>NC_092590.1:15465000-15790416 GCF_047663525.1 Anas platyrhynchos
TTGTTGTTGTTGTTGTTCTTGTTGTTGTTGTTTTTGTTTTTTTATTGTTGTTGTTATTGTTATTGTTATGGTTCTTGTTCTTGTTATTGTTATTTTTGTTATTATTATTGTTCTTTTTGTTATTAAATTTATTATTATTATTATTAAATTTATTTATTTATTTATTTTGCAAAATTAAGCATATGCCTTCTATAAAAGGATGTATCTCTAGAATAAAACAGGCGTTTGTCTCCTTGTTTGTCCCTGTGTCTATTTTTACCACTCTAGAGCAAATCATGAGCATGCTGGACAGCTGCTTTGATGAATCCTACGTTTATCACAGCAGAAATGAAAGCATTAAAGCAGGCTGATATTTTCAGTTCATAGCATTGTTCTGATACTGCTCCTCATTAAATTGTTTTCCTTAACCTCTTTTTCTCTGAACAACGTTTAAGCAGGGTTAGTGCCTGAACTCAGGACTTCAGGCACTCGGAAACACTAGTCACTATTGGAAGTTGTAGCCTTAATTTGTGAGTCTGGCAGGTTGGCTTTGATGGGTAGAGCAGAGCAGATTTCACTGCAGGCAAGCTCATACTAAGATCTGGCTCCAGGAGGTTGTAGCTCAGAGATGTGAGCGCAAAACCAGCTCCATAGGCAGAAATCCTAGTAAATGTGAATAATTAAGGATACCATTTCCATAACCGAAATGAGTAACACCATAAGCGCCAGATGAAAAGCAGCCAACTCCTTGCTTGGTGTTATAATGAAACAATACATCATTCACCTCAGGGGTGTCTCCTATTGTTTTGGAATAATGAGAGAAAGCAGGAATCATTACAATGTCAGCCCTTCCAATTATTCAGTTGTACCCACTCAATACGGAGCTGCCTAAAGCAATAAATATATGTGCTAACACTACATGTGTTCCTTTTGTAGCTTATAGACCTATCCTAGTGCAGCCTGCAGGTTCAACACGAGGCACTTCCTGCAATTAGAATTTAATCACCCTGGAGAACAGCTGAGAATTCCAATCTTTATTTTATTTATTTATTTATTCCCCCCCCCCCCCCTTGGGCCCATCAATCTTGCTTCTTAAAGTAATTTAATTTCCCTCTCTCTCTCAAAGAGTAGTTTATCTTCTCTGTGTATGAGGGAGCATGGGGGGAGGAAGAAGCTAAATTTCAGTGGAAATTTAAAATACGATGCTGATTGTTTGCTGGGAGCACTCCAGTGTACCTGCAGCTGAGTACTTCAACACACAAATGTGTGGTGCTATCTTTTTTTCTGCAAATGCCTGACTTTCTGGAGCATTGCCAGCTGTGACTGGGTGAACCCATTTAGAGTTGCAGGCGCTGCATGTCTTGGCCATGGGACAACACTTCCTTTTCTAGAGATCAAGGGGCGAAGCACCGAGGCCAATGACACTCAAAATCTCACACAGCAAGGAACAAGATGTTATTATTTCCAAGTAAGGCTTTAACCTTAGGCAATATCCTGACGTGATAAATGAATTAAGCTAAACACAGAATACCAAATACCTATTAATTGACAAAAATCCCTATTTCTATTCAGACAACGTGAAGCAAGCATTCCTCATCACCCTTCCAGTGCAAACAGAAAAGATTCTCTCACAGAAATTAATCATTCTATTCACTGTAAGTTACATCTGTGCACCTAGGTAAGAATCCGGACCTGTGTAGCCAGCCGAAACCCAAGTATTTCCTGGTAGCTCTATCCCAATACAGCAGCTGCTAATACCTGTTCATATCAACCTTGTGGCACTGCATGTGGGTCTGACTGTTGTCCGACAGCCTGACAGTGGAGGTGGCTTTACCTGCACTTCTATAGCCATTTTCCTACTACATCATGTTATTTATTAAAGATATCACAGCATGAGTCAGTAGCTACAAGGATGGCGTCTTTTCATATATTTTACTTTAATATATATTTTTTTCTTTATTTCCCCCCATAGGAAACACGTTTTTTCTGACTATACTTTCTGTCTGTTTTCTCTCCCTTGTAACTTTGGCTTCAGTTAGCCCAATTCAAACAGATTTGATGGGAAAGTAAAATATGAAGTTCTGTGGAAAACAGTTAAATAGACAGAGAAAAACACGTTTCCCAGGAAGAAAAGCTGTGTGAACTCAACCATTTATCAGCAGCAGAAAACTCAGATAGGCCAGAGTCAGAACTGGCCTGTCCTTCATCTTACTAAGGAGGGCAAAAGGACCCCCTCTGACCTGAAAGTTAGCAATTTGTTTAAGTAGGACAGCCAATAAACCACCAGACAAATGGTGGTCCCTGGGAGCACCATCTCATTCTGCTTTCTGCCACGGTCTCCATCAGACTATAGGGCTCTGGGTATAGATAAAAAAATAAACCAACTCAGGAGCTGAACTTGTTCATAGGGAGCAAAACATTCCTCCCTAGCTTGCACAGTTAGTAAGCTTTCAAGACAGATTAATGCAATATCCAAAGTCCATCCTGTATTCAAGCATTAGACACAGATAGGACATACTAGGATGTCTGACTGCCAAAGACTTATATCACAAGCCTGGTCCCCCATCTCTGAGGGGCATCTGAAATTTAGTGATATCATATGATTCACCTCAATTTGGCAAAAAAATCTCCATGTTGAATTATTGGAATGTCTCACAGGATAGAAATTTTGAAGTCTCCTCTAATGAATAATCAATTGCTAAACTAATTAAATATTAAAATCCATAAAGATCTGGAAGAGATTGACATATGTTACTAGCATAAAATATTTTATGATTGCAGCTGGCTGTTACTGTGTTTGGCAGCTGCTGTTTGCAACATCTGTGCCACATGGAAAAAGTCAGAATATCTCTTTTTGCCTTATTTTCTCTGACTCTCTTTTACTTGCCTCTGCAATTCTAGAACCTGTTGAGAAGACGTGATTCTAACTTTAGTAGTACTACTAATAAAGTTTGCAAATATGTGGCAGAAATTTAGCATATCTGGTCAAAACTCACTGAAATCTATAATCGGTGGTCCCTCTTAGCATTATTAGTCTTTGAGTGAAAGAACTACCTTCGATAGTCATGTCCTAGTCATGTTTAGATGTAACAGAACATCCCTTCCCAAACAACCTGCTATGTGGCCTCGGGATAGCAATGTGACTGAAGTGCCTTGGCATTTCCTGTCAGATGTTCTCACATTTTCTGTCTTTTTGGCTTTTGCTTTTTATTTACTTTTTTTTTTTTTTTTTTTTTTTTTTTTTTTTTTTTTCTCTCCAGAACTGAGGCAGAATTATCCTTCCTTTAATTATCCTGTGATCTAACAATAGTAACCTCAGGCTATCAAACCAGTATGAGAATTTAGATTGACTTGTCTGAAATGTGCCTTGATTTCATGTTGGTATTTATTCACAGTGCATTTGTAGCATGGGCTAAGCAGGACCAAAGGCAAATTGTAAGCTTCCTTAGCAGCATGTTGAGGTTATTAGCTTTCCCTTTGTCTGGAAAACAAAATATTCCACAGGAGCCATGCCTGCCAGCATCCTGAGACACAGCTGCAAGTTGAAGCCATCACTGCCTTACCACAGTCACACCCATAAAAACATGAGAAACAAAGCAAAAAGAAAGAAGCAACTCAGCCATAGATTTACACTGAGTGTAGGGGACCATTTGCAGCACTACTTTCTGTAAAGTCTTGGATAGCAGGTTGCAAAACTCAGCATCTCCTTTTTGGCCTTTAAAACCACTGGAGGAACATCTCCTGGCCACACATTGCCAGCACTTCCCAGCTTAGACCAAACCAGGTCTGAAAGCAATGCTTCTCTTCATCTAACACCCAACAAGGAGCCTCTCATGCTGCAGAATTTATGAAGGCAGCACTGGAAAGTTCAGCATCCTAGCTCTAGAGCTTCAGACATTTCCTTCCCTCCAGCTTGTCCCTTCATCTGGCTGTGGGTGCCTCACTGCTCTCAGCACACCAGCTGATGTGTTTCCCAGGTAGAGCTGCCCAGTTCTCCCAGACACTGGCCAGTGAGCCCGTAAGCTCACACATCACTCTGGATGTCATTATCACATCAAAATGCTTTACTGATTATAATCCTTAATCTCTTAGACTCAGACCCCCTCAACAGGAACAATAATGCATCGGTCTGCCATCCCTAACACTTCACTTGCTGCTTGGGATGGCTGCTGTCTGTGCACTACAGAGTTTAGCTACAGTGTGGAATTTTAATTCTATAATTTTACTCATAACAAATGCAGAATAACATGGTTGCAAGGACAGAGTCACTTTCTTCATGCAGTTGCTTTAGTGTATCTGGTATCAGCACATCTTCTGAAGGTTAACATCTCTCAGCTTTCACATTTGTGCTGCAGCCTGAATTTTCCTTTATGTTCTCTACGCTGACAAGAATAGAGCAGGTAGATGATAAATGTTGTAGCATCGTGTGCTGCTCCTGATAATGTTATCTCCAAAGATTTTAATAACACACACTATTACAGAGAAATTACCCTCTGTAACCCTCTGTACCCCTAGGTAAGCACAACAGCTCTTTGCCCTGTTATAAGGACCACAATCATTTACACACCAATGAGACAAATTTTATGGCTTTCTGGACTATTTTGTCATGATGGTAAAATGATCTTGTTTGTTCAAGATCCTCATTTCTAATTTGCTTCTGGTTTTCTTGTTAAGGGTAAGAGCCACTCAAGTCTCATAGATGCTACACAGAAATGCTGCCTTCACTTGGTAAAGAATATGTACGAAGACACATGGCGTGTTCGCAAGAAGGCAGGGCTGTTCTGCACTGGTACTCTATACCCTAGAGTATGCACTTCAGAAAATCTGCCCTCACAGTATGAGAACAGAGCAAAGTAATATATATTTGTTCTACATTTTCAAACCATCCTTTCTGGTTTGTAGGAATCAAGCATGACAAAGGAAGGTGCAGACCAGAGCAACCCGTGGGACTTGACAGGAATAACGCCAACCAGCCCAGAAGTCTACACCAGACTATCTCCGATGCCAGCTTGAGAGGCAGCCCTTTCTCTTCAAGGGGCAAGAGAGAGAGGGGAAAATATGTTCATGTTCAAATGACTGGCATCAACTATGGGGAAACATGTGGCAGCTCACCTCATTACCCCTCTTGTGTTCTTTCCACTTTCTTTCACCCTCTCCTGACATGTTCCTTTACCATTCTCTGGGTCTCTCAGGTATTTTTTTTACCACCCCTGCCCATGTCAGGGTTCCCCCAGCCTCCATTTCCAATGTCAAGCTTGGCTAATTTAATCTCATCTTCTCACCATCTTTCATCTCTACCCTCCTATACATTCACAGGCTCTGAGTCAGAAGGTCAGCTCTCTAACATCAGGCCCATGATATGTCTCATTGTAAAGACTTTTCCACCACGTTACTTCACATCCTTCTTCTCCCCCACAGTCTCTTCTTGGCTCAGAAAGAGCTGATGCTTTTTCCCATGTGATGTTTCTCACTGCCTTTGTCCAGAATTGGTCAAAATTACTTGTGGGGTGGACAGGGCATTGTTATTTTTCTCCCACACAAATTACTTCTTTGAATGAAATAAGGATTTTCTTTTCACCTATTATTTATCCACAGAAAATATGGAAGTTCTAGACAAAAACTGAAATATCAAAATAGTGATTGCTTATTACTGAACACTTTAAATGTGCACTGGAGCAGTGCCTCTTTGGAGCTGTGGTTAAGGGGCTTTCTTTTTCTGTGTGACTGGATAACAAAATGTATTTTCCTTTTTTTCCATGGAACAGAAACCTTTGTGGAAGGGCCAACTTTTCTAAACACTGCGCTATTTCCCCATTAACTCATACAGCTGCAATCTCCCTTGTAGAACATCTCTTGGAAGGCTGCCAGAACAAGAAAACATGGGTACATGTGTGAGTCAGCACTGGCAGGCAGCAGGAACAACCACAGACCAGCAGCTAAAATGCAAAGAGTAGATTTATTCTCATTACTTAGCCAACAGGGGGATCCCCGAAGCAGCACCCAAGCAGAAGCACGCAGGTGGGAGCTAAACAGTGTCCATACTAGGAGATCTCCAGCCTGCTGGTTTCACCTGTTTTTATCAAGTGTTCACGCAGGTGCAGATTTCACCACCATGCTGTGATTCTCACTGTGCTTTTTTGATCTCTGCACCAAGGCCGTGAGCTCAAGCACACCTGATAGGGCACCTCCAAGTCTACCAAACACCTGTGCTATCTATGCACGGATGTGCTACTTGTCAAACACAGAGCACAAAGAGCAGCAGGCATAATTTATATATTTTTCTACATTGCTTCTCTTCAGACTTTATACATTCCCAGCTGGGAGGTCACTTGAGCGTATTTACAATCCTCCTTGCCACTCTGCCATTCTGATCCCATCCTCTTTGCCAATCTTCTGCTTTTAGCCCATTCCTTCCAACAGTAAGAAAAGAGTATTTGACATGTATGACCAGATATCTTCCAACTTTGTGAACCAGAGGATGGTTGGTTAGGTCCTCAGTTAGCTACACACACCAGGTTCAGCTACTTAGGAACTTACTGTACTTTGGAGCAAGGATTCTTCTAAAGCATCACATCTCTCTCTACCCAGCACTTCTAACAACAAATTTTAGAAAGAACATTTAGCAGCAAAATAGTATGGGTTTAATTTTAACATGCACAAGAGATCAATTAATGTATTTCATATGCAAATATGACAGTTATGACCCTGATTCAGAACGCTTGTTATTTCTGGAATTGGGCATATGCTTCTCTCTAGCAGCAGGCAAAATAATTGCAATAAATTGGCTCCTAATGCCACGTAACGAACTCTGATTTATGTTAATTTGGGCAGTACGTAGCAATTTCATGTTAATTTTTAAAATCAGTTTTGGAAGACACTGTATGTGAATTCAGCTTCATGTCTGGGCTTTTAGCAGTGCTAAGAATACAGCCTGGCATTTGAATTCAGGTTTTGTTGCAAAACCGTGTATTGTTAACGAAAATATTGAAGTGCAACAAAGACAGGCCTGAAAGATACTTTCTCTCTTGTGCTAATTAACATACAAGGTACTCTTTTTCTTTTTTTATTCCCAGTTCTATGTTTTTGGAGAATCATTCATTGCTTGTTATATTGAAAAGCCATTTCTTTCAACCAGCAGGCTTTCGTGCGGCACTGCTTTGAAAGGGATCTAGCATAAGCACTATAATTTTGCCCCTAGTGAAACCTCTGGTCAGCAGAAGTTTTAAAGCATCTTAAGAAGTGAAAGAAAGACCTTCATCGGTTTCACTAGGATTAAAATGAAGCTCTCAGTGTATAAGCAACATATTATAATTTTTCAAACAGCTGCCTGCAAGGAAGGAGTACCTGTATAAAACTCTCCCACTATGTTAGAAAGAACTGGGGCTGGTTTGAGTGAGACACATGAACTTATTCCATCTTCACTGAAGAGGTAGGGCACTCGGAGTGGGCTCCCAGCACATGGGCCTCCCATTCATATATTCAGTTGCTTTGAGATAAGGAGATAATCTGTAACAGATATTACAGTATCAAATAAAAATGGACTGCAAATTGCCTGGGGAAGGATAATTTTTGTTTGATGCTTGCACAGCATCTTGTACACAAGAAGATTCTTAGTACAAAACTGGTACTCCTCCTGGACAAATCATGTCATGACTGCAGCACTACATGCCTCTTGTGCAACTTGAAAGACAAACGGGAGAGAATAAATTAGTAAATTTTACAGTTTTTAATACTTGGCTTCATTTTATTTACTACTGAATCTATGTACTGTATTCTTCTGGATTATCTGTGCAGGCAGAGCAGCTGTAGACATGCTTAATTAAACAGCCAATGGGACTTTTCATGGGCTTAAAATTAAGCAAGACTTTATGTTCACTGCCAAGCAGGGATAAAATTACATGCCTCAGTGTTTTCTTGAGTTGGTGCATTAGTCAAGATTTAGTGCCCAGGAGCAAGCTTTTCTTGATTAAAATCTAATTCTCAATGTTATCGACACTTGATGTAATAAAATCAGAAAATGATGTTGAACTTATAACAGAAACTAAATGCAGCTTTAAATTTAAAAAGGCTCTTACATTGCTGTGATAAAACAAACCCATTAAGAAGCCACATTTGCAATGCTAATTGTTTGGTCTCCCCTCTTCTGCTGCTTCTTCCTGCCTCCTTATAAACAGCTTTCCTAGGGTTCCCATGAAGATAACTCATGAGTAGTAAGGGAAATCTCTAATATTATATGAAGTTTGATGATCATGTCACATACTCGAATGACCCTGTGGGTTTAGGAGCCTGATTTTAGGCTAGGCCTATAAGGCCATATAAGCTGTTACTCATTTAATAGGTGTTTTCTTCCAATTAATCCTGGATGAGGTAAGTGGATTGATAATACAAATTTTTGAGGATGCATTCTGTTATTGCTGGACCAGTCTTCTGCATTCTTAATTTGTTAAAATGAAGGAAAAAGCTGTATTTTTTGGCCGTTGTTCACCTCTACAGTATTCAAGTTTGATGTACAATAAACTACTGGTGACATCTTTGGTTCTTCTGAATATTTTCATGGTTTACTTCTGCCTATTGTTTCTTTCACCTTGCTGATGCAGTTTTGAATGGCCACCAGGTGCCTTGGATCAGAGCAGGGTTAGATGCTGTGTGCAGGAACCATTACCAAGACCCAAGTGAGTGACAGAAGAGTTGCTTTCTAAGACAGGTTTAAATGACTTCTTACATCAATTCCCATATGTTTCAGTCATGACTGAAACTTTTTCCTGCAGACCAATTCTAAAATTGTCCTACTCCTCTCACTGTACAATTCCCTCTTTACTCTTCCAACCATGATGAATGAGAACAGATGGGGAAAGATATATATTTAGATCCTCATAATGTTCCACTGAGCATTCACCACTGCCCTCTGAACCCTGAACGTTTTTTAAATAGCAGTTACTGTGAACCTGTGCGTAATTTCCTCCCAAAATGTGAATGTAATGGAGGACACCATAATAGTGCAGCTTCTATTTTGTACGAACACATCATGCAGATGATGTGCGCTGTCCTTCTGCAGTTGCAAAGCATAGGCTGCCCTGTTGCTCCTGTGAACATACAGCTCTTCTCTCTCAGCAAGCATCTGTGAGGTATGGCTGCATACGTACCTTCACATGCCTGTGAAGAGGTCTTCACTAACAGTTGCTTTCTAAACTAATTTTTAAATTCTCTTTTCTGAGTATCCTTTTGGATCTTGCTGCAATTAAGTTTGTTCTCCATTCCAGTGACACTAAACACAAGTATTTCCGTGAAGGAAAATATGGGGACACTAGATAATCACTAACACATTCACTTTACATCGCTAAAGGAATACACTGCTCTATCTTCCTGTTCACTGACTCTTAGGTCACGATATGAATAGTGAAACATGGATAGCTACTGGCCTCAGAAAAGAATGGTTTATCCAGGGCAGTACATGAATTTCCACCCTCTCTTTGTACAGCATATGTGAAATCATAGCATCAGAATGATTATGTTGGAAGAGACATTAAAAGTCACCTAGTTCCACCCCCCCTGCCATAGGCAGGGACACCTCCTACTAGCCCAGGTTGCTCAAAACTCCATCCAGCCTGGCCTTGAACAATTCCAGGGATGGGGCATCCACAGCTTTTCCAGCCAAACCATTCCACTACCCTATGTCTCTGTTTCACTCATTTTGCACAGCCACAGACAGAACATCTGGATAAACCAGCTCCACAGAGAGTCCACTTAAGACCTGTACATGCCTGGGACAGATGCTGTCATTATGTCATTTAAGGCCCAAAAGGCTCCTTATGATTAACCTGTTCTTTTACAATGTTAATGGTCTTCTTTCTTAAAAAAAACCACACATTACATTTGTCATTTATTTTACATCACTTTCAAACAGAGCTGGCCACAGCATGCCCCAAATAAATTAGAATTCTTTCTTCCCCATCCTAATACAGGTTTTTCTTCACAATCACAGATGTTAATTGAATGCACCTTAAGAATGCTACTCTGCTCCTGGCTATTTTAGAAAAATAATGCTCATGGCAGAGCTATCCATAGACTTAATTGCTTTTAGTAATTTCTCATTGATCCCATGGTTTGTGCTCTTGCCGTTCTTGGTGTTAATGTTCTGAAGATCAGTAGGACTGCTAATCTTTGTAATTTCATTTTGTAGTCAAAAGCCTCTAGTCACTCTTTGTCAGGGACTGTAGTGATAGGACAAGGGGTAATGAATTTAATATGAAAGAGGGTAGAGGTAGATTAGATACTCAGGAGAAATTCTTTACTCCAAGGATGGTGAGGCACTAGAACAGGTTACCCAAAGAAGTTGTGGATGCCCCCTCCCTGGAAGTGTTTAAGGCCAGGTTGGATGGGGCTTTGAGGAAGGTGCCTCTGCCCATGTCAGGGGGGGTTGGTACTAGATGATCATTAAGATCATTAAGGTTCCTTCCAATCCACACCAAAGATTCTACAATACAAATGCTGGGCTGTACTTCTGTATCTACATAATATCTTCTGTCTCATATTTGCTGTATATACATATAAAATATGTTTTTAACAGCATAAAGGGCTCTCTTCTGGGAAGTCCACTCACAAACAAGCTGGTAAGTGTAAATCTGGTTTATGAGAACATAGCCTATATAACCACAGCTCAGAGCAAGGAAGCTAGAAGAAGAGATATCCATAGACATACCAGTTTCATATGTGAGCCCACTTCAGTCATGAATATATGATCATATCTGAAATATTGCTGTGCTGCTGAAAAAGTTAATGACAATGTTTTGGAATATGGTGTACCAGAACAGACAGACTGTTAGTGGTAGTGAATATGCCCCTCTATATTTCATGTAAAAGTGGAGAGCAGATTTTCAAGCGTACCAATTACCTGTATTTTCCTTCTGTGAAAAATTGTTGAAGCGATGTTGTCTTTGATTTAGGCTAACTTGAAATGGGAAATACCTGGGTTGGTGTCCCATTCTGATCGCTCGAGTGCTGCTCGTGAGTCACCCACAGCAAGATTAAGACACAAACAAGGTCAGGTGTTGTCCACTGGTTTATTCTGTATAAAAATATCAAAAGAGAAACAAGAATTAAGAAAGGAGCAGTGATAGAAAAGGTACAGACATATAAGCAAAAATGTCTTAGAGATTGCAAGAGATAGTCACCACCATGCATTCAGCAGCATCCTGTTGGTCCATTGTCTTTAAAGATACAGTGGGGAGGGTCCCTCATGTCTTGAAAAGGCACTGTCTTTTTATAATGTCCCCTTGTGGTCTTTCTTTTTGCATGGTGTCCAATGTAGGAGCAGGTAGCCTCCCAATACCATGCACCTAGCATGTGCCCTACTGGCATTTTGATCTCTCTTAATTACTTCAACTTGGTGATACTATCTGCCAAAGAGTAAAGCTGATTTCTGCCCTTTGTTAGGGAAGCATAACCTGGCAGGCTGGCAGAGCAGGGTCAGACCTTCCTCAAATATGTATAGCACACAGTTTCAAAATGTCATGATCTGAAAGGGCACAGGTTTCAACTAATGGCATGTCTTCAGTGTCTGAGAAAAGCAAAAAAGTTAAAAAAAAAAGTTGCTTATTACAAAGTCTTATTGCTTCTTCAGTAACTCATTTTGATTCTTTGTAATTTGCAAAAATGTGCTTTTGTGATCCCACAGACTCTTAACTACTTCGTAATGTATGTGTATGAACAGATGGAAAATGTTTTCAATTTCAGAGAGAACCACTAATGGATGTCACCAGCTATTAGAAAAGCTCAGGTGGTTCCATTTTGGGAGAACAGGTATTGTCATAAAACACTTCATATTTAATGAAAAGTTTGTTCATTTGTATCTTGATGGTAAGTTTAAGGCTGCCTATACTAGTCACAGAAGATCAGAACTTGATCTGGAAATTATTCATAGTTAAATATTCCAGAACCTGAGATCCAAACATTTTACCTGAAAATAACAAAAGCCTGTTGTAGGTCATTTCAATATGAGGGAAAATTAATCACTAGAAAAATATTAATTTCAGCAAGGTTAGACTACTTCTCCCCTCCTCTCACACATTTTTTTTTTAAGTCTGTCTTATCGGAAAATCTATTATTTCTTCTAAATTTGCAGATGAAAGAAACTATTCTCCTATCTAAAAATTAAAAAGCTTACTCTGTCTGTCTACTTAGATTTTTATCTATCAATCTAGACAGGATTTCATACTATTTCTGGGCTCACTCTGGCCCCAGACACTAGGATCTTCTCATAAGAAGAAATGTAGGTACAAAAAGATAAAATGAAACTTGATAGGCAAATTTTTCCTGATATTCCTTGCTGGAGGGCATGATTAGTACAGCAAGTGGGGCTAAGAATCAGCTAAAGAGACCAAAACGTTTTCCTGGATGTAAACTGCATTGAGGGGAACCGGGGGGAATGAGAAGGGGTGGGGAGGGAGAGAAAGACGAAAAAGCTGAACACAACAGAGTCAGGAGGAATTACCCTTCTCATGAGGTTCTGTACTTCACAAATCTCCTGTGAACAACTTTAACATTTATACTCTTATTTTGCTGTCGCATTCAGCAATTCCAGGCATAGAGAATAGTCTCTGTTGTAAAAGGTGCTGCATGAGTGATATTTTCCTGCCACAAAAACTTTACACTCAGAGCTATGAGCGCCAACAGCTGATTAGCTAGGTGAAACCCAAAGCACAGCTAACAATTCTCTGTGTATAGGTAAAAGGCATTTCAAATAAAAAGCACATTTCAGTTTTTACATGGAAAACTGAAGCAATGATATTTGATATTTTTACTTTCATTCTGAGTGAAGTATTTGATACGTGAAAAAAAAAAACACACACACACAAAAAAACAAAAAACAATAAAAATGAAATGAAAATGTCACAGTTGTTTTTTCCTGTTTCTTCTTCTATCTTCTTATTCTCCTTGCAACTTAAAGAAATAGAAATTTTTGCTGCTGCTGGTATGTTAACTTCATTTGATAAAATAAAAATGTTTTAATGGCCTCACTTTGGGCAGGCCTGCCAACATTTCAGCACCTTCCCAATGAAAATCTTCACAATGAAAAATGACATTGCAAATCATCAGGCATTACATGAGACTGCAGATCCTAATTCTGTGGTGTGTTTTCCTCTGCAGTCAGGCTGAAATTTTAGGTTTATTTTATTTCAATTATTCTCCCAGCAGAAGAAATAGAAAATTCATGAGCAGCTGGGATGTGGAAAGTCCTTTACTGAGACTCATAAAAGTGGCAAATAAACTAAAGAAAATCTATACCAAAAGCAGAGAATAGCAGTCACTCTGCTTCTCTCCAGCTCTGCACCAAAGGTAACAGATGCTTTTCTTTGAAACCAGTCTGTTGGAATGTCACAGGGAGAAAAAAAAAGTCAAATAAAAACAAACAAATAAATAAAAACAATAAAACAGCTGTCAGGCTCAAAATGGAGTACTATTTGGTACTATTTTGTTATGCACTGATAAAAGCGTTTTACAGAAGTGCTGTTTAACCAAAAACCACCTGATCCAACAGTACCGTGTCTTTGTCTCATTTCTTTGATGTTGTCTGCTGAAAATGCTGTCTCTCAAAATAGGTTGCTTACCTGCCCAGCATAACAACTCAAACTCAAATTACTCAAAATTGGGCAAATTGTGTACTAACCCCCACAGAAACAATGACTCAGGACTCAGAGAAGCTGTCAGTTTCACATGGCACAGGATAATGTGTATCATGATAACATGCATTTGAAAATTTGTAAAACCTAAATGAATATTCCACTATGGAATAAAAGATGAGACATGCATCTGAGCATTGTTCCTAGACAATGATGTTTGTTTTTTTTTGCCTCTTTCAAACCAGAGTGAAGAATGTGGAAGCTTCAGGTAATAGCTCCCGAAGTTAAGAGCTATTTCCTCAGGCTTTACATGAAGACTAAATGAGTCAGTCGGAGGTAAATTGCTGGGACTAGAGCTCAGGTTTCTTTACTCTTTCAAGTGTTCCATCCATCTGACTTCACAGCCTTCCATGGGTAACTTTTAACATCTGCAAAACTGTAGTGAAATAATTTATATGCTTAAAACAAAACTTTTTGTTTACTGCATTGCACTAATGTTGTTTAAAATGTACTTCTGCAGCTAAACTGCAGGAAAAAAAAAGTCTTGGACAATTTAGAAAACAATTGACACTCCATAGCTACAGTTATTGTATTCAGATTTTTTTTTTACTAGGAACAACACTTCAAGGACAGGTGGATTATTACCTTTCCAGAAAAGTACTCACATTTCTGCTGAGCACCTTCTTCATCTTCTTTTATTACTAAAACTTAATGAGATAGTAATATAAAACTTAATTAATTTTATAATCATTTTTTAAATTAATGTGATAACCAAAGGGGAATTCCATCTACAGAACATGTTTTGTGTCTTTAGTTACTCTCCTAAAATTGCAAAAAAATATCCATCAATTATTACTAAAGGTGATGATTACCTTTGGGATTTCATTTCTAGGCAACAGAGAACAATACTCCTGTCAATAGGACAACAAGAAGTCATCAGATATTAAAAATCAACCAAGATCTTATAATCAGCAGCAAAGAATGATGGGTCTGCATTTAATGGACTAGATAGGAATTAAATAAATCGCAATTTAGTTTTCCTCAAATGTACTCACCATCCTTCAGCTATGCATACATCACACACATATACACACACATCCCTTACAGCACAGTACTGTGATCACACACAGTCAACCAAATGGCTTATGAAAATGATTTTAGGTGACAATTTATTAAAATACAGTAACTTGATCATGTTCAATCAGTGCCCACACGCTCATGCCCAAGTCTTGAGTTCAATAACCTTGGGTATCTGGGTCTGAAGCCCCAAAAACAGGAATTATGTGATTACTCTTCAGCACTATGCAAGCAAACATGCTGCGCTTGCATGCATAAAGGAAGCAACTTCGTAAATACCCATCAATGAAGGCCCAAAGTGATCTCTGCTTTTGTTTCCTAGGTATAAAATATAATCATGAACGCAGATCACTGTAGGCTGTGAAATAATTTATTGTTTCAGCTTTTAAAGTTCCAGTCCTTCAGCATATACACAAACAACCTTATCATTGTGACAGTGTTGATGTCAGTGTAGCTGCACTAGGAATGAGGTTGGCAAGCTCATGCTTATGAGGCCATGGACTGAAAAATATTTGGGATGAGATTTATTCCCCAGTTAAGGGCTCAAACAGTGACAAGGCAGCAGATCCTTTGACTGTTTTGTGGCTTCCCCAGTAAAAATATATAATAATAATAATAATAATAATAATAAAGTGAAAAAATCTATCCCTTATCATTTCACAGGACTGCCATATTTCACATCTGGTACTGTGTTTGACTTTTATTATGCTTCCTGTTAATATATGATACATTCATAGGACTGCAGACTTGGAAGATTGATCGGCCATTTCTAATAAATATTAAGCTCTCGTGTTATACAATTGGTAATCAAGAGAAAGGAAAATAGATCTGCTTTGAAAAGTTTTGAATTTCTAATGTGCAGTTGGCCAAATAAGATATAGAAGTTTCAATTAATAGTGAATCTATTTATATGGACTGATGTACTTCAGATAGGCAGAAAGAAGCATGAAAGACTAAGCAGATAAGGAGTGTTGCTCTGCTTTTATTTCAGTTTCTTTCCACAAGGCTGCACAGTACTGATACCAGGTGAGGGGCACTGAGCAGCATTTCATGTATTATTTAGAAGAAACCACAGCTGTTTTAGATGGTAAGAAGGTCTAATGTAAAGTGAGTATTATCCATTATTTCCACTTGAGCTGAGAAATGTTTAACCCTGTTTCCAGGGAAACCCAGGTAGTGGGTCAGTTATCATTCCTATTGCTGAGACCTTGAGAGCTGCCTTAATGAATCTAGTGCTCCCTCCTTGCTGATTATTGATTCCACCTTGCTCAATGAACACAAATAAGTAGCTCCTAATTTGTAGTGACATTGCATAGATGTGTTTATTTATTAAAGGGGAGAGCGGTGGCAGCATGCTTTCTGCTCAGCGCTGGTACTGAATGGAAAGCTTCGTGTTGGAAGGTGCTGGGGAGAGGAAGCAGGTCTCTGCCACGGAGAGGCAGGCTATGCCTGTTAGCTTGTGTGATGAGATACTCACAATTATTGCTCCTCAGCAGCCTCTGGGCTCCCTCTCCCTCTATCTCCTCTTGCCATTTTTTTCTTCTCAATCTCTAATATTTAGACTGCTGAGAATTTAAAGACAGGGGACATCATTTTGTTCTTCCATAGTGTCTTCATGTCAGTGTGTCAGCCAGGGAATGCTGTGGCAGTTGATGCTGGAGGGCATGCACAGTGTATAAGGTGGGTTACTTTCTTCTGTTCTGGGAGAAGCAGAAGAAGGAGCCTTCTACTGAAACAAAAAATGGTGTCCACCCACCACGAGGAAGTTGTCTAGGAAGACAACTTACAGTTCTTTCATTTATTTCCTCTAAAAATAGTTACTCAAACCTGCAAATTGGAACTGGAATCACATGTTCTCCACTGATGATTTAATAATCCAATTAGCTCCAGAATTTAATCACTAAATATTCTGGTGCAAAATAGGGCACTTCAGAGGATAGAACAACTCCCTGTTCAGCAGGGAATTCTTCACTGAATGAGTGATAACCAGACCTCTAGTGTTCATTAGTAATACATGTGGATAAACAAATTTGGACTCGAGGAAAATTGGTTTGCCTCTTGTATCTCACCACGAGAACACACATTAAGGTCAGCTGAAGAGAGGCAGCACTTGATCAAAGAAGTCCTGACCACAGTTCCAACATCCACCAGTTTTATGCAGATAGGTAAGGGCCCATCCTTTTATGAAATTACCCAGTTATTTGTTACAGTGCTTATCTTACAGCTGTCAGCACAAACACAGCATCCATTCTCACACAGACAATAAACTGGTGTGCTAAGAGTCCAGCAGCTTACTATATAACAATAGGAGGGGAAAAATGCATACTTATCAGATGGTCAGAATTGTTGAAATTTGAAATGGGCGCATTTTTTCAACAACATTGCCAGCTGTCTTGGAGGAGGTGTTGAGATACAAGCTGTGTTTCTGTCCCACGAGTAGTCAGCTTGGTGGGAGACTAAGGCTCACAGGTTTATGAGTCAAGCAGCCACCACGCAGCAAACATAGCCACTTGCCCTCTTCCACACTCAGCAGGATTATATTCCATAAAAGCTTCCCTCAACTTCTGTGAAAGCCCCTGAGCTGAAAGACTCTTACTCACTCTAATTTAGGGATATCAAAATCTGACCTCCAATCCTTTCTCTATCACGGTGTAAGAGTTTCATACAATTTTCATTTGAACAGGCTCCATTGTATTGCACACTGGAAACATGATAAATGCTATGCATATTCTTCTTCCCTTTCTTCCCCACCATTTTTTTTTTTTTGCTTTCATCCCTGTACAGTTCTCTTTTGACAATCTTTCTGTACTATCTCTGTACAATCCTGAACACAATGGCTCTTGCTTGAGTGATAATGCGAGTATTAAACAATAGGAATAATGATAACGTTATCAACACTGCTGGTTGTTTAACATTGACTGCAGTTTTCCAAATTTCAAACCTGTAAAGAATCTTGCCTGCATGCATGGAGGTAGTGTTAATCTCCCTTTGACCATAAATAAATAAATAAATAAATAAATAAATAAATAAATAAATAAATAAATACAGAGAGATTATTGTTCTTGTGTCATGCATGGGTTTATTGTAGCTAGCTATTTTCAAGGAAAAGGTTGCAACTACCTGGATCTTTAAAGAAGTCCTTTCAAAAATAAAGCTGACTGAATAAGCCAGTCAGGGAGGATGAGGACTGTCAAAATGCATCAGGACATCTAGTGTCAAATTGGAGCTCATGTTTACTCTGAAGTCTTATTTATCAACAGTATCTGCTCTGACAAAGAGTTTGTTTCAATGCCATCCCAAGTTAAGGGAAACTTGATTCTGTTTTTTAGGTGTTTTCACCAGTAAGATCAAAGGGCTTAAAACCTAAAGGTAAGGAGTTCAGAAAAGGGAGCACATACTAAACTTTGAGAAAACCATGCAGAAATAAAGTATTAAATCTTTTAGCACCAGCTGATGTTTTGGGATGTAGCTGTGGGTGCACAGTTCACCCAGAGAGACTGTTTGCACTGAACTCCCGTCCTGCTTTTATAACTGAAAAGTTTTCTATAGCTGGACTGCATTAAGGGCCATCTTAAAAGCTATTTCTGAATAAATAAGCAATATTTTATATTGATAATCACCTAAAAGGTTCCTTCAGCCCTCCCTGCACATTCTTCTCCACACATTCTAGATTATTCTAGATCTTACTTGCAGAAGCTCGTATCCTTCATGGGCAGACAAAGGCCAGGTTGTGATGGCCACTTACAGAAGTTGCTGTGTCTGTGTGAGCTCAAGTTGTTCTGGAGACTTCACCAGGCAATGGATCTGCTTTTTACTTCCCAGAGAGGAAAAATAAGTCCAAAGCTACTATAAAACCCAGACCTAAGGAATGTAGGACAGTCCTAAAATTGTAGAAGCTGTCACTGGCTGAACATAAGGTTAAGCTTTGAAACTCTCCACAACTGCATTTTAGCTTCTTATTTGAAAGTGTGTACCAACCTTCCATAAAATAATCATTAGTCCTTCTAGAATAAGAAATTGTAAATGACCTTGGTTCCCTGCTCAGCTCTACAAAGTTCACTAAGCAGGTATTGGTAATTAGCTCTGATTTTTACTACAGTTGAAACATTAATTATTTAACAAGTTTTGAAGAGCTTAAATGTGTTTCCTTCTCAATGAAATATTTATGCTATAGGACAACCAACAGCTTTTTCTGTTCATTCAGTATGAAGGTATTTAAATACATAAAATAATGCTCAGCCCTGGGGGGCGCACAAAATGTATTTGAAAACTGGTGAGCTGAAGAAGTTAGCAATGCGATCTAAGGAATGTGCTACCAAACTTGGGGCACAAACTGGGAAATGCTTTCTGAAGATCTTCATTTCATGTTTCAATCCAACACACATGTAGAGCCAAGCAAAAATGTACCCAGGAAATGCCACTATATGATCATTTTTTTCTTATACTCTTCATCAGGTACCTGCTTTTAGCAATAGCTGGAGACAGCATGCTCAGGGAGATGGAGCTTACCCAGTCCAGCCACTACTGTGTCCTAACATTTTGTTGGAAAGAAGCCTACACGTTCAAAACTAAATTCAAACCTTGGTGCTACCATGAAAACACATTCTGTTTACAAAATGTTAAGTCTTCAAGCAGTGAACAGATAGGTTAGACTCCTAAGCAAAGTGTGCTTAGCCAGCCAAGTTATTTAGGGAAAGATTTCCAATTGTGGGTTCTCTCCGTGGAGAGAACGTCAATGGGGCTTCAGGTTGCTTCTAGAGGTCCTGACAGCAGGAATGGCAACACCCCATCTCACACCCACCATGAGCCAGCTTCCCAGCAGTCAGTGTGAGATGAATTGGGACTACACTTTTAAAAAATGTATGTAGTTTATCTGAGAAAACTGGAAGTGTAAAAAACGCTCTTTTTGCAAAGCATATAGTCTAACAATTTCATTTAATTATGTCAGGAGAGACTAGGCAGCAGCAGCAAAGCAGATACTGCTAGATCTTTCCTAACCAAAAAAAAAAAAAAAATCCCTGGGAGAATTGAAATATCATCACCAAATGTTGCATCCCTAATTATAATATACACTTACTATAAAGATCAACAATGTTTTATTTATGCTTAAAGTGCACCAGTAACTACATTCTGGTGGAAAAATGTACTGCTTTGTTTTGTGGCAAATTGATTTCTGGGGAGTGATACTTTTGCTTACTATAAAATAAAACTTAGTTCTGAAAAAGCCATTTCCATTAAATTCTAGTGAGTTGAATAAAGACCCCGTGAAGAATATGACAAACTTCCTGTTAATCACCTAATCAATAACCATTATAAGATCTGGCCTTGATATTTTATTCCACTTTTCAATAATTGCTGTAAAGATGTATAATAATTAGCACTGACTTGAATTTAATTGAAAGGTTTTTATCACTTAATGAGTTTGGAAGAGTTTGTGCCTTTTTAAAAATACATATAGTCAAATCCCCAAGCGTGCAGACCTTACTAAGTGGCATCCTTTTTCTAGAAAAGCACCAAAAAACCTGTATTTTTTTGTTGTTTAAAGAAAGTTACAATTTTTTGAGTTCATCACTAGGAAAACAAGAAGGTATGTGCAAGATCGTTCAGGAGGCAATCATTACTTTCTCTGAACCAGAAAAATGAAAGGACAGTACCACATGAAAATTTGTGATCTGCTAGATGGGATAAGCAGCAAATTGGATGTTTTGATTCACTAGCCTTTCTCACCTTCACACACACACACACAAACTGTGACAGAACTGAGCAAATGTGAGAAATGATCTTGAAAAGACGCAGACACTCAGCAATGCAGCATAAAGAGACAAAGGAGGAAAATACCCTGGAAGTAATATCTGGGGGGATGCTAGAAGCCTTAAATGTCAGACATGAGTTTAAGAGTAACAAGTGACAAGAATTTAAGAGTAAAGGCTCAAAAATATGACATAAGTTACTAAGAATCTAAAAATAGCTCCCACACTACTTAGGCTTCACTGGACTTCAGAGTGTACTAAAGACCAGTTATCTTGAAACACAGTCGTTCCTCAAATATAAAGCAATCATTAGAAGCTACTTATTAAGAACCAGGTAGGAACTAATTTTGATGAAACTTGTTGAGTATCCAGAAGAAATTACTATAGGAACCAGGAACTGTTTCTCTTGAAAGAGTAAGAACATATATTTTAAGTAGAAGAAACCCTTAAAAAGAAACCATTTTGTGACAAAGTATGGAATGTCTTTAGGTCAATTCCTTCAAAGACTATCAGCAAGTATTTATGGAGAAAAGAGGCTAATGCTACACAAAAATTTAATAGTGATGGAAAATAATTCTGAAGTATTAACAATGTATTTTTCACCCACAGTTCTCAAACTGATTGGCTGATGATGCTAACGTGATCGTGGCTATTCCTCTCCTCCTCTTATTCACAATGAAAATCTGTGTTAAAATATTGAATGGAAATCATTACAGTATATGATTTGTATTAAATTATAAAGCTTAATTAAATGATGTAAGTACTTTTACCAAAACCACCAATCCTTTAAACCTTAGTTTCAAGAGGAACTTATGTGTGTGAAACTGTTAGAATCAAGGTTGTCGTTGAGGGAACTAAATGGCTTATTCTGTTCAAACTACAGAGTTTGCACAAAGCCCCTAAAGGAAATACAAAATTCCAGCCTTACAACGTCATGATTCAGAAAAACACATTAGTCACAGAAATACCCATCAGTAACAGTCCCTGCTAAGAGTCCCTCCTCTCCACCACTCCACTGCTTGCCCAAATTTCCACTGACTTCTGGTGAAATAACCTTACGTAAAATACTGTATACTTCCACAACACATCACTATTAGCCCAGATGAGACATAGTACCACTGCTTTAAAAAACAAAATTATCCCCCCTCCTAATATTTACAAGATTTTTGACTACATCACACACTCTGTGAGCTGTCATGTATTGCATCCACTTGCGTATTTACTGCTCCTGCTTCCCATATGCTACCGAAATACGTGCCATTTGCTACTGTTCCTAAACCTTCCTTTGCAACATCTGCTGCTCTAATTAATAAGGCTGATGATAGTAAAGTGAACACACAATTCTAAATATTAACACACAGGGGGTGTCAGTACTTTTCCCAGCTAACAAAAGGCTGTCATCCAAATCTCCAGAGAAGGATGTCATTATAGTGAAAGAAAGCACCAGCCAGGGCTTTAAAAACTATTTGACTCAATCTCGATATCCTCTTGAGATTACCAGTGCTCAAGTGGCTTTAATTGCAGACAATCCTCAAGGGGATCTTGTAGTTTGCCTTTGCTAGTAGTGACAATTGTTGCTTGTCATTCAGGGAAAAGGGAAAGAGCCCAGCTTACCGCCAGCTGAAATATGTACTTGAGGTGAGCTTTTAAACCAGCCAAGAAATAGCTAAGCACCTAACTGCACTAGTGGCAGAAATCATATTCTCAGAAGTGCCTTAAAGTCCATCTCCTTTGGCTGGTTTTAATCCACAATTCTTGGTATCTTAGCCTGAGTCATCACTGTACTCAAAACAGCCAGAATACAGTTGGTTAACATGAACTTTCTGTTTGTTTTCCTTCCAGAAAAGTTTCTTTTCCTTTTATTGCAATTCAAACCATGTGTGATGATTTAGTATATACTAAGTCCATCCGTACACTTATTTTTCACACTTGTGTAGAGGTGCTTATTACTCCTTCCAGGTAAATACTTATTATGTGTGAAATGAATTACCAAACTACTGTATGTACAAAGAAAATGAGTCCCTCCTGGTCTTTCTTGCACTACATCCACTGTGATGTGTAGTGAACACATACATAAATTCACCTGGAGCTAGACAATTTCATGCCCTATTTAGAATTCTCCCTTTTAAATGAAATGATAGGGAATTTAATTCACAAAGAACTATTTTGCCAATCTGATATG
Organism: Anas platyrhynchos; assembly: GCF_047663525.1. Taxonomy (NCBI): domain Eukaryota; kingdom Metazoa; phylum Chordata; class Aves; order Anseriformes; family Anatidae; genus Anas; species Anas platyrhynchos. The sequence goes on from NC_092590.1 coordinate 15,487,608, forward strand.
TTATTTATATTGTACCTGTGACAAAAAGAAAAAAGGCAGGAAAATGATCAAACATGCCTTTTCTCTTCACTTTGATTTCATCTTTCAACTTTTTTTTTTTTTTAGGCTTTCCTTTCACGCTAACAGGGCATATTCATTTTCATTTATTTATTTATTTTTTCATTTGACAATTCTGCCAACATCAGGCATTTTCTAAAAGATTAGGACCATTGAGTCCCATCATTATGTGTCCTTCTCTCTTAAGAAAAATCAGTTTCTAACTTAGTATCTCACAAGGTACATTTCAACAGTGGAATGGGTGTTTATCTTAATGGTCTCTTAGTCCTGAAACTCGGAAATATCCTTAAAGTCAAGGGTAAATAAATGTGCACATAAATAAATGTGTATGACTGTATATACGTACCTACATGTACAATACATATATATGTATAAATTAAGTCAATATTGGCATTTTTAAAATGATTGTAGCATGCACAACCACAAGTAAATACACATCATTATAAGCCTCTAAGATAACACAGATCATACATGTTTCCAGACTGAAAACTGAAAGATCAATGTTTTTTTGACAGAGAGCAGAGAGGAAAAAAAAATAATCAAATGAACCACAATGACTTATTCTTGGACTTCATGACTCTAAACAACCTTAAAAATAGGAAATGGATTTTCATAAAGGTGTAATGATGTCTGAATGCTGAAATATAACTGACTTAAAGAACTAGCTATGGAAGCCATACTAGTGTTTAGGAATTGTAATTGTTTTTGAAAAACCCCAGAAGCTGGAGAATTCGGATTTTCTCAATAGAGAAGAACCACCCATTCTGGCAAGACACCATGTCAACAGCTAAACTGAAAAGCAAATGATTATCACATAAATTTTTTTTGAGACATAAACATTGTTTATAGTAGCATGCTTATCTAAAATATTTCCCCCACTCACAAAAAAAATCAAAATCTATTTAATTATATCTAACCCACAAATTCTGCTCTAAGAAGTTTAATGATTGGATTTTCAAGACTTTAAACTGCTTAACCTTTTGATCCTCTGGCTTAACAGCTGAACTCTCTGCAGCAGATTTACATTAAAAGAAGTAAATCTGTTGTGATCTGACTCCACTGGCAAATATTTATTTATTAAAGACCATAAATGCTGTTTCTTCTTCTCTGGATGTGTAACTTTCCATAAAAATCAGGCATGTGAAGGAAGGGAAAAAACAGAAAGAAAAACTGTTTTTAATTTCTTTTTCAAGTGTTGTCAGGAATGAAACAGAAATATGTTCTGTAACCTGCAGTTCACTTCTCTTCCTCCAGCTTCTGTAATTTGATATATTTTTTTTCCTGTGTCTTTTTTATATGCCTATGTTAATTATAATAGACACACTACTCAGATCCTTTGTCCATCAGCCAATTCACACCCAGTTTCATGACTGTGAGATGTATTATTTAATCTAAATGTGCTCTGTATGCTAACAAAAGTCTTTGAGTCTATGAGCAAAGGACTTCCACTACCACCATGGAGAAAAAAAACAGCTTAATGCCTTCTCATATCCTGTGCCCAATCAGATATGCCAAGCTGATGTAACGTATTAAGCCAAACTTCTACCAAATACGTTTTTCCATGTTCTCCCTGACCAGTACGACTATTTAATAACTTGTTTACTTCTTCCAACACACTCTGTGAAGATGGCCTTGGACAACCCTCCACATTTATCCCCTAAGATTAAGACTTTTAGGGGAAGGAGCTGCCTTGGACTTGTTTTATCTTCTGTCTCCATGTGCACTTTTATGTGCTCTTCCAAGTAGCAGAGGGGTTGTTTCTGTATTTATTATTATTTTTTAAATAAAGTTGCTTTTACTGGAAAACACTGTGGTTTCCTATTGCAACTATCTGCAGTCTTGACTCCTTGTAGGTGATTAATGGACCTGCTGATAGTGCCAGTCATTTTCTTAAAAAAGCACTCTAATGGGAGGCCTTAGATAGATTTTCATGCATGAGTGATTGTAGGCTCATTGCATTTTTATAGAGAGATGAAGTGGCTGATTGCCACACAAATGTTTCCATGGCTATTATGTGAAACTGTATTTACAAGGTAGATGCAGTCTCCTCTACAGCAGTTATTACCAGCTCTAGTCCGGAGCTTTGCAGACAACAGGAAGCAAATCTGAATTCTGAATAGCAACAAGTCAAAGAAAGATGATGGCTTTTGCTCCAGAAATCTCTTTATGCATAAAATATTTATCTCCAAAGCAGATCAGATCTACCTGCTGGATATAAGGTATGCTGAAGTTTGTTTTTTTTTTCCAAATCTACAACTGAATGAAGTAACAGGACTGCACCACAGATTCTTCTCTCACTGTTATGAATTTGGTTCAAAGAAAAGATATGCTGTCAGCACATGTATATTATGTACAAAACACAAAGAAGGAAGAATTAGCCAATCAATATTCTACCCTGAAACACCTTCACAAGATCCTTTTCCCTCACTCTTCCTCTTTTGGCAAACACCTAAGCCCCAAAAGCACGGTTTGTGACGTTGAAAATGGAACTGGGTAAGGACCAGGGGGAAAATTAGGTAATAAAGTAAATACCACACTTCCTACATTCACCTCAAACTTTCTGCAGCATTCTTCTAGAGTTCAAGAAGCTCATGGCATTAACTCCAACCTGAAGTACAAGAATCAGAAGTTTACAAGGGACAGGACATTTATAACTTTGTGTGTTTTAAGTATGAATATAGTCACCAAGTTCTAGGTTTCTCAGAGCTACAGATTAGGGGCTCCATAACCAATCAAAAGGGAGAAAATCTCCACAGGCAACGAACCTCTTTTATTTTACATACTTAGTCACAGAATTAACCACTGTCTGGAAATTTCTACACAAAACAGTGAGTCTAAATAATCTCTTCAGATGATGTGCGTAACTTACAGAAGACTAAGATGGGCTGTGATGGGTATCACCATTATTTTGTAGTCCAAGTGTTGGACACAATTACAACACGAAAGGACTTGAATAGGAAGCATTCATCAATGCAGGGTTTGCCATCCTCTGTCTCTAGCAGAGGACGTGTGTACTGACTTCTGGGTTTCCTTGTGGGAACCCTGAACTTAGACAACTGGACAAAATGCTCCAAACTAAGAGGAATTTTGTATTTGATGCCTACTACTACAGACAAAAAAAAGCCTGAATATATTACCCTGGATTTCACTATCAGGATTATCCTTGCTGCAATAACATTAGTGTTGGCAGTTAGTTTTTTATGGAAGAATGGCAAAGCTGGCAAACCACTCACACCTAGTGTATCCCATACCCAGTTCTACGACTGCAGCTTCCAATGATAAAATGCAGCTTTGTCTCTCCAGTACTGAGCCACGATACATGTCTCCAGTGCCGGAGGCTCCCTGCAACTATAAAAAGCCACTTCTTACTGATAAAACGATTCTGCACTGCTGGTGCTACACTGCGACAAGGCAAAGCAGTTGGTGCAATAACAGGGAGTGCCAGGCGGGCAGCACTACTGTAGCTCTCAGTAATATCCTGAGACAGTAAGACATGTCAATTTTACTTGCTATCGAAAAAAAAAATTAAAAAAAAATTGTGGAGCAGAAAAGACAATTTGCAGGGAGATTACTGGTAAGGTAAACAGTAAAAACAGTAAAAATAGGGGTCGTATGTCTGTGCTGCTGAAAGACAGTCTTTACTACAGGCATAGTTTCACCTGATACAGCTTCAGAAGTGTAAAAGTGAGTGGTCTAGGTTTAAGCTAGCTGGCCAGCATTCATCTTCCAAGTGGCTGAGGCTGCTGTTTGCAGTCTTCTAGAAATGTGAGTTTTATAAAGCCTGAACTATGACTCAGTGACATGCTGTAACAAGCCCAGACTTTTTCTGTTTATAGTTTTTAGGGGGGGACAGGACAGAAAGTTTCTCTAGCTCAGAAATATACAAAAATGCATTCGGCTTGTCACTCTGCAGACCTCCAGGTATGACTTGGGTGAGGACTGTCCAAAACTGCATTAGCGTGTCACCTTCAAATGGCTGGAGAAGATGGAATCTGACAGTTCCTGGAGTAACTGAAGCAGTAGCTGAAGCTGGTACCTGCTCAGATACCATGGAAAGGGGTGCAGATGACAGTGTGCTGACTGGAATTTGAAAAAACACCGTTCCTTGCATCTTCTCAGTTGCCTCTCTTTCTCTCACTATGCTATCTCATGGAGGTTTTGTACTGCCATCTTTTGGCTAGCCTTATCACCACTGGAAAAAAAAATAGAGAATGTTTGAGAAATAGTTTGCATCTCCTCCCATCTTTCTCTGTGCCTGTGACAGGGAAGCAGCCCTCCAGCGGACCTTCGTGTTTACTTCTGAAGCTTTCCTAATCAAGGTCGTAAATGTGCTAGGAAGCACATGCTCTGGTTTTGACCACAATGTCCAGTGCAGCTGCCAATTACAGTCAGGGACAAAAAATCCAGGATTTTCAGCCTCCATTCTGACCGCGTGGCTGCAATGTCGTGCTTGATGCACAATAAGATGCTTTAGTTAACATGACACTGTATATCTATAAACTTGCTTAAACAATTTCTGCAAAATGGATTGAATAATGCTTAACCACTGAATGTAGCCAAGGAATATAAGTCACATTGAACATGAAAATGTTCAATACGTTTTCATTCCATTGTACAGAAATGCATAATCCTCCTGGATTTAGTGACTCATTAGTGAAGTCATTTTTTGAGGAATAAATAAACTGTATATTCATCATTAGTTAAAAAAATCCATTTAACATGTGCTTAAATTATACTGTAACCATGTTCTTGGGTGCTACACTCCATAAGAAGAATTCAGGGAATACTTCTTGCATTAGGAACCTTGTGCCTCTTTTATAAATTCTTCATCAAAACAAAAATTTTGCTTTTACTTAAAGAAGAAATAATTGCTTCGGCAGAGGAGGAGAAGACTTGGGGAATGCTTTACTTTTAAAAATAGCCTTTGCTATTACTTAACGATTTAGGAACATCTTGAATGCATCTGCTAAAAGCATTAATGTGGAAGGACTATAATTATAAGAGTTAGGAAAAGAAAAGGGATACATTCTTAGAGGAAAGTGCCTCTAGATTTTTATTTTTTTATTTTATTTTATTTATTTTATTTTATTTTATTTTATTTTATTTTATTTTATTTTATTTTATTTTATTTTATTTTATTTTATTTTATTTTATATTTTATTTGTTTTGCTTCATTCCATTTCATTTTTTTTCCAAAAGTTGTGCTGGACATTGTTTAGCTGTGACCGAAGTATGGGAAACATCCAGTTGTAGGCATCTGCCTTCAGTCCTGGAGATCACTGCAATAGGAAACTACCTCTCCGGGAGGATGTTTCAGTGAATAAGCTGCTTAGCTGGCCATGATGAGAATCATAGAATCACAAAACAATTGGGTTGGAAGGAATCTGAAAGATCATCTAGCACCAACCCCCCTGCCATGGGCAGGGATACCTGCCACTAGACCAGGAAGCACAGACTAAACACGTGCTCAGTATGACAGAAAGGGAGCCAGTCTTAGATCATGGCTTCACCAAACCCCAGTTTGCATATGCATGCATCTCTTTGTGGTTGTTTATCAAGAGAACAAATCCTAAATGAATAAACGACAGTGCCAGGTTCAAATATTGACTGAGCAACTAACAGAATCGTGACATTTTTTTGTGGGAACCAGATTTTTTGAACCCTGCAATTCTTTCAGATCAGCTCCTGCCTAAACCAACTTGGAATCCAAGCTCTGGGCACACTCATGGGCTTTGCACCGACAAGTTTGGGTTTTCTAGCTGCCCAATCGAATTTTTTGATTAAAAAAAACAAACACACCAAACCAAAACTTAAGCCTTCTTCTGACTCTCTGCCCCTTGAATTCTGCATCTGTATCTGTGTAAAGAACAGCACTCGTAAGACTGAAAATAATGAACTTCCGAAGGTTCATTTTGACTTGGACAGATGCCTTCAGGCAGAATGAGGCTGCATAATTTAGCATACTAAGATGCTTTATAAAAAATGCATGTTGTAATTTGTGAGAGGAGATTTTCAAAGTGTTGTAAAAAAAAAGCTTTAATGCTGGATCAGAAAGGAAAGAGGCTGCAATAGGAACTTATCAAGGCATCTGCCACAAAAATTTATTTGAGTTAAATATAGAGGGCAGGCAAACATCAAGGAAGGAGACGTGTTATAAAAATCTTTCTATTCTAGCAGCATCTGCAGTAGCTGTGCCATGAATGTTATACTGTCTATAAGGCTTTGACAAAGGCTCAGAAGAAGAAAGATTTTTTTTTTTTTTGGCCTGAGAACTAAAAATCCCTCCAAATATCTGAAGTTGGAAGAAAGGCCTTCAAATCCTCAAAATGCAAGCTCATGCTGGGAAAGAAGTTCTGACTCAACCCATAGCTGGAGAGTCTGATTATTATTAAAAGACATCTGTGAGCAACAACAGCTCTTATGGATCTTTTCTTGTGCAATTCCTGCATAGCTAATCCTGATATTTGTGATAGTGTATGCGGTACCCAGAGTTCAGCTCCCTAAATGGTCTCATCTTGTGCGTATCAGCAAGGCTCTTCTGCAGTCATTGCAGATACATCAATTACACCAACCTTATCTACTGAAACTCAAGACCTGTCTATACTCATAAAACTGCTTAGGCTTTTTATTTTTTTATTTTTTATTTTTTTTCCCATCAGATCCTATATCTGACAGTGAAATCAACACTTTCTATTTAGGGGAACGGTTTTACACTGAAATAAGCAAGATTTAGGTTGGGTATTAGGAGGAAATTCTTTATTCAGGCGGTGGTGAAGCACTGGAACACGATGCCCAGAGAGGTTGTGGATGCTCCATCCCCAGAGGTGTTCAAGGCCAGGCTGGATGAGGCCCTGAGCAACCTGATCTAGTGGGTGGCATCCTTGCCCGTCAGGAAGGTTGGAAGTGGATGATCTTTAAGGTCCCTTCCAACTCAAGTTGTTTTATGATTCTATGAAATCCAAAGAGATACTTAACAGTTTCTGTGCTGTGTTTCTATCACGTCATTTATTTCTATAAAGCTTCAGGATTCTTTTTCCCGTAAGTAAATACTTTTGCCTAGAAACCTTTCTGTTTCATCCTTGACCTGCCACTTCTGCCTTTACATCTGTATTTATGTTGTATAAATATTTGTGGGTAATAAGCGCTTACTTTCATGAAGCGTCTCTTAAAAATTTGGTGTTTGAGGAGAGATTAGTGAAAAATATTTTGCATAAATCACTTCTGATTTTTTTAAAGGCCTTCACTTTATACTACTGTTAGCTACAGAAGTTGTGCGACTGTTTGACAGGCAAAAGACTTTAGCTTAAACATACCTTGGGGGCATGAAGTCTTATATTTTTGTAGGATAAAATTAACTCAGGCTTTTAATAAATAAAGTTGCCCACTACAGAATTAGCAATCTACTTGGGGCAGCAGGTGAGGATTTCAAGACTAGGATGACAGTAATAAAACCCATTTGAAACACATACAAACATTTTGCAGAAGACCTCAAAGAGTTCCGAACTGGACACTATATAAATAAATAACACTACAAAGAGAAGTGAACGAATGACTCGTGCCCCTACAGATGACTCTCCAAACAAACGTGGGCATACTGTTTTGGAACATTAAAATCTTTTTAATGTTTTGGGGTTGGGTGAAGCAACTATTATATTTTATTATTATAATTATTATTTCCTTGCATAGACAGCCTGCTTTGCAGATAAATCAGGAATTGTTTCCACTGATGCAGAAGTAGGTACAAGGGCAGTAACTGAACCTGCATACTTGAGCTGGTTGGGAGCAGAACCAGGAGCAGATGTTCGGAGGGGATATATGTTGTTATCCAGCTGCAGCTGTCTGGTATTTAACATCTTGTGCAAAACCTCACTTCTGATTGCAGAAAAAAAGTTCAGTACCTCAGAAGAATAAGTTACCCCACATTTCTTAGATATAAATCTGAAGACGGGCAAAATCACTGCACAAGGTTTCTATCACTAAACTAGTGAGGTTCCTTCACTAACTTGTGGGGAACTGTATCACCAGCGAAAATTAGATTGGGTTAGATGAACCCCACTGTATACAGAGCTCCAAACTAGCAAATTCTTCTGCTGCCTAGTACAAACTGATAAAAGGCTGCTTTGTCTGATAAGCTTGCATTAATGTGAGAACGGAGAAGCAAGTAAAAGAGGAACTCGTTTTCAAGGAACTGTCTTAATACAGCCAGAGGGCTTTACAACAAACACAAAAGACAGCAAAGCCTACATTGGAACTGACATCTTTTTCTAATGTCCTTTATGTAGACCTCTTAATCAATGCTTATATCTATAAATATATAAATTATTGAAATGTGCCAAAAGCCTACAATCCTAAAACACCAACCCTCTCATGCTTACTCACTCTTGGGTACTAACTTGTGCAAGCTGACACGCTTTTCTCCTGATACTACACACAAAGACATCAGGAAAGAGGGCAGTGGCTCCTCCATTTGGATTTCCTTCATCAGTTGCTTAACATTGGTATTTCTAATTTATTTCCAAAGTGTAAAAGGAGACCTCTCCTTATAAACATTTTTGCTGGCAATTTGCTCACTCTCATTGGTGTGATCAATGATGAAGGAATTTCATATCTTGAAATGCTTAGATGGAAGGTTAGGACAAATTTACTCTGGACTTAAGTTCATGAGAATTTGCTTGTTTTTCTTTTTACCATCTCCAGTTGCCACCAGCAACATTTGGATAGCTATAAACAAATTCTAAATATTACAGAAGTGTATTTTTGTTCTGCTCGAAAAACTTCAAACAAGAGGCATGACAAACTGCATTCTTTGCTGGCAGGATCCCTCTACACAGGCTTCTACTAACAAACCAGCATTCATAAAAATTTCATATTGACCCAATTTTGTTCAAGTATAGAGAAAGAAAGATATTCACGAGTGAACACCATGGACCATTTGGAGCGACTCTCTATTTCAGATCAAAAATCAGTCGGATCCAAATGCTGACCCAAGTTTTGGGGGAGCTTTGTGGTTAGTGTTGCTCACAACTGGCAAAGTCAAAAGTAAAATCCTTTCTCTGAACCTTTTTGCTGCAGAACTGATAAGAATGACAAAGATCCCCTCTTCCGTGGCAAAAAGCCTACATCAGTCCCAAGCTCTCATGTTGCGATCTGATGACATTGCAGTTTTTACACAATGGTACTTCCAAACCAGTGTGGCTGATGGGACATGCTGCTCTGACAATGTTTCCTCTTAGTATATTAAATTAGCTCTACCGTTGTTGTGCTTTGAAAGTCAGTTACTCAAAATCTGGCAGCAGATAGGGAGAATCAAGTTATTTTTGTAATGTATTTAGAATGAAAATCATAAAGAAAAATCTCTTTTATTAAGTGCTTGAAGGATGCTTTTTCTCAATGCCAGTTCCTTTAAAAAATGTACATGCTGACTGTACAGCAATACATTTTCCTAAGAAAGCCCAGTCATATGCTATTAAGCAAATTTGTTTTCAATGGCTGTGGAGTAGAGCTGATCACATTATTTCTTTCAAGTAAATTATCCAGTGAATACTTTTTTTATGACTACTTCATTTCTGACTAGGATCTATCATTATTTGAATGCTTCTGCAGAAGGCAAATATTCTCTGGTGAGTCATTTTTTTCCACATTGCCCTCCGTATTCCTTTTTCATAAGTTGTCAAACAAATTAGCTGGCATATTGTATGAGGTTATTTACTTCTGTTGTTTAAGCAGCTTTCAGAAACTCATGATTTCAAAGCAGGGCTGCTCAGAAATTCCCTGAAATACTTTTGATTTCCAAACCAATTATGTTCCTTCAGGAATGCAGCAGAATTATTTAAACTTTCATTGGATCCCTATAGCCAGCAGAAACTGAAAAACAGGTTTTTGTGCCTGGGCCTCCGATATCCCACATGAGTCCAGCTTATAAAGTCACAAGCTCTACGTGGATGGGCAGAGTGGTCGTCCCACCCAGTTAATTCACTGCTTTCCATCCACAAGCAGGTGTTCAGCCACTTCCAGGAAAGCAGGGTTTTGTCATGCATAGCAGTCACATGGGAAGACAAACACCATAACTGAATGCCTTGGCCCTCTTTCGTTCCCCACGCTTTTATTGCTGAGTATGGCATCATATGCCACAGAATATTCCTTTTGTCAGTTTGGGTCAGCTATCCTGGCTGTGTCCCATTTCGGCTTCTTGTGCACCTGCAACATACTTGCTGGCAGGACAATGTGAGAACCAGAAAAGTCCTCGACTCTGGGCACTGCTCAGCAAAAGATAAAAGGAGGGCATGGAGGATGTAGGAAACAACCAGCCAACCAGCCATACCTCAGTGCCTGGAAAGGTGATGGAACAGCTCATCCCGGAAGCCATCTCTAAGTATGTGCAAGACAAGAAGGTGATCATGAGTAGTCAGCATGGATTCACCAAGGGGAAACTGTGCTTAAGCAACCTGGTTGCCTTCTATGATGGGAGAACTTGACACAGAGTCAAACTGGAGACCGTTAGCTAGCAGTGTCCCCCAGGGTTCAATACTGGTTTCAGTATTATTTAACGTATTCATCCGTGACTTGGATGAAGGGATAGAGTGCTCCTTCAGCAATTTTGCTGATGCAAAGCTGGGAGGAATGACTGATACAGGTACCAGAGTGCTTTGCTGCTGTTCAGAAGGATCTCAACAGGTTGGACTAATTTCTGGAAATCCAACAAAGTCAAGTGCAATGTGCACTAGGGAGAAGTAACCCCATGCACCAGGTGCTGACCTGCTGGAAAGTAGATCTGCAGAGAAGGACCTAGGGATCTTGGTGGACAACAAGTTGAGTCTTCCAGTGTTGGATACACTCCTCTTCATCTACCAGAAAATGCTTAAATAAACAGTCCCTAGGCTGCTGTGCTAGATGCAATAAAACTTTGTAAAGAAAATTCTCACATTTAGATTTTAACATCTACAAGCAGGTAATAAAATATATAATAAGTATATATATTAAACTGTGGTTTGCTTTTTTCAGACATTAGGATTATTTCTTCCTGCTGCATTGGTCCTCCAACGCGTGTTTCCCCAAACACTAACACTGAAAACCACAAAGATGCAGACAGCTTTACATACTGCAGCCATGTGTTGAGGGAATAGCCTAGAGCAAGCCTAGCAGCCAAGAATAAACAGCTACAACAAGGTCTTCCCGGACTGTAGCAGTTAGAGCATGGATTCATTTGCTAAAACAGTTTTGTATCCTCAGCTACCAGAAACACTACCAAAAACTAAACGGATCTTAAATTTACAGCATGTCTATGCAGCAGTGTGTTAGAGATACCTAAGCTAGCTCTAAGCACAATAACATTTACACAGTGTATTGTCATGCAGAAATGCTAATTCTAGTACCACGAGGCAGCACAGCAGGCGTGCAAGGCCACACAGCTGGGTCTCAGCAAGGTCTGTCACCACCTAGGCTGCTTCCAGTTCCTGAGCTGATGTGTTCAGCACTTGCCCTGTGATCATCATGGGGCCTGATGCCATGCATCCCAGGGTCGTGAGGGAATTGGCTGATATAGTCCCCAACTGCAGCAGTTGACAAGGGAAGACTGACTGGTCATCTACCTGGACTTCCATAAGGCCTTTGACACGGTCCCACATGATGTCCTGGTCTCCATATTGGAGAGGGATGGATTTGATGGGTGGACCATTCAGTGGATAAGGAGTTGGCATGAAGGTCGCACCAAGAGAGAAGCTTGTCAATGGCTCTATGTCCAGGTGGAGGCTGGTGACAAGTGCTGTCCCTCAGGGGTCTGTCCTGGGACCGGTACTGTTTAATACCTTTATCAATGACATAGACAGCGGGATCGAGTGCACCCTTGTGGGTAGACAAAATGCTCAACAAGAACCAGCAAGGTGAGCTTTAAGTCCAGAAAGACAACTGCATCCTGGGCTGCATCAAAAGAGGTGTGATCTGCATGTCCAGCGAGGTGATTGTCCCTCTCTGCTCTGCCCTTGTGAGACTCCACCTGGAGTGCAGCATCCAGGTTTGAGGCCCCCAGCACAAGAAAGACGTGGACTTGTTACAGCGAGTCCAGAGGAGGGCTACGAAGATGATTAGAGCGCTGGAGCTTGCTTGCTTTGCATACCTTTTTTACCTGCTTACTCTTTCCTAGGCAGAGATTAGAGACAGCTCAGAATGGATGATCACAGTGGTCATTTCTGGCACTAAAAACATACATAGAAGGACCAGAAAACCCAAACCTTCTCTATGCAAGGGACGCCCATTCTTGCGAGCTCACCTCTTTCTGTTCTGCACAGTCACCCTCTGGATGCCTGCTGGATGCCTGCTTTCTGCAGTCAGCATGTCCAAAATGGGACAATGTGACATTCTGTAGTTGGCAGCCCCTGGCCATAATCATACTTCTGTCCTGCCCTGCTGTCCAATTGTGCTTCTTTGCCGAGGAATGTCACGTCTTTGTGTTGTAGAGAGACACAGTTCTGTTCCACCTTTCTGAGCAGAGCCATCTGATGGAACATATGTAGGTAAATATCCTGGCAGCTTCTAGGTTAGCCAAAGCATCAAGAGACTCAACCTGACCTTTTTCATTTTGCTTGCAGAGACCAAAAGATATTTTAATGCTCTCCCTATGAAAGAGCACTTGGTGAGTCTTTCTTACGTATTATATTTTGTAGCTTCCTTGCCAGTAAAATTATTTTCTCTGTACTTCAGTGGAACATAAAAACTCTAACCTGTCAAGGACAGGAGATGCCATGGAAGTGTGCAATGGCTGTTTCCAGGATAGTGCACAGGCCAGGAACCAGAGAAAACCACATTTGCCAGGGTATTTTATAAGCCCATCCTCTCCCAAAGTGCAACAATGTTCAGTGCTTCTTATGGTCTGAGTTAATCTCTGATGTTCTCAAGTGCAGGTATATAAATTCCAATACAAGAGGATATCTGACAGGAGAAAACCCTTAAATCTAGCAGATCAAAGTCTAACAAGATCCAGTGGTTGGAGGTTGAAACTAAAAAATAAGCAATCTGAAATTAAAGGCACAGGTTGCTGCCTTTTTCTTTCCTTCTTTCCTTCTTTCTTTTTCTTTCTTCCCCCCCCCACCTTTTTTTTTTTTTTTAAGAGGAAAATTATTTATTTCAATATCTAGTGTTGAGGATGGTTAATTTTGTCACCACTTCAAGTCCAGACGAAAGACAACCAAAAGCGGGTACAGGAGCAGGGGTCTCAGACCACCTTATCTTATGCATGCAATTCAAGTGCCTAAATTAAGCGATCAAGCCTTCTCTAGTGGAGAGAAAGGGAGGTTCAAGACAAGGTGGATTTAAAGCAGAAGCCTAACAGCTGATCTTAAAATCTCTTCTCAGTGGATGTAGGCTCTAAGGGTAGCCTTGGGGTATGGCTTAGCATGATGCAGCTAGTCTATACCTGGATGTGACAGATGAACAACAAAACAGCCTGATTGGATCATGGTTACATCCAAATAAGCTCCCCCTACCTCTGAGAAATCCTTCTAGCACTGCACAGGAGATGGGGTTATGCATGCATGAACCCCTGCTGATCTTTAAGTTACTTATACAGACAGATGATCACAGGGCCATCACAGTTTACACTGCAGAGACAGATAAAAAAGGTACTGCAAAAAGACAGAGCAAATGCTGGCCTTCCCTAACCCTCATTTCCCATTAGTGGTAACCAGGGTGACCAGCACTGCCTTCTCAACCCAAGCTGATTCGAGGCCAGTGCTGATGCCTCAGAAACTTCCAACAAATTGATGAATTTTTTTTGGTCTCTGAGTCTGCTAAGCACTTTAGTCCCCTTTCCAAATCTCTCTCCTCTTTTGTCTATGCTTCCACACAGGACCAAACCTCTACTTTTGCTCCTGGACAAACATCTAAACTGAGTGTAAATACTGAAAATCTGCTTGGTTGGACTGTGAGGACAGTAAAAGAGTATATCTTTTCTTATTTTTGCTGCACAAAAGTCAGCCTTTTTTGTGTGCATACATCCTCTCTTTCTGTTCATCCCCACCATTGCAGTACTATTTCATGGCCGATGCAGAGCCAAAGATTGTCTTCCAGTGAAAAACTTCTAACTTCCACAATCAAAAAAATGATAGGAGATAAATGGATATTTCCCTCATTCTCACTTTTGTTTTAGAGTAGGACATTAGAAGGAAAGTCGAATTTTCAAAATTAGAAGTAAGTAATACATGAAAAATACTTTCCTGAAGAGTGAGGGAAGTTCAAGCCACAATCCAAATGTCTTGTAGTCTCATGTGAAATCTTAGATGTGAGGGAGAGACTTTGCTGGTGTAAAACAGTTTAGATCTCTTGCCTGAAATGAGTTCTGCTGGTATAGCACAGACAAAGATGGGCCTAGAGTTTTTGTGGTAGATTTGTGCCTTGTTTGGGGATTTTGTGCTCCAGTATGTATTTCTGCTCTCTCAGTCTCTTAATGTCTCACTGAAAGAAATGAACCTGCCTTTAACAAAATCACTTTTCTGGAGACTATGTCAGGCAGATGGTGTCAAGTCTTGGTGTCCTGGGCTATGGGGACGAGGATCATATGAAGCAAGGCACAAATTCCAAGCCATGTGCAGACAGTCTATCTCCATCTGCCACTGGCATCAATTTTGACTCCTCTGGTTGTCCTGCCTGGTCCTTGTGGGTCCAGGAACTGCCCCAACACTGATGATGTACACATAACAGACCTATATTCTGCCCTGAGTAAGCAGTTCCTGACTGAATGAAGGTTAAGTGGGAATGCAATCTCCTTTTCTATACTTCTGAGATTTAAAAGAGAATGCCTTACCAAAACAAAACAACCAAACAACCAAAAAAAATAATAAAAGCCCAACACACACACAAATAAAATATTAAAATTACAAATGGGGAGAGAGTAGAGAAGGACCACATGGAAAGAAAAATATTAAGGTAATGGAGAGAGGACAAGGCTGTCAGGCAAACTTAGTGGTGGTGAAATGACAGATGGGCTATAATTTTAGTGAGCAGTCCCACAGATGGTTCAGCAGATGGATTCTGCTGGGTTCATACTGCTTAGGTGCAGATTTCAGCTGCTGATTGTGACAGGCAGGGCAGCTTCAGCAGAGAGAAGACCCTTATTTTGCCTTGTTTAATGCATGTGCTGTTCTGAAAAAAAAAACTGGCAGTGCAGGAACAGTAAGTGCCACTATATTAGTCAGCCTTTGCACTCTTTACTTTCCCCTTTGATTCAGTTTTTCTCTGTAAGTTTTAGGAAAGGAAAGGTTTGCTGCAAACAGATTTACCATCTCATTTCTTCCAGTCAAGGTAATTGACAAATGCTATTCTATGGAAAACAAAGTTCTCTGCAGATTGTGATGATTTATTTTCACACACACACACACACACAAAAAGATTGTCCTTCTGAATAGATATGTTTTTCTTTGTTTGTTTGTTTTGTTTTGTTTATTTTGATGGAATGTAACTTCTCAAGGTGAGAAACCATCTCCTCACTTTACACACGGGGTCTAGATTCTTACAAGGATTAATGCAATGAAGAGTAATAAAGCACAATGACATTTCCAAGATGCAACAAAACACTTCCTACCATTTTTTTTTTTAATTTTTGAATGTTCATGGAACTTGTGGATATGAAGGAAAGAAATTTTTGAACATTTTTTCTCCTAAAGTACATATTGCAAGCTAATGAGAATGACTAGCATATAACAATCTTTTTTCCACATATAGAGATCATCTTGCATATATTCTTCTCAACAGACCGTCTTCACCTCACATTCTGTCCTTTTGAGATGGAGGCTGAGAGGTGGAACAAAATCAGATAGATAGGAAATTGTCAGGAGACATTCATAAAATATCTGGGTCTGGTTTTTAAATACAGCTAGAGAAATACAAGCAGCTGGCCAGCAACGAATAAAGAAATGGTAGAGGGAGGTGGGAAAGAAAATAATGGAATAAAGCAGAATTGATTTAGGTCAAGATCACTTCTAAAGAAGGGCAATAGGAGAGATTCTTTTAAGGTGTCTTTTTTAAGCTCTGTGGTATAGGTTTTATATTTATATATATGTATTTATATAACAACTTATTTATAATAAGTTGAGATTTTGTTTTGATAAAAAATAAAGCTATTGTACAAGAACAGGTTGAAGAAGCTATCTGGTGATCCTGAGTTGATTTTGTTTAAGAAATATAAACAACAGTAGTCCTGTGACAACAGTTTGCAATTTTAAATGGGCAGACTTCGACAAGGGAAGAGATTTAGATAAGTGTATAAATCATGGATTTGAAGGTGGATGAGATTTGGAATCTATTTTTTTAAGTAAGAGGAGAAAAGTTATTTGAAATTTGTATTCCACGATGAAATAAACAAAAAAGAATAAAATAAAAACCCTTCTAAAACTGTTTCTCAGCAGTTATTGAAAGAACAGTCTTCTTCAAAGGAAAAGATGGACTTCTTAGCAAAGATATTTCCAGTGTTGAAGACACATGGTAATGGATTAAGAATTGATGAAAATAATTCTGAATGAGGTACTGTAGAAGAATTATCAGAAAATCCTCAGACAGACAAATGGTGGCCAAGAAGGCCAGCGGCATCCTGGCTTGTGTCAGGAATGGTGCAGCCAGCAGGAGCAGGGAGGTGATCGTCCCCCTGTGCTCTGCTCTGGTGAGGCCGCACCTCGAGCACTGTGTTCAGCTTTGGGCCTCTCACTACCAGAAGGACATCGAGGCCCTGGAGCGTGTCCAGAGCAGGGCTACGAAGCTGGTGAAGGGCCTGGAGCACAAATTGTGTGAGGAACAGCTGAGGGAGCTGGGGGTGTTTGGCCTGGAGAAGAGGAGGCTCAGGGGAGACCTCATTGCTCTCTGCAGCTACCTGAAAGGAAGGTGTGGAGAGCTGGGGGTCGGCCTCTTCTCACAGGTAACCAGTGATAGGACTAGAGGGAATGGCCTCAAGTTGTGCCAGGGGATGTTCAGGTTAGAAATTAAGAGACATTTCTTCTCAGAAAGAGCAGTCAGGCATTGGGATGGGTTGCCCAGGGAGGTGGTGGAGTCACCGTCCTGGTGTGCCCAGGGTGCCAGTACTGCTGTTGCTCATGGACTGCCTGGGCATTAGTTGGTTGGTGGCCAGCAATTGCACTGTACATCACTTGATATTTTATTTTAATTTTTCAATAAACTGTCTTTTTCACAAACAATGACTTCTCACACTTCCCTCTTTTTAATTGTATCCCACTGTGGCAGAGTAAGTGAATGGCTATGTGGTAGCCAAGCTACCTGCCAAGTTAAACCTCAGCACAAGGTTATTAAACATTGAGAGATCTGAATGTGACTTTCTTGTTAAAAGACATCTTGGCACATTTTTTTTTTTGAAATTTTTCCCCCAGAGGGAGAAGGCTGCTGCCATAGAGGCAGTGAATGGAAGCCAAGCAGAGCATCCTCTCAGAGTGACAGAGTCAGCAGTACAGGGGACATTTATTTCATTAAAACACAACCTCAGAAATTCCACAGTCCTGACCCTGGAGCTCCAAGGACACCTTAAATGAGTGTCCTTCCACTCCACTGCCCAGAAGCTCCTTTTTGACTCATTCAGGAGCTGATTTGTCACTGCCACCTTCACTCTCTTACCAAACTATTGCTATTGCAAGGGTAGAGACTGCTCCCACCCAGATGCAGCTCATCAACTAAACACACTTGTTCTAGTAATGCCATTCATCTCCCTCAGATCAGTGCAGGGCACATGTTGAATCCCTCCTTCCTAACACAACCTTCAGGTTAGCAGTGAATCAAGGCACTATCTCATACACTGCACAAGACTCCAGGGGACATTTTAGGTGTTATGTTAACATACATCTCCAGTCCCTCGCCAAAGGACCAGCTGATGGGGAAGCATTCTTGCTGATGCATGAATGCATCAAAATGCAAATCAAAGCTAAGAGGCAAAACTGGCTACACTGGCAACTGAATTTCTAAGACAGAAAAATCAGAAAATAGCTGTGTGCTGATAACAAAAATGCTGGCTAACCTCAAAGGAAATGCATACATCGTTTTAGTCTCTTTCCGTAACTAGGAAGGAAAAAAAATATTTTTGCAGTATGTTTCAGGAAAAAGTGACCTGAAAACAGAGACAAATAAAGCATGTTAACTAACTAAATTAAGATGGGGGGAGGGGAGAAAGAAAAAAAGGCACATTTTCAGCTTTAAGGGATGCTAAGAGTAATTAAAACCATATAAAATTCAAATACTAACTTGCAGCTTGTTGGTATTTAAAATTATATTATTCACACATATGTTAGAATACTGCTACTAAAAGTAATACTGCTTTTAACTCTTATTATAGTAAGTCCTGAAATGCAATTACTAGAGCTCATTTTGGTGCTAAAATTAAACTTTTTCCTTTATTTAACAACAGAAAGATACAGAATCAAAGGAGTGACTGGAAACTCTCTTACTGGCCTCATACTGGACTTGGGCTCTTCTAACATACCACAGAGTGAGTTTCACTGAGAATTCAAGGTAAGAGGGAAATTGGGGGATTGGGAACAGGTGCTGTGATGGCAGCCCAACAGCTAGGCCAGGGTCAGCCTGCATGGTAACAGCAGGGGAAGCAGGCCATCTTAATGTTTTTGTTGATAGTTAAATAAAGCACAAAGCCTCTAGGGTGAAGAGTGTTACAAGTGTTGTGTAAAGAACTATGCACTTTACTTGTAAGAGGGAAGCAGAATATATTTATTGATGAAAATATTGATTTAGCAGGGCTTAATCGTGAATGAGACAGCAATTTAACAAAGTTCTAACAGTAAAGGAGACGTTAACAAGATTTGGGATGGCAAGGTCACTGGATAATTTACTACATAGAGGGCAGGATCAGACTACAAGTGTATAGGAAACACTCACATTAAGTCACAAGAACGGAGACTTTTTTCTGTCTAAACTCTGAGGAGTCTAGATACAACCATATCCAATCCCAACCCCACACTTTGTGTTTCATGTGTGAAGGATTATACTCACAATCTATCCTTTATATCACTTACAGAATCACAGAATGGCCGGGGTTGGAAGGGACCTCTGAAGATCATCTGGTCTAACCCCCCTGCTGAGCAGGATCACCTAGAGCACATTGCACAGGATGGTATGACAACAAATTTTCAGTATGCTTAGAAAATTACTTGCAAAGCTTTAAAAAGCTAGCTTTTAGTCACTTACTGACTATCTGTTGCAGATAAGGACTCTCTCCACCCAAAGGAGTGACCTTGAGAGGCACCCCTGCTCAAGAGGAAGATCCTGGCATGCAGCCCACTTCAGTACAGGAGAGCTCAACAGGCTGTCCCTTATTTATGGGGTAAAATGATTGACTATTAGTCAATATATAGCATGCATGCTGTGTTAGCCCTTAGAACTGTCTCCCCTGGATCCACCTTGAGCCTGGTTGGGCTGTCATAATTGGGTGTATTCATCACAGCTGCTGAAAGGTCAGGCAACAGGTGGGGGTTGACAGCCACAACAGGATGTTTTCTCCAGCACCATAAACCTGGTAGTCATCAGACTGAATGTGAGGGGATTGTCAAGTGTCAGCTGTGGTGACCAGATGCCTAAAAGCCCAACAACTACCTTGTCCAGCACAGCCATTTCACTGCAACCATCTCTGTAAATGGACTACAAGACTGGAAATAAAAGTTGCCAAATTTTGAGCCAGTGGTATCAGATGAAGGTCTGAATTAATCTCCCGGTAATCTACCAGTTTTGTCATGGTTATGTGCATGAGGATAGCCTTGCAAATGTATAGTACTTCAGAGGCCAGAGGACTCTGTGTTACAGTAGCAGATTGTTGAAGCTGAGAAGTGACATGTAACCAGAGGAATTGAGATAACATGGCACAGACCCCCATGGGAGATGCTAAGGGAGGTAAAAGGAAGAAGCCAAGCATCTGGAGATGGAAGACAAAGCATGAAGATGAGGCCCATTGTCCTATACATGGGACATCAGTCCCCATGTATTGAAAACATTTTTAAAAACATAAGAAACACTTAGGGTGGCTGTGAGATTAAGGGAATGATTGAACCAAGCTATTGTAAGATAAGTCTAGGAGAACTAGACTGTGACTGGGAAAAACGAGGGAAAATGCAACAGCTTCAGACAGCATAAAAATGCACATTATAAGTCAGTCCTTACAAAGCAGGAGTGAGTGCAAAATTGATTGAAGGGTGAACAGGATCATTTCACTTTGCTTTTTCTTCTGCTCTGAAGGGCCAGCCACATCCACTTTACTAAATCCTTATATTTGCAGTTTAATCACCTCACTGTCCAGTTGTATGAGTGTCATAAATGAAAGGGTATGCAACTAACTCCCAACAGGTGTTACAGGAAGCACTAACGTCAAAATGATTTTAAAACAAAGCAAAGCAAAGCAAAACAACCTTAAAAGCAAAGGAAGCATGTACCCAAACTGAAGGCCATGCTTCTTTTTGGAATCCCACCCTCCTCATCACTTCCGCTACCATTTTTCCTTGCATGTCCGTGGGGTGCTATGGACCCTGACAGAAGGATTCCAGAGATGCTGACTGACGGTGCTACTCAGAAAATAAAGTAGGCTTTTTGGCAGAGGGCATAAAGAGCAACTTCTCATCTTTCCACTATATTCCGCCGTATTCCTCAATGACAGACCCCACATAGTGAATATAAGAATGTATCTTCCTTATCGGTTCATGGCCAAGAACACTAGCTGACTTACTGACATTTTTTGGTAGACAATGGCATATGACACAAAGTCTATGTCTCACTGTTTCCTGCAAGCAAATACGTAGGGAGTGTGCTGTGCACACCAAAAAATTTAAGTTGGTGCCACTAATTGAATGGAATAATTCTCTTTATGACAGGTGCTTATATACATCTTGGGTAAATCTATGCAGTGCACAAAATTAAAATGCATTGCCTTGCTGAAGAATATTTTGCTTTTATTACTATACAGTCTGAAGTATTGTTTTTTTGTTTGTTTCTTTGTTTTTTGTTTCTTTTTTTTTTTTTTTTTTGGGTAGTGGTAGTGGAGGGGGGAGTTATGTTCTGCAGTTGAATGATGAAATACTCAGCTGATGCCTGCACTGAGCCCATTCCAGTAAACGTTGGTGAAAGTTAAAAGCTCTACTGAGTTCAGCAGAGAAACCTTAGCATAAAACCAGTATACAATCCCACCTGAACCGCTACGTTTTATAGCTGGTTTTCAGAATTTGTGAGCTACACACTAGCCTAAGGCAACAGGATCTCTAGGCACCCACAACTCTTGAAAGCTATAAACAGAGAGAAAACATGTTTCCACAAAAACATAAAAAGGCTCTACTTCAGAGAAATGTACTTCATAAATGCTCATGCAAGTGCTTGTAGAGTGAATGCAATAAATCAGAACCACAATCAAATATCAAATACCTTATGACCCATCAAATACAAAAATAAAACACGGTGAGGATATAAAATCTATGCAGGTATTTCTCTTTTTCCGTTTGCTTGGATCTCATTTCCAATTAGCACTGATCCTTCTATAGTATTTCTTACCTGATGCTAGCATATATTATAATTATGTTAAACTTGGGTTAAATTAGATTTATTTCTAGCGTGCATTTCTATTTCAGGATTGTCTATTGTTTAGGTTCTAACTGCTATTATAACATGAAAATAACAGGAAATTAAGAGCTGCTTGATTTTCCCCCAAATTGCCTGACAGCTGTCATCATCAATGTCACAGCAACAATAAATTTATAGTCTATGAAAATGACACACAAATATCAGCAGGTGCATATGAATATATACATATTTTAGTGCACCTGTATTCTATGAAAGCAGCAAAAGAGTTAGGTGCCATCAGATATCCTCAGTCACTAGGATTTACCTATGGTCTGTCTCCAGTTATTTATACATAACTAATTTGTCTGAAATAAAAAAATCAACAATTTTGAATCATTCTCCACTTTTCAATAAGCACATATGGTTGCATGGAAATTTGGATTTTCCAGATTTGAGGATACGACTGAGTTGGTCGCTTCATGGATAAAAGCCCTTTCTAGTGCAGTGGTGGGCATCACCTGTCACTTTGTCAGAATTCACATTTTCATCTGGAAAGTCATATCAAGCACACAGGTGTATCTCAAAGTCTTCTTGCCATTTGAGGGTGTCAGAAGGCCAGATTCTCAAAACCAAATTTGTTCTAATGACAATGCAAAGGCAAATGCCAAAACCATCATGTACTTGACAGATTAGTAGGTATTTACATAGTTCCCTTTCCCCAGCACTATTAATCCCCTCTCACTCTCCTAAAATTTATTGGAGTTCAAGCAATCTTGATGGGCTGGGGAGGACATGTGGATACTGGATGCACTCTCCTTTACCAGGTTACTTTAAGGAGACAGAAAATAGCTATTCTGTGTTTAGTCACCAAAAACTAGATATTTAAGGCAGCTGGGCACTTAAACATACAGATTGGCTCCTAATGGGGATTTCAGTGAATGCCGAGAGCCAAAAAGTCACAGTTGGAAAACCATTTCCCTGAAAATTTCATTATTATTATTTTTTCTGCATCTTTAGGCACTCAAATATCTCAAAAATTTCAGCCCCAGCCAATATGCTTCTCCACTGTCCCACACGAGGATACAAATCTAGATTAAGAGGTTGTTTTTTTGTTTGTTTGTTTTTACTATGCCAGTGCTTCCCCTGTTCTTCTCCTTTACAAAGTTCCATAGCAGCCCTTGATCAAGTCAGAAAATACTGGGAAAACATTAAAGATCATCAGATTTAAATTGGGTGCTTCAACTCTCTGTCCCTGTTGAGAAACTACAGCAAGCAGAGGCAATATTTAACCATTATTCTGTCTTGGGGATGCACTTAATTTGAATATCTTAGCAAATCTCTGCCAGGAGAAAGAGTGCATCTGAAAGAATCACCTACTTTACAGCTTTCTTTATGAGTAAGAACCAACGTCTGGTACTCCCACCTTGAGAAGTGGAGACAAGGTTTTATGACTCCACAGTTTCCTGAAGAAACATCTCTGCTGAGTTTTAAATCTTCACAGTTTATTGTGGCTGCCAGAGATGCTGCTTTATCAAATGCTGAGATTTCCTGGTCACCCGAAGAAAGGAAAGATAGATTTGCAAAAGTACCAGAAATAAACAGTTCCCACAAGCACTGAAAAACTTTCTCCATACCTTTCTTCTATCTTTCAGCATCCCTCATAGGAACTGCAAAATATTTATTCAGCTTCACTAATTCAGGAGAGTAAAATGTCAGCTGTAGCTGAAGTGGATCTCCAAGTGCTTCTCTGGTTATCAGCAAAAAATAATTTTTGGTGGATCTCCATGATTCCTGATGGCATATCATTGGCTTGATTTTTTTTATAAACAATAAAAACATCTTTTTCTGATTATGTACAGGTAATTTCGAAGCAAAACAGAGACTGAAAAGTTTTAAATGTCTCTGAAACAATGTGGAATTTAAACTAAACTACAAAAATAGAACAGCGTGCCTGTTGTCAAATCAAGTGATTGCACAAGCAACATACTAAGGAAACCACTCAGAACCTCCCTCTGCATGTCTGAGGCATGTCTGAGAAAAGGACTGACATACTATTCTCTCTCTCTTTTATTTTTAAATCAAGACCTCTGTTGAAAGAGATGAAACAGACTCTGAAAGTGATCTCCAGGTAACAAGCCCTTTAGAACAAAGTCCCTTCCCATTGCATAGCACATCCTTCAGCCAAGTGTTTTAGTGGCTTCTCCTGATGACTTTCTCACCTTTTTTCCTTCTAGTTGCAGCCATGATAATACATCATATTTTCTGGGGAGAGCTCAGTTCATGGCTGTGATTAGTAACTGGAGCACTTTCTTTTTGTAATCCAGTGAATTTCCCCCAAGCAGATGTTAACTACAAGGCTGAGCCTCCCTCAGTTTTATACAAAGGGGTATTGAATGCTGTGCAATCCTGCATTGTAGACAAGATTTTCCATTATAGGGATGTTCCATTGAACAGTTCAGCACTTAAAAGTTTGCAAATCCCTGAATTAACAGTTATCTGTAATATCATAATTTGCACAAGTTTTATGATGCTACCTAATAATATGGTGCTATAATATTTGGCTCCCCCTGAATCTCTGTTTCACTTACTGAATGGAGAGCTCTTCACGATTTCTTCCTTTTCATTCCAGGTGTGGCCTGATTTACTGCACACCAGTCCTTATTTACGGCACAGCTTCCAAATCCTCCCCTCAGGACAGAATTTCTAATTTTGCAACGTTCAACATCACTGCTGACTTGGATGGGTGCACACAATGAATATTCTGCAATCCACCTTTACAGCACACTAGTGAGGGAACGTGGTTTTACTGTTCACGCTGTCACTCCGACTACATGGCTGGTAACACAGGGGGGTTGTTTTTTAATTGAGGATGCTGCTGCCAAGCACATCAGATTGGAGCTTTGATTCTACGAAGTAAATCTCACAGCATGTTTTTGCTGTT
Organism: Anas platyrhynchos; assembly: GCF_047663525.1. Lineage (NCBI taxonomy): Eukaryota > Metazoa > Chordata > Aves > Anseriformes > Anatidae > Anas > Anas platyrhynchos. The sequence goes on from NC_092590.1 coordinate 15,512,137, forward strand.
GTTGTTTGTTTGCTTTTGTTTTTCCTCAACCATCCAATAGCTTAGAAGACCAAACTGTAGGCTTTTTATCTTTTTTTCAGAAGCTGCATTTAAGAATAAGTGTGTCACGTGAATTGTGATTCTTTCCAGGTCCTCAAGCAAAAACAAAACCAAAGCAACCACAAAAACCTGAGCAACTCAGCAACCTTGTATTTATCACATTTCCACACAGAGCCACATCATGCTGAAGGGTGGCAAATGCTACAGGGGAAAATACGTAACTATTGCAGTAGAGGTGGCAGGGAAAGGGAGGGGAGGAACTTCCTAAAGTGACTTTTTAATAAGGCATCTTTATGATGGAAAAGTGTCAGCCTAATCTGACAGCTTTGCTTTTCATGGCCTTTCTTTTACCTTAGTTGCCAATGTCATTCAAGTCCATTTTCCTTTTTCTTTCTTTTCTTTACAGCCCACATCCTGTCCTTGTTTGGTTCTCTGTTCACACAATTTTGTCATTCAGTGTTGTCATTCATACTTCTCAGGGCCCATTAGTGTCTCCCTTAGTTGAGTTTTAGTTGGTTTACACCCAGCAAATGGAAGCCATTTGCCTCCCTTGTTCATGTACCTGCCAAATTATTAACCCCTCATCATTAACATATAATGTAAATGACCAGGTGAAATATACTGGTAGCCCAGCTCTTGATTCTCAGATTACCATGCTATGAACCAATTCCCATTTTTCATTTACCACTGTTATGCTTTCAGCAATTAGTCCTGAGGCAGGGGGCTCCTTCACATGACACTGGATTTAGAAGGTATGATATCCTCACAAAAACACACGGACATAGCTTCCCAGTGGTAAGAGGGCTGCTTGGCCCTGAGTGCTTTAGTGCTTTGCTGTTTTTTGTTGTTGGCTTTTTTTTTTTTCCTGTGAGAGCTTATAGCTTCTATGCAGCCCCCTTCAGCCTGCTATTCAGGAGATTTCTTTAAGTGCATTAAGGGAAAGACTACATGTATCACCAAGTCTGGAGACAACTGCTAGGAAAATAATACAGCAGGTTGCAGAACAGTGGTTTTCAATCTGTGGATTCCTAAAATAGTTTATTTTCTGGGGTGACCTGTGGGATAGGTGAGAACCTAAAAAGAGGCAACAATTTTGAGAAGAGTGACTGCAAAGTGATGAAGGTCAGAAATCTGAGCAGAGGAGGAGGACACCAGACTTGCAAAAAGGCAGATGATTTCCTATAAAAAGAATTGGTAATTATAGTATTTATTTTATTTTATTTTATTTTATTTTATTTTATTTTATTTTATTTTATTTTATTTTATTTTATTTTATTTTATTTTATTTTATTTTATTTTATTTTATTTTATTTTATTTTATTTTATTTTATTTTATTTTATTCTAGATCCTTCACATGGACTCCTTGGTCTGTTTCAGAAATCTAAACCCTTTCATTCTTTTTTCTCATGTCTGAGAACTGGATGAGGCTAGCTCAACTACCATAACTTTTATTAATATTCCCTGATTAGAGCCTATAATTGTGCTGTGTTGAGGAACGCATTCTAGCCTTTCATACTTTCTTGTGTGTAGAGGTTTTGATTTGATGTCCTTTCGTCCTTTCATCCTATTAAATGCCCAGCTGTATAGTGGAGGCTAGCTGGCTGGCTGTTGTATGTTTATTAGCCTCTGCTCCAATTTTAGTAATGTTACAACTAGGAATTTTGGGTCTCTTGAATTTATGGATGGTGACTTACATGCCATTGCAGAGCTAGTTTTGGTTTCTGTCATGGAACAGTACAGCACCCTCTTGTCTCTGTAAAAATGGTGTATGCGTGCTGTTGTTTGCAACTTTGATCTCTTCAAGGTGACTTCCAAAATGGAGGAGACGGAGGGAGCAGAATAAGCTTGTGCCTTTCTGCTTTTTGCTTTTGTTTTTGTTTTCTCTTGATAGATAAAGAAGCACTGAAAGATGCTTTCCTTTTCCTTTTTACAGCCTTTTCCAGAAATTTGGGCTACATACACACCATGACGTATGCTGACTGGGATGTGAATGAAATGACAACCTCAGAACAACTGTGTAAGGGAAAGAAGCATCGAGGAGGCTATTTTAATCAAGCTGATTTCAGTTTTGTTTGTCAACATTATTTTACTTCACCACCTAATTAGTGTTTTGGACAAAGGCTCTGTGCATGGAAGGTTAAAGGCACTTAACCTCATCAGACAGTAAGTTCATGCAAATTGGTTTAAGGGCCTTTCTTCTTTCAACTTAACTCAGAAATACTACACAATGCATACATTTCCTTTAGTGATAAAAGAGCAACCAAATTCAGAGGAATTACTCATAAAGCGTCATCATTATTCATCATCATCAAAACACGAGTAAAAGGATGAGAACGTTTTCCTTAATTGTACAAAATTGAGGTTAGAAAGCTGCAGTTAGGGTTCTCAGAAACCGATCAGGCAATCATATATATGCCTACTTGATTTTTTGAAAACATTGGTGTTGTCCTCAAATAATTTTACATGATTAAAGTAATAACGCTTTCATACTACAACATAAAAAGCAAGATATTAATACAGCACATCTAATTTCTCAGACAACTTTCTTTTCAGTTCTGATCCTGGAAAAGCAACATACCAGATCAACTTTATACACATCAGAAGATCATAGCCTGGGCTGGTCAGGATCACGGAAGAGGCACAAGGCAGTAGTGCCTAAATATCTACAGTAGTATATAAATATGTATATCTAAATATCTATAGTAGTTGTGCCTAAATATATACAAGCCTGACTTTCTCAACCATATTGAGATTCATTAGGGACACGTGGTGGAGTTAGATCTTACACAACTCTAATGTAGTAGTAATTAGAGTTTTTTATATACTTTTTATGGTAAATAACAAGATTAGGTTATGATTTCTAACAGCACTGATTCTGCATTTAAGTACTAGTCAATTAACAGAATGATCTTAAGAACTTGCTACAATAGAAGTAGTGGCTTAAAGGTTTGAGAATGTCAAAGTTCACCTGAGACTTAGTGCAGAGTCCTGTGTGTGTGTGTGTTCTAAATTCAGCTTCCCACTTCCAAAATCCCCCGTTAGAGTGAATTACTTACCCTATTCCCTCGACAGCATTTATCAGTAGATAAGTTTGTTCCTTGAGGAGTCGGCTCTGAGATGTACATGTACTTCCACTCAGGAGTACCCTGACAGGAATCCCAGCTTAGTGGGAGATCGGGGATGCAGTTCACTGAAGTCCCTGAAGAGCTCGAAGACTTCTTGCTTGGGATCACTGTTTATAGGAACATGAAATAACTTACTTTTAGTCAGTATTTTTCCAGGATTCAGGATTTTTTTTTTTTTTCCAGGATTCAATCTTCCTAGAAGATTGAAAGGGGATCTTATCAACCTCTACAAATACCTGAGGGGACAAGGTAAAGAGGGTGGGACCAAACTCTCCTCAGTGGTGGCCAGTGATAGGATGAGGGGTGGAAGGTATAAATTGAATTTTCTTCACCACATGAAGAAAACCTTCTTTATGGTTTGGGTGACAGAGCACTGGGACAGGCTGCCCAGGGAAGTTGTGGAGTCTCCTTCTCTGGAGATATGGCCTGGATGCCATCCTGCGCAATGTGCTCTAGGTGATCCTGCTTGAGCAGATGATCTCTGAAGGTCCCTTCCAACCTCAACCATGATTCTGTGATCTTATCCACAGGGAAAAGTACATTTCAGACAAATTTTGTGTTTGAAATACTGCTGTTGATCATCACTGCTACATGTAATTCTGTTGATATAAACCATAGAACTGCATGATCCTTCAGGCTTAGCCATAGCACAGTCATACTGTATCTCCCAAAACATTGATCAAAAGAAGGAAAAAAAAAACAACAAACTAATGCTATAGCTGACACCTTGATTCATGCTATCCAAAGGAACACTTGTATTTGAAGCCAGTATCTTGAACCTGGTGAGCTAGATTGAGTGGTTAAATGCACCAGGAAACAAAGCAAAATAAAACAAAAACCTCAAAAAGTATTATTTTTTGCAAATACTAACTGTAAATAAGCCCAATTAAATTGATTCTCTGCTCCATATGTTTCAGCTTCCCTCCGTCCCCTGTACAAATCCACTCTCAGACTACTTTCTTTGCAGACATGAAAAACTTATAGCATGTTATTTATTTGTGGCACCATGAAGCTATTTTTGGGTTAGACCCCATTTTTTAATGGCAATGAGGAGATGTTGTTGACTTTAGGCATTGAACTAAATAATTTAACCATAATAGCACCACTAAACTTAGAATAATTATGTCATGTTTAAAATGCAGGGTAATAGTCTGTTGTCAGCATATCATAATTCAGGCAGTAACGACTCCTCTGCCCTGCATAGGAAAAGCAAAAGAAAAATAAAACAGAAATAATTTACAAACTCTTTATAGGACTGTGGGTGTACCACTAACAGCTCTGACTCTATATCTTCTCAAAATGAGATTTTAAATGAGAATCTGAATCAGGACTAGACACATTGCTAAAGCAGCGAGGCAACACTGGAGAGCACCTGGCTTCAGTGGCACAGATTTCATGTTAACACAGGCAGCCTCAGATGCCCCTTGTCAAAGATCAACATGTTTTGTGTCTTCCTCTGCAGCCCCAAGGATAAATACCCTTTGACTGATTCATAAAAAATGAACTAGACAGATCCAGTCTCACCAGCTGACTTCCCTGCTTGGAGCCCAGTGACATATATGATATGACTCAGGTGAGGGAGTGAAGCTATCCATCTTAAAAGCCTTCCTCTCCATCCCACCCCTCAATATCTGTGGTCCAAATGATTGAGAAAAAAGCACCTTCCTGATGCCTGTAGGGTAATGTCAGTGACATTACTCAGTGAAAAGTAGAATAGTTTTCTGCATTTAACTAAAACCTTGTAATTCCCCATTATAGCATGCCAGCATATCTGGAGTATTTTTAAATGTACTCGTTGACTACGATAACAGAAGGAAAGAAACAAACAAAATGCTGGTACATCTCCTGCTTTCTTTTGTTGTTGTTGTTTTAAAGACTGACTTCCCAATGAGCAAATCCAACTGGAAAACAAGCTGAACTGATAACATCTGCAAATTTCTGTATTGCCACTGAATAGATATTTTGGTGATGCTGACAGGATTTTCAATGGACAGCATTCATGTTCTGATCTGCTATAAAGAGTGTGTCATTCTTTTGAGTATCTTGGAGACTTTAGAGGTTTGGGAGAAGGCACAAAGATGTGTGTGACTTTCAGCATACTTGTCTGGTGTTCATCGGAATTGAAGTCCTGACTTTTGTATTGCTCACACATTGAACAGGCTACTAACTCTCACAGGTTACACGGCTGCTGTTGATATAATATCGTTCCATGATGTTTTATATCAGTGCAAGCCAACCTCGGTAAAAGGATTTGATGGATTCTGATAAGTTCAGTAAGTAATTCTTTTGTGGTGTGACTTGTTAGGGTTTTTTATGCAGAAGTCAAGCAGACAGCACATTAGATTCTGAATGTCACTTACTACCAGAATGTGTCTGGCAACACAGCAGTATTTAACACTGAAATGTATTATTAATGCAGACAGAATGATTCCTCAGCTGAAATGATACACTTTCCCTCCCCCTTAAATGAAGTACAATCCAGAAGGCATAATTGCATTGGATGTATAGTAAACTTGAAGCTAAATGGGTCATAAATCAATAAATAACTCAGCCCGCAGCTTCACAGTTTATTGATTCGCAAGCTGTTTATCCCCCACCTCTCACCATACACTCTGTATCAACTGCAATTATGCTTAATTACCCTTTTTTTGTGTATGTATGGAGACTTACATGCTTCATCAGACCAAACAGACACCAGTTTTGAAGCTACAATAATAAGAAGAGGACTTTGCTGCCTTTTGTTTACTTGAGAAGTGTATTAAATTCATTTGAGCTTTATTCAATGCTAACCCAACACACACGCTTGTTGCTTACACACACACAATTATTGTTATTTAGGATGTGATAACTGACCCAGTGCAGTGGTTTTACCCAGCTGGCAGCTGAGCTCCACCGCAACAACTCTCTTACTCCCTCTCCTCAAAGGAAAAAGGGGAATTCACATGCTTCTGTTATGCCCAGACAGCAGGTGTAAAAGTTGTTTTACGGGAAGGGAAATTAAAAAGGGGAAAATACAAGCTCAAGGACACAGCTACAAAAGAAATCAGATCAAGCATCGCATTGTGAAGTAAAGCTGTTAGTCACACAGCTTGAATTCAAGATTGCTGCCAGTCACCCTGCTAAATCGCAGGTATAGAAGACAGCATGCTATAGATGTTGTACATGTAAACGCTGCCCGAGTGACAAGCCTCCTGGATGAAGTGAATGGAAGAAAGGAACGAGAGGTATAGTACTGCACCACTGAGTGACCCAGCAGAGCAGTTGTTTCACATTTTGAACTGCTGTGAAAGCATGAAATCAATAACTTGAATACATCATACTAACTCCATACTCAGGTCAATGAACTTTATTAAAAAGTTGGTTAGGCTTGCTAAATTCTCAATTAATTTCTATACACTTCACACCTTGTTTTTATCTATTTATTATTTTTTTAAGGGGTGGCATTGCATGCAGTCACAACCCTTCAGGCACATCTGTGATATCAACTTACTTCATAACCCTTTGGACCTCAGGTATTTATTGTTATGCTTCATGCAAAGTATCTACTTTGGCACCTGTCCTTGTCAGCTGTACTATGAAAGAAACATTTAAATAAAGGGTCATGTTATTACTAGAACGATGGCAAGTCCCTCCAAGCTCAAACATGAACATTTGTCAGTAGTCAGAGCTTGTTTCTACGTAAAAGCAGTCACAGCACTGAAGAAATGTCTAGTGGGATTGTACCATAGCTAGCCAAACTTCTGAATCTCTCCGGAGTGGGGGATGGAAGCACAGGGCAAGTAAGGAAAGAAATAAGAACCGGTTTGTAAATGAACATGAAATAATAATTCCACCGTATTCAATGATGTTCTTTTGAAATGTCCACATATTCAACAATGTCCACACATTCAACAATGTTCTTTTGAAACAGAGAGAGGTCTACACCCAAGTCATTGGGTCAAAAACTTTGTATCAAGTTTAATTTTAAAGTTTAATTTTATTCACACAATCACAGCACATGGGTGCCACAGCGAAGGTGGGTGGTGGACCCATGGAGTTTTCTAGTACTAGAGTGAGATCTGTGCACAGATCTTTTATAGCAGACTCAAGCTTTTATTTGGGTTATTAGGAACCTGTGAAAGTGTCCTTCAAAATCACTAGTGCCATACAGCAACGCTTTATTTAAATTCCCTCAAGGCAGATGCACTCCCAGTCAACTGGAGGGCTGTACAGTAATGCAGTCAAAGCAGATTTATTAAGCTCAAAAACACATGACCCAGGCAACAGGGATAAGAGTGTGAGTGAGAGGCCTTATAGTTATCCAGTAAATTTATTTCTTTCTCTGCAGCACAGTACATTGGACTTACTAATAAAATAATGGAACCGTCACTGTCAGCTGCTACCACAGGCCTTTCAACAACAAATAAAGTTGGGTACTCTCCACTTCCATGCACAATCAGCACCATCACCACAATCAGCATTTTCACAAGTCCTACAAATTGTAATAAGGTTCTAGAGACAAGTTGCCTTCACATCTTAATCAAGAATGGATGTGTTTAACTTAGGCATCCAAAAGCCAGAATACTCCATCAGTGAATCTTTAACAAGGAATTTTGACTACAGATAACCAGGCCTTTCAAAACAGGAATTCATTCAGAGATAAATTACCCTTACATTTCTTCCTTACATCCCTGAGGTTAAGTATTGCCTGCTGAATTATCTCACCTCAATTAACAGCATTCTTGTATGTCCACAGTTTATTTAAATTTAATCCTGGATCTATAAAACACCACTTGCTTATTCAAAATACTTCATTCTTTCTGTTACAATGCAATTTTCTTCCACAATCCATAACTGGCAGGACATCAATCATTTTCTCTTAGTTAACTGTTCATGATTTAGTTTCAAGGAAGACCTGAGTGGATTTTTTTTCTGTTTAGCCTGGTAGTTTCTTTCTTTCTTGTTTGCTTGCTTGCTGTTTGTTATTGTTGTTGCTGTTCAGTTATTTCAGGTTTTGTTTGCAAAACAATTGCATGTTTCAGACTTTTGCCCAGAAAAATGAGCGATGTCATTCCTGGCCTGACACCAGCAGGTGGAGCCATGTCAGCTTTCTATGCAGCAGAATTACTCCTCCTGAGAGCCTTTTGAAGTAGATCAGGCATTTGTGTCATGCACATATTTTTCATCTAGACAAAAAACAATCTGCCTTTTCCTGCAGAACCTTCAACCATATCTCACCATTATCACTGTGACTGTATTTAGCTGTGGCAGAAAGATATTTCTGCAGGAAACAGGCTACATATTTCACAACAACAAATCTGTCAAAAGCCTCTGCAAGAGCTCAGCTAAGGACGTGGTGTTGGGATTGAATACCTGGCCTTCTGGTGTGCATACTGGCACCAAACCATGCAGCGGGGCTAGGAATCATAGAATCATTAAGGTTGAAAAAGACCTACAAGATCATCTGGTCCAACCGTGCCCCTAACAGCCCTATCACCCACTAAACCATGTCCTAAGCACCACGTCCAACCTTTCCTTAAACACCCTCAGGGATGGTGACTCCACCACCTCCCTGAGCAACCCGTCCCAATGCCTGACTGCTCTTTCTGAGGAGAAATGTCTCCTCATTTCCAATCTGAACCTCCCCTGGTGCAACTCAAGGCCATTCCCTCTGGTCCTATCACTAGTTATCTGTGAGAAGAGGCAGACCCCCAGCTCCCCACACCTTCCTTTTGTGAAATGTGTTCATCTGATTCAGGCAGTTGCAGAGAGCGATAAGGTCTCCCCTGAGCCTCCTCTGAGCCTCCTCTTCTCCAGACCAAACACCCCCAGCTCCCTCAGCCGCTCCTCACAGGACTTGTGCTCCAGGCCCTTCACCAGCTTCGTAGCCCTGCTCTGGACACGCTCCAGGGCCTCGCTGTCCTTCTGGTAGTGAGGGGCCCAAAGCTGAACACAGTGCTCGAGGTGCGGCCTCACCAGAGCAGAGCACAGGGGGACGATCACCTCCCTGCTCCTGCTGGCTGCACCATTCCTGACACAAGCCAGGATGCTGCTGGCCTTCTTGGCCACCTGCGCACATTGCTGGCTCACGTTCAGGCAAGCATCGATCAGCACCCCCACGTCCTTTTCCTCTGCAGAAAGATTTAAAAGCTAAAGAGATATGAGTTCTTCTGCACACCACTGCTCCACACCACTGCATACCAGCACCCTGCTGTCTACCGACACAAACACACACACAAGATCCCCATGAAACAATTTATTACGGTCTTCTGTGTTCTTTCTTTGCATTTTGCCTCCTCACATCTCACCTCCTCCCAGGCCTTGCTAATGCTGGTCACTTCTGAGCGGACTGAAGCAGCTGCCCAGCTTTGACAAGCTGCCTGAAAGAGCAGGTGCTTCCTCTGTGCCTTAAACAGGATGAATTCATGTACAAACACCTGATGGTCTGAAGGGCAGCATGGGTGATGTTCAGATAGTCTGGATCAAAATCAAGGCCCACAAAACACACTATTGTAGTTGCCAGTTCCTGTGATCTCCTGCATGATCATCGATGTCTTCTCATGTGGATCTATCAGTAAAACAAAGACCTTTTTCCTGAAGTCCATCACAAAACTGTTTATTTCAGTGAAATCTATCAAGCCTTACAAGCATTTGCATGTAAGCAGTGCATACATTTTGCAGCACTGGATAAAAATCCCAGAGATCAGGCACCAAAGCTGTAAGCCATGCAGCCCCTGTAACAACAAGGTTATAAAAACAGTGGTGTGCTGCATCCCTGTACCTAGAAAATGTGCTTACTTTTCTATTCCTCAGACAGGTGGTAATTTAATACTGTGGACAATACGTCAGGACTAAATCAAATACTTTCTCTTGACTGTGCCACAGGGCATGTTGCTGATTGACAAGTAGCAAGACAAATACACCTTCCCTTTCCTACCAGCTACCTGTTACTTTTTATTTGTGCATGATTCGGCAATAAAAAGCATCTTTCCACTTAATATCAAAATGCAGCAGGCCAAACCTTGCTGTGATTTCAAACTCCAATCTTATATTTTATTATCCACATCTTATATATAAATAAGATTTAGATAATAAAAAATGGTAGAGTGAAAATAGCAACCCAAATCTCTGGCTCTAGATAATTTTTGTAATCAAGAAGGATAAAGAGAATTAATAAGAACTGCTGCATTCATTGTAACAAATTACTCCTTGGACAAACAAGGTAAAATACCAGGCCTACAGAAATAGTTGCATTTTCAGAAGTGCTTGGAGTGATCATCTGTGCTGCATGTACTTACCGATAAGTTTATTCTTTGGTTAAAGCATATGGGGAGACTTTGAGATGGGATGCCACATAAGTCTTAATTGCTACTATTTTCATAGCTTGGACAAACCAGCACTGCCCCATTAATTTAACTCCAATCATTCAAACCAATTTCGGTAATGATCCCAACTGCAAAAAATCTAACTTCCTTTCCCCAAATCACCTACTACACTATCTGACTGTATTTGAATGCACCTAAGTCAGGATAGCACTGAGAAGGTGGAAGTCATACAGCTGCCAAGTTTCCACCTGAATGCCAAATACATGTGTTCAGACTGCTCATAGCCTAACAGGCACTCTGAATTTCTGGTGACATCTCTCCTGCTTTATTAGCAGGGTTGGTTGTTTGTTGATGGTCATTTCTGTGCTGAAGATTTACACTACATTTCTCCAAATTCTAGCTTCCGTGGGAAACCTGGGCTGATCAGTTCAGATGCTTTCACTTGGTTAAATGAACTGGAAAGGAAGCTGGAATGATCAAGAGGTATGTGTGGCACTGCTTAGCCCTGTCTACGATGTCTGAGAGTTATCTATACCAGCATTCCAGCAGTTGCAGTATTATCTGAATCATGAGGGTCAGTAATTTTCTTGGGCTCTGTGTAAACTGTAAAACCAAAAATAAGGACTAAAGCAACAAGGGGATTGTAGATTATCTGCATCTATCATGCACAAGACTGAAAAATATCTTCAACTAAACAGTTCAGTAAAGAATAGTATTATATACTACCATTTATTATTATTATTATTATTATTATTATTATTATTATTATTATTATTATTATTATTATTATTATTATTATTATTATTATTATTATTATTATTATTATTTTACACAGGAGTAAATAAGGGACCGGTTACAGTTCTCTTTTAAGGGCTAGGATTAAGACAAGCTAGTAGCTCTGTTGGCTATGTTATGAGTAGACTTAAGAAGCCTCTGTACCTCACCTGAGCTGATACCATCCCATTTAATTCCTAAGAAGCTCCTCCAGCATGTAAACGACCGAGAAATGCTGGTGCTCTGCTGTCTGGGGTTGCCCGGTTAGATATGCTAATTCATTATCCTACATGGATGATGCCATACTTAGAAGCAAGCCAGAAGAATGAATGAAGAAGACCAGAAAGATGGAGTGTTTAGTCATAAACTAATAATTTGACTATTCTGCCATTTTCATATATGTTTCACTTCCCAATCTTATCATATTTGTGAATAAGGTTGGACTTGATGATCTAGGAGGTCTTTCCCAACCTGAATGGTTCTATGATTCTATGATTCTAAATGGTTGTGTATCCTTAGACATGCAAAATTCACAGGCTTACTGTTATCTGACCTCATATAAGACAAAGACATGTTAAACTCAATTTGATATCATGGCTGATATCATTTCATAACATTCTGATTTATTACAAAGGTCAACTTTTCAAACCCACTGCTTCTCCAGATCTGTTAGATTGTATCCTTAGTAAAAAAAATACTGTTCCAGATAGCTAAAAGAAAATGCTTTAGCTAGAAATTTAATTACAAAATCTAATATTGACATCTAATGGAAAGATGAGAGATACACATATATTTATAGTCCTTTAGTCTAAGTTACACACACACATACACACAAAAAGCAAAAAAAGAAATGCAAATTTATTACAGGCTGGGAGGAATAGTGTTAATGTAATTCACTCTTGAAAGCATATATGAGAAACAATAATAAACAACAGCTTTTCTAAATATCTGCATTTTAGACATATCTAAAAAAAGTATGGATGCGCATTTTTGCATGCATAAAATATTTCTATGTAAAGGAGGATGTTGAAAAAAATAATATTATTTTCTCTTCGCTTCCTTTTAGTATTAGGTGCTTTGATTTTTGGAGGGTTTCCTCAGAACAATTTCAATTGTTCTTCACTGTGCAGACTGAGGAGAGCTAGAATTTTAAAACAAAAGTTAAGTTATTAATGCTTTTGTGCCTCTTCACCTCTGTGAAATCTTGTTGTAACAGCCAGCAAGTGTAATGACACTCAGCTCTTTATGCATCTCAAAGACTATCAGGGACACTGGTATTATTCTCCCTATTTTCAAATGGGGAAACTGAGGCATAGGAATAGGAAAATATTTCTCTAAGGCTTCCTGTCTGCTTGTACAGAGGTAGTCACAGAAGCCTGGCAGGTCTCCTGACTCTCCAATTATACAAAGCCCTGGTTGCCTCCCAAATCCCAAGAGGGATCTATTTGTGGAGCTGCAACTCTGCAGCAGAAACAAAAGAAGTTAGTAGCAGAGGCTGGCCTTGATGAGAGTGAGAGAAAATTGTCATGCCTTGCACACACACAGAGCCTATTTGAAGTGGATGGCTTTTGTGCTGACAGGAGCAGCTGTGCTCACTCCCCTGATTCGATAATGAGATCTGTGAGTTTGTAGTATGACTTTTCAAAAACAAGGAGGTCTAGCCTGATTTTGATGTTCTGCCTGGGATAGACTTACCCCTTTATTTTCCACACCCACTTTCTGCACCCTTGTTTTCTTCCTCCCTGAAGACCTGCAGATCTAATCATTGCTAATAAAAATGCTCCTCTCCAAGTATCAAAACAGCAAAGGTAATAATAAGGAATAGTTCAGCCTGATACACCCATGGGAAGGACAGAAGAAAATAGAAGAACTGCACATACAAGTCTGTTATATAAACAAACGGCCCCTCCTTCACTCCATTCCCATTTTCCTCCCTGACCCAATTTGTGTCCGTGTAGGGCAGAAGGTGGAAAAAAAGGATAATTGCTCTGCTTGGAGGTTACTGGCTACTAGATGCAGCTACTCTCTGAAATAATTAGCACATCCCTTTCACCTGGCTTTAAAATGTACTTTTTCTTCAGATGCTGGAGGTTTACGGCACAGTAACAAAAGAAAAGTCTGTATATTCTTGATTTATGGTTTTAAGATGGCAAAATATTTAATTCCCACCAGCCTCTACTTTCATCCTTGTGTTCAGACATAGCCATTTCGATAGGTCTGCCTTTGTTTGAACATGCTGAACTGACACTTTTCCCAGCTGTGAAGAGCAACAGCCATGCAGGGTAAGATGCCTTCCCTCTAGCCAATGCAAAAGGAAACAAAGCTCTGATCAGCAGAGGGACAAGAGGTGGGCATACAATCCAACACAAGGATTAACTGTGTTTCCTTAAAAAGCCACAGAGTACTACAACCTGTAGGCCCACATCAGCAAAGGATTTTTTGGCCTCCCTGCATGGCAGGCCTGACAAATATTTTTGGACCTGCCTAGTGTACCTGCATGCTGTTAGTTTAAAAAGACATTGGACTTTTTCCTCAACTTCAGGAAACTGTAAGTGGGAAATGTTAAAATTGCTGTAGTGTGGGGCAGTGAGTAGGTAGGAACAAAGATGCAAAACAGAGCTCTCAGCATTTCAGTCTTAGAACTGAGATATAACACTGTTCTCATCTTTCCTTGTGTGAATTTCTCACCTGCTGCTCTTCTAACACAAGAGGAACAGATTAGGCTGAGAGAGCCCTACTAGGCAAAATGAGACCTAACATTCTGGGGAGGGTGAAAACATCTAGCCAGAAATTAACGTGGGCTGTTTGGGAATCAAACACTAAGAGCCATACTACAAACTTAAGGCAAAAGCCAATTATCTCCTTCAGTTTCACCTCTATGAAAACCTGAAACTATGAAATTCCCTTTCAGTTTCTGTCAATACCTGTCATAGGAACACCTGTTACACAGCCCTTAAAGAGGGCTTTCACAACTTGAGCTGGAAGCACAAAGCTCAGCATAGCAGGAGGCAACTACAATGCTCTGAGAGAAGAGGTAAATGTAAGGCTCGGTCATTTCCAACAAAGAGAGGTCTACTGAGGATCCCACTCACAGTGGGGTATCAGTGGGTTTCAGATGCATGTTCTGGCCTCCCCTCTGCCATGGAACAGGTATGGGACTTTGTCCTAGCCTCCATGCCTCTCTGGACTTGTATTTATTTCTGTTGTTACAAGCAGGTCCTACCAGGAGTGACATCAGAGTAGCAGACAACCTTTGAACCTTTGAAGTAGCTTCCTGTCCTACTCTTGCCAACAAGAATAAAATTTAGCACTGCTGTGGATTTGGCCATTTTGTTAGGAACTGTAGTGAAGGTAGCAGTAGCTGTTTTCACCCCAAAGAACATTCAGCTTTAGGGAAAATACAAATAAGAAAAGATGGGCACCGTAGATAATAAATGAGAGCATAAATATGGAAGAAGAGGGGGGAAATGAGGTTAAAATAAGTCTAGAGAGTGTCATTGTGTATATTGGTTGGAAAAAAATGTTACTACTTAGAATAATCTTGCATAGCACTGAGCACAAGAGGTACTGGGGTCATCCCAGCTGAAATGTCCCAGAACTGTTAATAAAGTGGTTATAAACAGAAACTCCTAAAATAGAGGACTTTATAGTAGCCCCATTTGGATTGCATGCTAATTTTCACATTTCGGCTGCAGTACAGCCCAAAGATTCATCTAGCACCACAGGCCACTGACTTCTTCCTGTATCCTGAAGACGGGATACCATGTGGGGATGGCACCACCAATGCAGTCAGTCACATTTCCTCATATATAAATACTGCCTGAGATAACCTAGCAAAGGCAGGCAAGTGGCAGGTCAGAGGCAAGGAAGGCTATGAAAGGAATGGAGCAAATGCAGAGGGAAATTAGAGTTGGGGAAAGTAAATGGCAAGAGAAGATTCAGGAGTCAACTTCTCTCTATGTTGCCTTCACCCATCTGCAACCTGCACAGTTACTGAACCAAATGTCACTTTTGTTTCTTGTCTCCGTAAGATACTACTGCCACTGAATTTCAGCACGGCTTGTTCTTGCTATTCTGTTATGATGGCTTAAGAATATGTGTGTTGTCACTCCCCAGTATGGTTTGTGTAGACTGCATCCATGCAGTTTTTAATTAAATTGATTTTAGCTGTGGGCAGTCATTGACTTACATATCCATAGATAGATGAAAATTCCTTTGTAAAGTTGACAGTCACTCTGCAAGCTTTTAATATGAGCCTTACCCTGAAGCCAATTTAGATTGATCTGATTCTGCCAACAGTCTGTGGCATGAACAACATGACCTTCCAGCTCAGAGGGTTGAAATCTCAGCTCTGCTGAAATTGGTGTCAAATGAAATCATGAGCTCATCCCTCGAGCTCAGCTCCATCCCTCCCTCTCTTTACAGTCAGACTTTCATATTGACTCTTCTTCCATTATTTCTCGGTAAATACTAACCTTTATACTTCCATAAAGAATAGTGAAGCCTTCAAGGTGTGGGAAAACTGGATCCTTCCCTGTACTAGACCAGAACATTGACCTTGAATGACTTAATATCACCAGTCGAGCTCTGTGGCCGCGCATAAAACCCTGAAGTGTTGTATTTTCTGTTGTCATGGTTTCAGCTGGGATAGAGTTAATTTTCTTTGTAGAGGCTCACATAATGCTGTGTTTGGGATTTTTGATTAAAATAGTGGTGATAACACACTGATGTTTTCAGTTACCACAGAGCAGTGCTTACACAAGAGCCAAGGACTTTTCTGCTTCTTTTGCTGCCCTGCCAACAAGGAGGCTGTGGGTGCACAAGAAGCTATGAGGAGATGCAGCCAGGACAGGTGACCCAGCCTGACCAAGGAAATATTCCATGCCTTATGATTACATGATCAGCAATAAAAGCTGGGTAAAGAAGTAGGAAGTGTGGAGGGGGAAGCAGAAGGGCGTTTGGAGTGATGGTGTTTGTCTTCCCAAGAAACCATTAAGTGTGATGAGCCCTGCTTTCCTCGAAGTGGCTGAACACACCATTTTCCACTTGGGCTGTTTGGCTAAGTTCTAAGAAAATGAAATACAGGAGACTAAGAAAATGAAATACAGGAGACTTTCCCTTTAGTGAATAAAAAGACCTCTTGGTGGGGAAGGGGAAAGGGATATAAACCAACATGGGAGAGTATCTAACTAAATGAAAAACACACTAACTAAATGAAAAACATATACTGCAATAGACTGCAGCTTGCTCAGTTTCAGGGATGGTATATGATACACTAACTTGACGTGACTTACTGCTCGTCTCATTCAGCACAACATGGGAGAAGAAAGGCTGATTAAATTGCTGAGAAGCTGGAGTGAAAAATCTCTTGCTTTCTTCCTGTGCTGGGATCCTTCAGCCAGATTCTGTTCTTCAGAATAAACATTCATCCATATCTCATTCCAGGTCTCAACACAAGGGGAACATTCTCTGATCATGGCTGGAGGCCCACTGTTACCCCTCTGTTGATTCTCAAATAATACACTGAAATTTTAATGACCTTGTCAGCAAAATACTTTTGATCATCTCGGATGTCACTGGTGTAACTGCTGAACTAAGAGATGTTTGCAAAAGAGCCAGACAGAAATACGGTGTTTATCAACAAAATGCTAGCATTGTCCATTTCCCTCTGTTAATCCATGCTGACCTGGCAGCTTAGTTGCTCTAAAGCTCTGAAGCATCATTTTCGTACCAGTAAGTTTTCAGAAAAAGAAAAAAAAAAGATTTGAGTTACAATAATATAAAAAGTGAACAAGCAACACACCATGTCTTGGACACAAAGCCTTTTGAAAAAAAAGCTCAAAATTTACCTTAAACACAGGTAGAACTGTGGTTGTTTTCTGTAATTATGGAAGCCTCTTTGCTAAGAACTGGATTTCCTTGTGCTTTACCCTGGTTTTATATGGCTGTAACTCAAATCAATGAAAATCAATGGAATCACAGGAACAGAAAACCAGAGAATCACAATGAGCCGAGCATGAAGTGCTCTGTTTCATCATTGAAATCTGTGTTTCCAGCCTTCAAAATTATTTTTATTGATTCTTTTGGCTCATGTGCTCTGTTTGTTTAAGTGGTTGGCTAGTATTTGAAAGGCCAAGGACACACAGCATATGGGATTTTGCTCATTTCACTGAAAATATGCACTTCTGGGTAGTCTTTGTGGCCATGATACCATGGTCCTTGGGGAGCAACAGCAGTTCGTATGTGGAATTCCTCACATTGCCACATATTCCATTGTCCTCATGATTAAATATATACTGTCTTTTGGACACTCCATAGTCTCAGTAGCTTCAAAGTTATTTCCAAATATTAATTAAGCAGCCACAGAATAGGCAGGAAAAAAACCCATGCACACCGATTTACAGAGACACGAAAAGATTAATAGCTACTGCCCAAGAACAGAGGAAATCTGTGGCAGAACCATATAATACAAATCTTTTGCATCTCTGTTTAATTAAGCTACATATCCTTCTATAGAGATAATGATGTAGATGATTAGCATAAACAAGGGCTAGAGAATTTGCCAGTTCCATGAGACAGAGAAATTCCAACTGTGTTTTAGACAGAAGAAAATTAATTTGTAGAAGTGCTAGATCAAAGAAGAAGCTTCCTGAATCTGAAAATCTGAAATGTGGTATAACATGAAAGTCTTTGGGACCGGTAAATAAGCACATAGGCAAATATAAAAAGTACACATTGTCAGGTACAGTGATGGAAAGGCAAATGTCAGTCTTTCTTTCACTGCTAGAATTTCACTGCCTGATGAAATTTCTTTAGTCTTTTGAATTTGAGATCCAGGTAAAAATAACCACATATGCTACACTGCTGCAGCTGTCTTTGTTAGATATTTTTGCACATCAGCAGATGAGAAACGGTCAAAAGGTTAGAAACTGGATATCTCAGAGACAGATAACTTTAATCTTTTTACCAATCTTTGAATTTACAAGGAAAATGCAAGAAAACAACAAACATCTGCAAAATTCTTTATCAGGTCTTTCCAATTTCTGCTAGAAAAGACTGATCTGTGCGGAAGGGAATCCAAGAGCCTGTTAAAGTTAACAGCTGATTGCGGTGAAACCAAAGAGGACATTTTTCTTGCTGCACATGCCTATCTTTTTCATATCCCCTTCTTTCCCCTGTTACTAGAATTCTGATTATTTCCTGTTTTCACGTAAACAATCACCATGTCTCAGCTTGAACAGATATATTTTTTCCCCTTTATAAGCATCTTACCAATATGTCCAAGGGGAAAAGTAAAAAGGAATTGAATCTATATACTTGCTACCTGACTATATACAGGCTAATTTTCATGTGTGTGTTTTTTTTTTTTTTTTTTTTTTTTTAATATGTTAGAAAAGAAAATGTGAGCAAGTTGTAATGAAGAGCTCTTTTTATGGACATATAAACAAAATTGTGTAGGGGTCCTAAAATAATTTGGAAAATTTGTAAATGTCTGTCCATCTCGAGAACAGTATCCTATACTCATGCCCTCCCTCTGGTGGGAATTGTAAATCGTCCACAAAACAGAGATAAAAAGTTGTATTTTTATAGTGAAAATCAGGCTCCAGTAAAGTCAGAAATAAAGCTCTCACTGACTTCAGCAAGGCAAAGGACTGCATTTTTAGTATGTACTCTACAGACGTGCTGCAAAGATTAATTGGTTCTCAATTGAGAAGTGCTGTATTCGTTCTAAGTGGTGCTGTAATGATTGTAGCCTCTGTACTAATCTTTGAGCTCTCAGTTGGCAATGTTTCACCCCTGTGATGCTGATTTCAGAAGAACATAACCAAACTGTCGACTTCACTGTACATGCTGAGTGCAACTGACACGACTCAGCCTTAGCCCTCTCCGTGTGGATATTAACACGTGCTCTCACTCCCTCCGTTGCCACTGGCAGGGGTATAAGCATCCTGCCCAGACCGAGTGCCTGGCACGGCTGTCAGACTTCATTCTGCTGCCATAGCAGCAAGCTTTGGTGTGATCAGCTGAAAGCTAGATCTTCTGGCTGGTTCGTGAGTCTGTGGCAGCAGGCTTTGCTGTTGATTTTTTTTTTCTTGCCTAATTCTTTCACTCCTACAGGAAGTTCAGGGTTAGTGAGAACGGTAAGTACCGACCCTCGTATGAAATTACTGAGATGGAGCTATCCCATGTGAACCCATGCAAGCTCACTCCTTTCTTGTGAAACCAGACCTCATAATCCAACACAAAAATATGTCTTTAGACCACATGCTGAAGAAGTTCAAACGCATGTGCGAGGCTCTGTCACACAAGGTGGTGTCTGACCCTACTAGTACAGGATTTCTTCAGCTAAGTAGAAAAAAGTAAGCTCCTGACTTCACCCTTCCCACTTTCTGCTAAACAGTTCAGCTGCTGCTGTGAATTCTTTCTCTTTGCACAGGGGTTCTTGGAGAGACAAGAGATTCACTGCAGTTCCCTTAGAAGAGTAGACACAATCCAATACGTGGCTCTGGGAACAGATGCAGTGGCAGAAGATCCCCCAGCAACACTGCTAGCAAAGACTGACTAAAAGAAAAAAAAGACACCACCCCAAAAAAAGAAAAAAAATTATAAAAGGAGTGAGCAAGAGGAGTGAAAATGAACAGAGTAAGAGAGTGCTAGAAAGAGTAGAGAGAGAGTCGAGTATCCCTCTAATCAATAGCCATGCAGAGGAGCAGACAGATGGACCAGCAGGAGAAAAACATGGTAGTTGAGTCAGCATGAAGAACTAAATGTGCTGTGTTCAAAGTCTCTGTTGTCTGTAACTGATTGATCCCCAACATCGAAAAGCAACAGTTGGCCTAGAGCTGCCCATGCAGAAGAAAGGAACTGACTTTGCCGTGTGCCTGTGTAGAGAACAAAGTGTCTTCCCTTGTATTTCTTTAGTGCATTTGAATAAGAATCAATTTGAGAGAAAGAAAAGGGTATTAAAGCCAAGCTGATAAGTGATTTGCTACTCCCTTCTCTTGCTGGTGTAAGGTTCTTTGCTCACTGTTTTGAAGAATATATAATGTGGAGCTGAGGCAAAATATGAGTTTTTTGCTTGCAGAAGCTGCTAGGGTTTGTGGGATTTCTGATCCTCAATTTTTGATGTTATGTTCAGAAGTGCTTAGCCCTCATCTAGTACATATGAAAGAGGCCTTATCTTCACAGGCCCTGGCTCTCATGGGGAAACTGAACCACCCTGATGTCTGCTGGAAAGACCATACAGGTAGGCACAAACAGTCCAGGTGGTTCCGGCACAGCATTGATGACAACCTTTTGACACAGGTGGTGGAGGAGCCAACAAGGAGAGGTGTGCTGCTGGATCTTATGCTTACAAGAAAAAGGAGGGCTGGTTGGAGATGTGAAGGTTGGGGGCAGCCTTGGGTGACTGTGAGATGGTGGAGTTCAGGATCTTGCAAGGAGGAAGCAGGGCAAAAAGTAGGATCATTACCCTGGACTTTGGGAGAGCTAAATTTGGCCTCTTTGGGGATGTACCTGGAGGAATCCCAGGGTATACAGAGAAGGCGGAATTACCAAATGCCTCCTTTGCTTCAGTCTTCACTGCTAAGACAAGCCCTCAGGAATCGCAGATCCTAGAGACAAGGGAGGACATCTGGAGGAAGGCAGACTTTTCTTTGTTCGAAGAGGATCAGGTCAGAGATCTGGGCAAAACTTGACACCTGCAAATCTGTGGGCCCATATGGAATGCGTCCATGAGTGCTGAGGGAGCTGGTGGATGTTACTGCTAGCCCATCCTCCATCACCTTTGCAAGGTTGTTCTTTGTGTGAAAGCTGGAACACATCACCTTCAGCAAAGGAGAAAAGCAAATGCTGCATGTTTTAATGGCAAAACCAACATTTCACAAACACATGCCAAATAACAGAGTGGGCCAGTGTAACTTTTACACAGTTGTCCAACCCTCAGCCGCTGATTAGCCTCCTTAGGAAGATTCTACTCAAAAAGCACACAGGCTCTTGGCAGACAGACATGTAGTCCTGTGTGCTACTTATATCGGCCCCTTCCTGGGAGTCTTATTCAAGAATTTGGCACCCAGAAGAATCTAACAATAAGAAAAAATGTAAACTCTGAGAAAAAAAAAAAAAGATAAACCACAGTGGCAATGTATCTGCTCTGTGCCACCTTTTTTGCCTGTATATACAAGAGGCATAAACTGAAACACCAGCAACAGATGATAAGGGGATGAATTACAAAATAATGTGCAGCTTTATCTTTGCTTACTCAAATTAAGGTAATGGGGCATCCCCAAAGAAATCCAACTAAGATGTTCTGCACAGACTGACTGAATGCTCAAGACGTGACAAGATTTCTCTGGGTGTTCTTTCGTATTTTGCTTTCCTTCAGTAGATCTCACATCCTGCTGAGCATTTAGGTCTTAAGTTCTCACTTGGAGTAGGTCATGAAGATCTTTGCATCCCTTGCTTCTTTTCTGTGCTTCAGCGAACAAGCAAAGAGCTAACATTGTTGACATTTGAAGTGTCATCACTGGCATCGGAGTTAATATGTGAAGCTGAAAGGGGCTATTTATTCTCACAGCTAGTGCTTCAGGCTCTTGGCATATTCTAGCATGTGTAATTGTATTGGCTGCCTTCAGGTCACATTTTCAAGGATTTCTTCACAATTAAAACAGCTAGGAAGACCTCATTTAAAGCAAACAAAACCACAATATTTCAGAAAATGTTTTGTCTAGGATAGAGTTAATTTTCCTCCTAGTAGTTGGTATGGTGCTGTGTTTTGGGCTTTTAAAATATTAAGAAACTGGTTCTGCTGGCATACGTGTTCTTTGTGTATATAACCTTACAAGCCTTAGAAAGATAGTTTTCACTAAAGCTGAAGTAGCAGAACCAGAAGCAACGTCTCCTAATATGGCCTCCAAATCATCCGTGTGCAACATATGCAGCTGAAGGGTCACTGTGAAGATCAGTCTGGATTCACAGTGCACAAATTGCCTATGTGCTCTGATCTCCTGCAATCTAATGTTATCGAGCCTGGTTGTTTCACTCTAGTTTGCATCTCTTGGTCTTCAAAGCATTAGTTTGATGTTGTCAGATACATGGGCAAGCAGATATTTGCATTATTTACACCTACTTATTTTTTCCTAATAACATGCAAATTTTTAACCTTACAGGGTAATTTATTAGCATTTGCTTCTTGTCTGTTGGGGAAGGTGAAGAGTCTGGACTAAGACTGAAGAACTCATTTGATTCAAACCAGACCAAAAACCTTAAACACAGAGACCAGAGACCAATGGTAAATCATATTAAACTCAAAGCATCACACAACTTCAGAGGAGAAAACTGAACTCCTTAAACAACACTGCTTCATGATTCTGTAAGTGACTAAAATGTGCCCATGCAGATTGTCTTAATAAAATTTGCCTGGTAGGAAGACAAAAAAATCAAGATAGCTAACATAAAAATACAAGAAATAAGGCAAATTCTAAGTCGCATCTGTCACCCAGTTTTCAAATCCATAGTTTGCATATATTCCTGTCTATGTATAGGTTCTTACTTCAGACAAAGATAATATAAAAAATAGACTAAATACGAATTGCCCATGCAGTACTTCTGAGGCTCTGGGAGAAACTGAGGAAAGGCTCTCAAAAGACAGGTAACCTGTGAATCCTGAGGAAGAATCATGAGGCTTTCCTCAGTATGTCTCAGGCCTTAAAGCACTTGATGAACTTTGGATTGCCTGCAAGATTAATCAACACTTGTAACAGACCTTTTTGGTAGGATTTTTGCTTTGCTTTGTCTGTCTGTTTTTCTTTCTTCCTTTCTTTCTTTCTCGTTTGTTTATTTTGTAATCTCCTTAATCCTGATGCTCCACAGAAAATATCCTTAAGTGATCACTCTGCATGGGCAAGCATAACATCCAGCCATGAGCCTACTAGCCCTTAAATCAGAAAATAATCCTCTGCAGTGGTGCTGAAAATAATCCTCACTGCCTTGGCTACCAAATAGATATAATCTAACTTGGTCTTCAGATACTTTTTAAAAAACAAACAAACAAACTGTATCTATGACTGAGAGTTGCAAATTAACAGTGTAAGTGTATTACAGTCAAGAATTTCCCTTTTATTATTCCATTACAGGTCTGACATCTTTTCTTACTCAGGAAACATACTGGAGGCAATAGATGAGACAGGAGTCTGGCAACAGAGCAGAACATTCTCACAGAGACACTCTCGTTTACTGCTTTCTGCTATGGTCAGGAAGCAACAAAACACAGTGTGCTTTCTATAAGACTTCCTTTAGGCTTATATCTTTCCCAGCTAGAATTCCATTGTCTCTACCAGAATAAAGAGAATCCACATAATCGTAGAATCACTGAGGTTGGACAAGACCTCCAAGATCACCTGGCCCAACCGTCACCCTACTACCGCTGTCACCACTAAACCATGTCCCCAAGCACCACGTCCAGCCTTTCCTTGAACACCCTCAGGGACGGTGACTCCACCACCTCCCCGGGCAACCCGTCCCAGTGCCTGACTGCTCTTTCTGAGCAGAAATGGCTCCTCATTTCCAACCTAAACCTCCCCTGGGGCAACTTGAGGCCATTCCCTCTGGTCCTATCACTGGTTACCTGTGAGAAGAGACTGCAACATACTGAGGGTGCACTTAATTCCCTCATCCAAATCATCAATAAAGATATTAAAGAGGATGGGCCCCAACACTGACCCCTGGGGACCACCACTGGTGACTGGTTGCCAGCTGGATTTCACTCCGTTCACCACCACTCTCTGAGTCTGACCTGCCCTTAGAGATGTGCTTGCTGCAAGCTGGAGATGAGATAGTCAGACATTTAGGAAAAGTAAATGTGGTAATAAATGTTTCAGTCAGAGGCAAGTGCAAGGGCACTCTGTTTTCTCATTCTCCTGCAATAAAAATATCTGGCCACAGAATCACACATCACAATGGTCAGCTTGCCCTTAGCATTTGCATATTAGCACCATAAAAGATGTCTAGATAAGGTGTATGTACGTTTATTTGCAGCATTAATACCAATACCTGACAGCATTATTCGTACTGTTTATATGACCATAAAATAGCTTTATAGTGATACAATTAGTAATGCTGAGCATAGGTAGTATAACCAGTAGTTGTGATTGTACCACTATAAACTTAACTTTATAGTGACATAAATAAGCAATATTTTTGTCATCATGTTTCATGATGTCACATAATTTCAGGCCTAAGAGTATAACACAAGGGTCCTGCATACTTTAATTTCAGAGCTAAAATGCAATGAAAAAGAAAATCCTAATTCATTCTTTAGATACTCAGCCCTTCAATAATTTTCATTCACCTTTAGCTGCAGGGGCATTTTTTTCTTCTTCAGCTTTAAAATAATTGCAAGAACACCATTTCCAGTGTTGTTTTGCTACAACAAAGTTGGGTTATGTGTGGTGCTCCCACTGCCAGGGCCAATAGGTGAGATGCGACGGCTGGCACAAACCAAGACAAACTCTCTGCTTAGATTCCTTTAATCATCTCCTTCCTTTTCTCTTTCAGTCCACACCTTTTATCCCAAATAGGACGATAACAAATGAAAGGCTGATCAGCTGCAACAAAAGTTTCAATTCATTTCACAGTTCTGGCTCATTCACTTCATAGCTGGCATAAATGACTTTGAAAGACGGTTTACCTGTCGTTCCCACAGTAGCACTCACCAGCAGAAGACAGGAAAAAAGATCTCTTATGCTACATTGTGCTCTTTGAAGAATGATTGTGTAACTACCAATTATTGGAGTGGATATCTGTCCTGAGTTAAGGTTAAATGCACACTGATTAATTATGCACTATAAATGTCCCCTTTTGGGCTTTTTGTATGAATTGCATTAGTACTTGTAATACATCCTGATCCGCAGGATACACACCACCAATTCCTGCTCTGTATCTTCCGCTTCAGCTATGGTTAGCTTCAGGGGAAAACACATCCTTAGGAGTTTCAGCTAATTCCCTTCTTCTGCACTGGTCCAGGACTCTTGATTTTAGGCCAAATACAAATGCCATTTATGTCAACACAGGAAAATCTAGCTGCTTGGGTCACAAAGAATCGTGCTTTACAGAGCCACATCTGAGGTCACATCTGAGGTCACATTTCACTAAGTAGGCACCACCCCATAGTCTAACAGTTAAACAGACCTGGGACTAAAAATAACCAATACACATGTGTATATATATATATATATGTATATATATATATATTTTTTTTTTTTTATTATTTTTTTTTTTAAGTACAATGCCAGTCCTGCCAAGCATCTATGTTTTTGTCTCTAAAATGGCTGTTGTAGTAAACTGATGGCAAAACACACAAATGCAAACTCTAAGAGGTCCTGAGTGAATTTACTCACTCCTCTATAAGCCTGGAAATGTAATCTGTTTAAATAGCATTAATGTTCTCCCTATCCAGCACACTTCACAATGCTGAAGTGCATGCAGTAAGTTCTTCCACTCCTTCCTGCGTCAGCACTATGCAGCCAAGGACAAGTATTTACCATTAGGAAGGTGGGAGCATTTTTGGCATCGCATGTAAATACAATGAACTGCTCTCCTCAAAAACAGGGAAAGGTGCTGGCAATTCAAAAGTGGTATCACATGGGTGCTCCAAATTCAGTCACAAATTATAAGAGCTTTAATTTAATACATTCCAAAATATTCTGATTCCTTTCACGGGTGCCCAAATTCATTTCATTTCAAACTTTTTCATAGAATCATAGAATCATGTAGGTTGGAAAAGACCTCTAAGATCATCAAATCCAACCTTTAAACAAGCAATGTCAAGTCACAACCCATTCAAGTCATGATTTTTTTTCCCTGATAGCCAACCTAAACCTCCCCTGGCACAACGTAATGCTATTTCCTTTTGTCCTATCACTTGTTGCTTGGGAGAAAAGACCGAACCCAACCTCTCTACAACCTCCTTCCCAGCTCAGAAGAGAAGTCATTAGTTACAACCTGTCGCTTTGACTTTGTATTTTGTTGGTTTTGTTCTTAAAAAGCATCCCAAGTGCTAATATTTGCACCCTCAAAGTAATGAAAAATACCAGCTTTATTATATGTCTCACTACATAAATCTGTGCAAATGCAGTGATACAGGAACTGAGTACGTACAAAGGCATAATTACACCAGGCCTTCTGGTGTGTTTGTTATTCTATGCCTTCTGCTTTGCAGTGTATTCATTTAAAATAAACCACAACAACAACCAGATGAGTATTTAAAAATGAGGGAAAATCTGAGATGTCAAAATCTAAGGTAAAATTCAAAAATTTCAGTATACTTTCTACAGTCGCTCACCAGCACTGAGTAGAGGATCACCTCTCTTGAGGTGATCTTGGTTGCCTAATGCAGCCAAGAATACTGTCAGCCTTCTTATCAGCAAGGGGACGTGGATTCCCATGGACTGACTGACCAGCAGAATATATTCCTCATTCTATATCATATATATTCCTCATTCTCACACAGATTAATGCAGGCAAACAATGCTACCTGCTTCTTATACAACGACATCTCAGCCTGCTCTTTATTTTTTTTTCTCTTCACACTTCTTGTAGGAAAGAAAGAACCAGGAAGGTCACATAAGGCTGCATGATGTTCCCTCATAACTGTGTTTGCACACAACTCGTAAAACCTGTGTCAAGTTCTTTCTGCATCTCATTACTAGGAAAATCCATAAAACTTGAAGAAAATGTAACTTTTGTAGTTATATTATCTTCAAGGAATTGCAGCCGAGGTTAAGGAGAAACTGCAATACTACAATGAAAGACTGAGCTAATCCCAGTATAAGTAAAAAAAAAATAAAAATCAAAGATCCTATCTAAATTAGCCATTGGACACACTCGTCACATAATGTAAACAATTTTTAACATAACGTTTCTAAATCTATTTGTGAGGTCTCTTGGCACTCTTATTTTGTGGAAAGCAGTTTCTTCTTGAGACACCTAAGCACAATCAGTGGCATCTCTTCCTGCGTACATGATGAGCTCCATGAACAGAAAGCTAACTCCAGTTGTTAATGTTCCCTGACAGTGTATAACCCTGAAAACTCCTGTTAGGAGAACTTGGTCACTTGTTCACTGTTTTCATGGTGGCCTGTAATTTTATTCTTCTTTTTACGAGAGCAATTACAAGCTCTTAGCATTTTCTGGCTTCCTGGAGAGTAATGAATTATCTGTGCTTCCAGTCTAATCAAGGATAATAGTTTTTTTGAATACTTAGGCAGACCAGATGGGGGTAACTAGGGAAATCCAGACGGTTACTGCCACACTAACATGCACTTTAACAGATAATGGATACCTAGGCTGGCAGCGCTTCTCAGTATTTTCTCATTACATTCATATACTTCTGTTACTGAAATAACAGTGAGAATTAATTGCCTCTAATCGAGTTTGGTGGTTTTAAATTGAATTAGTGTCCACAACGTAGTATAAAGAATGTCAACAGCATTGACTCCATTACAGAAACTGAATAATCTCTAAACACAAGTGCTCAAAATAATATCCTTTAGGGATCTCTACTATATTAATTCTGACCATTAACAAAGAATGAGCTTTTATAAGAACATTCCTTAGTAGTTCCACCTTCTCCCATGCATAACATGAGCTGAACCCAGTGAAACAGAAATTTTGAAGAGTCAAGTAAGGTGAAAGAGTCAGTTTGCATAATCTGTGCTGCAGATGTCTGGCAATACACATGATCCCAAGAGCTTCTGTCCTTTTCCCCTCTCCTAGGTAAAGCTTACACAATACATTAAATACACAAGAAAAGTGGTGTAATGACATCTGTAAAACAATTAAATCCTGATAAATCAATTCATTCCATGCCCCATTATCACTGCTGCTAACAAGCAGGTCCTCAAATATGGTGAGACTCATAGGCTGGAGTGACAGGCGATTTTGGGACTGCTCATTCTGAAGCTGTTCCGAGATGGAAGTTGTAACTGTCACATATGGTAACAGCCACAATTACTTTCCTTCAGGTTATATTTTAACCTGAAGTGGTTAAGATATAAGTGGACTCTGACTTCTACAATATTCTGGGAATCTGCTCTAGATATTTTAGGGGTCCGTGAGAGCTGGTCACTTTTTAAGAACCACCTTCTAAAAGCCCAGGTTCAGGCAGTCTCATTGTGTTGCAAGTCAAGCAAGATCATCTTGGCTGAACCGGGAAGTCCTCCTGGAACTAGGGCAGAAAAAGAAAATGTATGATCTCTGGAAGCAAGAACTGGCTTCACTGGAAGAGAACAGACCTGCGGACTGCATCTTGAAGGGAGAAAACAAGGAATGTCAAAGCTCAGCTGGAGTTGTCATTGGCCTGTGTGGTGTGAGACAAGCCTTTTTTAAGCATATCAACAGCAAGAGGAGGTCTAAGGAAAACATTGGACTGATACGTGATGAAGATGGTCACATAACAAGTAAGGATGAGAAAAAAGTAAGGATGAGAAATGCCCCATGCTCTGACTTTTGGTTAGCCATGAAGAGGTCAGGCATTTGGTCTAAACGATCTTTGAATATTCCTTGCAACTGAACTATTCTATTCTATTCTATTCTGTTCTGTTCTGTCCTGTCCTATCCTTTTTTCAAGTAGATGTGTGCATTACTTTCCATAGCTTTCTCATTTCTCCTAAATTGACAAGAATGCTATGGTACTGCGTTAGTTAATTATTTGCCCTTCAGTAGCAAATCCCATAATTAGCTGCTCAGATAGGATTACAGTGATGTTGATATTTGTCTTTTGATTAATAAAATAAAGAAAGCAGGCACAACACTGAGCAGATAAATATAAAGGAAACTTTTTTTTTTTTGAAGGGGATAGAATTTATTTTTCTAAACTTCTGTCCTCAGCTGAAGCAGAATTATCTAGAGAACTGGCGGTAAACAGCTTGTCAAGATCAGTTCCATTACCTATGGGAAGATGTCGAATATTTACCCTTATCCCAGAGAAATTCCACTAAATCTGCCAAATGTTATTTCTGTCCTGAGAAAATCCTCCAGGCATTCTGAGGAACTAAATATTGAAAAATCCAACCCACTCTTTTACAAAAACGTATTTGCTGGTACTGAACAAATGGAAGCTGAATAATATTATGGCCATATTCCTGACTGAATGCAGGGCATTTCAAACCATGGAAGACAGCATCCAAAGAGCATTAACAATGCAGGCAGGTTAAAAATAAATAGAATAGATAGATAGATAGAATAGATAGGTAGATAAAGCCTGAATTTCTGGGCAGTGAAACCACAGGAAAAAAAATGATAAAAGGACTGGACAGGTTGTCTGGACATCACATGAACCATCCTTTTGCCCAAGGCTATCTCAAGTATAGACGAATATTCCAATTTTTTTTTTTAACATTGTTTTTCAACACCCTCAATTACAGGAGCCACAAACCGTCACACACTGAACAGGTAATACATTTCTGAGCTGAAAATACTTTCCTAATACCTACCCTTCTATTGTGTTGTAATTTGAGCATACTACTCCTTGAACTTTGCAGAATGAGCATAGAAAAAGTTTAAATTTGATTGCTTTCATAATTATTTTTTTTTTAAATATCTGAAGGCCTGTATTTTCTTCCGCTTTTCTCTCTGCTCTAGATCAGACAACTTCAATGCCTCCCATCTCCCCTCTTGGGTCATATTTTCTATATAACTGTTCATTCTCATTGCTGTTCTCATACCCCATATCATCCAATATTAAGTCAGTTAATTTGTATTCAGCTTATGACTCACTAGTCCCATATTCGTCCCTGAAGTACTATTCTCCACCTCCTGTATTTCATTATTGTTTATTCTTAGAGTAGAAGTCATATACACAAAATTCAGGCAAGCATAACCTAATATAGTTATCCAACAGGCAAAAATAATGAAGATTGGTTCTTTAATATTAAACCACATAAACATAACCTTCTAATTAAAATGCCAATGAAGACTATTTCAAATTCCACAACTGGATATGAGGCAATTTTTGAACAATGACAAAAAAAAATAAAGGGGGTTATATCACAGAATCATAGAACGGGTCAGGTTGGAAGGGACCTCAAATATCATCTAGTTCCAGCTCCTCTGCCATGGGGAGCTGGAACTAGACATGCCCCAAACCACTCCAATTTGTTATTTCAGGTCTGGACTGACTTTCTGGAGTGTTTTTTTTTTTTTAAGTGAAAGCTAAGTTAGAACTTGAAATTAAATTAGGTACAGCTGTTGTGAGTTCTTAAATGCCTGAAAGACCTCCTAGAAATCCAATAGTTTGTCAGTGCCATTGAGTGTGGAAATCCATTTATTCTTTATTTCCCTGCAGTGACTTACGGTGTTTTTATATGTGTGCGAAATATTGATATCTTAAAATATTTATGTGTTAAGTAGACAAAGATGTTTCACATTGAGCTGTTTGGCAATGTCTTGAAGAATATCTTTAAATATTAATGCTTCCTACTGCAACCCTTAGACAATCTGTTTGCAGTGACAAGACATTTTAGCTTGTTATAACTTTGTTGTAATTACACCCTTCAATTTTTCTTTCCCCCCCTAGATATTTTATGCAGATAGAATAATGGCATTTCGCTGGGGGAGGGGTATAACTCAACTGCTATTTCAGCTACTTCTTTTATAAGCAGGAACAAGTCAAAGCTACTTATCACATTTTAAGCAATTTGTTCTTCTGCTTGTAATTATACATTACACACGGTTAATTGCCAGGGGAACAAATGACCAAACAAAACTGAACATGAAACTAATACTTCAAAGGGATTTTGTCTGATAGCACATTATATAGAATACATTAATCATAGAGAAAAGTGTTGGAGAAGGAAATTGTTCACTTCTCATAACACCAATCTCATGCATGCAAAGATGGAATTTTCAAAATATCTTTGAGTAATTTAGGAGCATAAGTTATTTTTCCAAACTGGGCTTGGCGTTTAGATATTCATATCTTTCTCAAAATCAGCACGACTTCAGATTCTAAGCCTTTCAGGAACTGCTAAAATCTTCACCATCCATTTATACAAACTTTTCCTTATGAACACTGAATTTGAAGGACTAGTACTAGGGGTGAGTTCAGCACTTTTGGTTAAATCAGTTGCAGGGATATGAGCCTGTTTTAAGATATTCAAAACTGTTCTAGTCTTCTTAAGGAATAAACTGCATCAAATATATTGAGCAGTGCATGACAGAAGCACTTTTTTTTTTTTGTTTGTTTCCATAATGTAGTTACAACAGTGAAGATTCAAGTCACTTCATCACTCCCTAGCAAAGCACATGTCCATTTACCCCAAATGCACCAATGTGCATATCTCGGTTCTGCTTTCAGTGGAATTTTCAGCAACGTCACAGAATCCTGTATCTTCTTACCAGAGCTACTTCTGTCATGAAAAATAAAAAGAAAATTTATTTTGAAACGTATTTCAAGGCTTTATATCTTTATATTGAAATGTATTTCAAGGCTTTAACTGGAAGGGCACAAACCATGCTATATTCTTGGCCCGTCTGGATGTTGATGAGATACTTTGCAAAACATTAAGCTGCAGGATTAAGATGATCAACTGTAAAGAACTATATAGCAATTAGGAGGTAACAAACTCCAATCTAGGAAATCATATCATATTATGTTGTATTACGTTATATTATATTATAATATATTGTATTGTGTTATTGTAGTACCAAAAGAGAAGTACCCCCATTTTGGTTAACCAGTTACTGTGGTTATGAAGAACACACTAAACAGGGTCTTAATAAAACACACTATCCCTACAAAGAACACAAAAAGTATGTCTCTTCACTGCAAATATAGGAATTGCAAGGGGGTACAGTTTCATCTGATAATCTGCAATGGAATGGAAAGGAATTTTTAGATTTGCCCTACTCTTCCTGGCTATGCCCAGTGCTGCAGGTAATATGCAACTATATAGCTTTAATTAACATGGAGGGACCAGCCATTTGGGACTGGCTCCACTCATGCAGCCATGAGAACGAGAAATTTCATAACTCATGAACTACTTTAAAGTTTTATCTTCAAAGTCTGTAAGAAAAGAGAAAACTAAACCCTCTTCTTTGGATTTAGAGCATATTTAATTTCTTTTGTGCTGGAAGTTTATTAATTATATATTAAGGACTTTTACATAATTTGCAATTACCAAACCCAAAGGAGAGATTTGCAAATAATCTGTTTTAGCAAGTATTATAGATGAAAAATAATATCCAAATCAGACAAATGAAAAAGAAATTTGCAAACACATCAATAGGTGCTAATTGATTCACTTTCTTATTCCTTGTTATGAACGAAAGCAATAAGCACAATTTCACCTCATTCGGGCACTTTTTTTTTTTTTCATATAGATCAATGTCCTTTTATTCATTAATACACATTTCCTTTATAATTTCTGTCCTCATTTGCAGAGTATAACCATTTCTAATAGTTTCTTTCTGTTCTGCACTTGAACAATAGCTTTAGTAATCAAGTAGAAAATTAGTAAGAAGCAAAAGCTTATTTATAATTATGCTCAGATCAAATTGTTATTTAAAGTATGAACAATGTGCGAACTATTATTCTGCAAATCTCCTCTAATTCCTTACAGTTACTAATTAGAGTTTGTCATACCCATACGACAGAATTACTTGCTTTCCCAAACAAATTCTAAAATTAGCTTCTCCTTTGTAACACACTTGTCAGCTACAAAACATCCTCTTCCATTTTTAATCCCATTAAGATCACTGGTTTCATCCACATAATTAAAACTATGCATGTGCTTAAGTATAGATAAAGTTACCTTAACTCCAACTTCCCGGTTTGAGAAGGAGTTTAATGGAATACAACAGCCACAACCAAGGGTAGCAATTGAGACACAAGTAGAAACTGCACTGCAGCAGACTTTCTACTGGTTGAGTAACACCAAGTGGTTAATATAGAGTGCCCAGACTGGAAGGTTAAAAGGAAGACCTCTCCAGTGGACAAGGGATTCACCAGGGATGGTGATGCCACCTCTCTGTGCATTACTTAACCAGATTAAGTTCACAGTGGTGTAGCATGAGCACATGCTATATACAAACTGACAAAACCATCAACAAGCTTAGGCCAGCCCCCAGAGGTGATAAACAAAGAGGTTAAGAAAAAACAACCTTGAGAGCAAATAAATCAACACTGTGAACAAATAAAATGATGACTGGCAGCTATTATACAAATATAGTGCTTATAACAAATTAGTTCTCACATGCCCTGGTCAGATCTGTCATTATCTCAATCCTTTGAGCCCCGTGTTGGATGCCATAAGGCCAGCTGTGGTTTAACCCTTCAGGCAGCTCACACCACACAGCTGTGTGTACAAGTACAAGAGCTTACGGGTTGAGATAAGGACAGTTTAAGAAGAATGAAAAGAAAAAAAAAAGGAAAGAAAAGGAGAAACAAACAAACAAACGCAATAACAACAAAAAGGATAAATAAAGGCAATGAAGCCGAATGCGGTGCTCACCAGCTCGCTGATACCCAGTCAGACCCCAAGTAATGGCAGCCCCTCTGGCCAACTCCCCACAGTTTTTATTGTTCATCCTGATATTACATGGTGCTACAGAATGTCCCTTTGGACAATTTGGGTCAGCTGTCCCCTCACAGCTTTTCATGCACCCCCAGCCTCCTTTCTGGCAGAGTTCAGAAGAGACCTTGGCATAGTGTAAGCACTGCTCTGCAACAACACAAACGTCAGTGCGTCATTGGCGTTATTCTCATCCTAACTTCAAAACACCGCACCATACCAGCTGCTAGGGGGAAAATTAACTCTATCCCAGCCAAAATCAGGACACCCATGCTGATGTTTGAAGTCACCTTATAAATCTAAGAGTCTGCTTACAGTAGTATTATCTTCTACACCCTGGGGTTATGGAAGTACTTCAAATTTTGGTCCACCACAGGTAATAGCTCAATCCACAGTTCTGTTGGCTACCACTGACAGGGAGTGTTTATGCAAGTTCACTTTCATGTAAAAGCTACGCTAGGTCACCATGTTCAAACTGGTTTAGAGCAAAATGGCTGTAGGCCAGCTCTTTTACTTTCTAACTAAATTTTGCTGGGTTTAATTGTTACCGCTTAATAAATAAAGAATGAAAATATCTCTCACAAAGTGTACATGCAAAGTTATTGCTTTATTGCTTCTAAAGAGTTTAAATTTGCATAGTTTTTAATTATTCAGATTACTTACTAATGTAAACATCATTTAAAATATTTATAGTACCGATATGACCATGTATTATGCAGAACAACCTTTGCTGTTCTTCCCATGTTTCAAAACATCCTGCTAGGGAGCTGGAGAAATGGAACATAACACATCCTCGTGCAGAGGAGCTAAGCGGTAAAAAGCTTGAGTAAGAGAGTCTTTTAACAGTCTGTCCTACTTAGAATGTAATTGGACTTAATGATGCTTAAAGATCTTTTTCAGGTCTCATTTCTCTATGCAGCAGAGGCGGGGGGGTGAGCCTTGGTGACATGCTTATAGCTCAGCAGGTTAATTATGCCTTTTCAGGGCTGACCTTCATTCTAAATAGCTGGCTTCAGCTGGCACCCATTGTTCAAATGGCTGGCAGGGCACTGTCAGTAAACTGTTCTCAAGATCTTCTGTAATAAAAGCAGGTAATTTGAATTATCTACATGACATCTCTCCAGTGGGTACATATTAGCCCAGAGAAAATCTCAGCAATACTTTACAATAGCACTGGTCAAAACATTGACAGCGAATTAGCTACTTTATTAAGCTTAGCACAGAATCCAGTCTCTTTCTATTCATCAAGTTTAGCATGTATCCTCTGCGCAAATTATTTAGGAGCAAATCAGAACGTGCTCGGGTTTGTACATTAGTCTGAGCTGTCTAATAAACAGTGGCCTACACACAGATTGTAAACTGTCCTCTTTGGCAAGGTGCTCGCTCACCAGCTGCAGCACCACTCACATGATAAGAACTTGCACTGTGCTGGTCTCATCTCCTGACAGGATGACTCAAGTCTTTTACATAAAAGGTCAAAGAAACAGTTTGGACTTAGATGACTTTCAGAGGACATGAAGGTATCTTGAGGAATGAAAAATAGCTGAGGTCTGTACAGAGAAGTCAGGGAATTTTGAAAGTGAATATAAACATGGGTTTGTAGCATCATTTTGATCATTTTTTGGTTATCAAGATGTCTTCACAAGACAGCAGCTGTGAACAAGACTTCAGGGAGACATACAGACTCTGAAAGGGCTGCTGGACACCACGTAGAAACACCTAGGGAATTTAATGTAAGTGCAGGTGTCTGTGGCTATATAGCTGAATCGTTTCTTCTCAGTCTTCATAAAACAGCATGAATTCTACCTGATAACTGGAAATGAAACTCTTGGCTAAGGGAGGAATAAAGGCATCGTTTTATAAGCTTATTCTCTTAATGCAGTCTGCTTATCTCTATTTCTTCTATGTCTCCCATTGCCATCAAATCCAACAGCTCTGAATGATGGGCTCAAGCCTAAGAGCACAGTGAGGCTTCAGGCAAATCTCTGAGCTCAGCATTTTGAAGCGGACAGCTACAGGCCACAGTGTGTTCATTACAGCCCAGATTGTGCCCTGAGCTAAGTCCTGCCCAAACCCTCTGTGAGAGGAATGCTGGACCCCAAAGTTGGGACTGCATGTGCCTAACATTCGTAGTGTGCAAGGTATCCTTTTTTCTTTTATTTTGTTTACACTTTTGTTCCTATTGCTCATGGTGAAGAAATGTCCCAGTGGTAAGAATATGTTCTTGAAAAACACACTTAGGTTTAATTTGTATTTTTTTTTTTGCTACCAGAAAGTCAGTACCAATAAATCATTTCCCCAAGCAACTACAAATTGCTTAATAAAACATATACACCCAGTAAAGCATGGACCCATTTTGTCATGTTGGTTCACACTGAGTTGCGTCTTATTTTGCAGAGTCCCACTGATCAGATATGGGCTATTAGTGGAATAAAACACTCTCCAGCATGAGTAAAGATGGCAGAATTGGCCTAGAGGGATAACGAAGTCATTTAAAAGTTACCTCCTCGAACATCCTTGCAATCACTTAGCATATCGCATCATGCTGTTTTATGATCTCCTTTTGGATAATTCTAGACTCAGTAGTCAATTATTGAGTCTTCAATGCATTCTTTGTAATCAAGCATGTTTTTGTGTCTGTCTCAACAAATTATACTAAAGTGTACTGATGTGATCAGAAAGATCTGTTCATGCGTTAAGGGTATTAAAACACATGTAGCAAAACACAATACTCAGTTGCCCATATACAGAGGCATCAAACACTCAAGAGTTGCTGACAATTTCTTTGGAGATCTTTTATATAAATAATAAATTTTCTGAGTTTTTCATCTGCATTCCTACTAATTAGTTAATTAATTAGGCGTTTGCATGTAAACAGGATCCCTGTTCCTTGGAGTTCGTTTGCTGCTCCTGCAGCTGCCTCCTATTCACCACTGGTTACTA
The DNA here is from genome assembly GCF_047663525.1 of Anas platyrhynchos. Taxonomy (NCBI): domain Eukaryota; kingdom Metazoa; phylum Chordata; class Aves; order Anseriformes; family Anatidae; genus Anas; species Anas platyrhynchos. The sequence goes on from NC_092590.1 coordinate 15,548,891, forward strand.
AAATCCTGCTTTGCAGCTCCCACATGGCACTGTATACTTAACTTAATCCGAAAAGGTTTCCCATTCTAGGTGGGAACAGGTGGACTAGGGTCCAATATGTATATTAGATAGCAGTACTGTATTTGTTCTGACATTTTCTAAGAACAGTCATTTAAGAGAAGGCAGAAAATAACAGCTATATGTTGAGCTTCACGAATAGAAGTTTCTTCACGGTTTCACATAAAACACCAGCTGACTTCAGAGGTTGTAGTGATAATATTTTATAACTTGCCAATCTGATAACAAGAAATAAAATGACACTACAATTCATGTTTCACTGTATGCAGAAGTCAAAGTTGCAAGGTTAAACTTCATACCATAATGGAACTCACTTTCCATTAAATGCTTATTTATAAAATAGAATTGACAAAGGTTATGTGATTTGAAATACTTATGCTGCACCTCTATACAATATATTTTGGTCACATAACCAGAAAGCAGTTTTGATTGCATCACTGACATTTTTAAGCAGTGGACATTTATGTTCATGTAGCAAAATACTTTAATCTAAGAGTTTGTCATACTGTACACCACAGAAGCAAAATCTCCCATTTTATTCACCCACAAATGCAAATTGCTACTCAGGTGTGAACTGTACTTTTCCAGACAGCATGCTGTATGACTTGCATAGGGTGTGGGGCTAAGCGTGCTAAATTCAATAATGGAAAAATTAATAAGGAAATGTGCAGGATTTTGACTGACTTTCAAAGTATCAAGGGTATGGAAATTACAGATATATATTTCTTCAAGGTCAAGCAGCACAAAGTTTCAGCAGATGGCTGGAGAAAGCAATCTAGGGGGACAAGATTATTCAGTGAAAAGCTATTGAGAGAGGTTTGTAACTCAGTTACAAAAACAAAACAAAATGCTGAAGATCTCAGAAGAGTAGAGGCCATCTTGTTTTCAATGCAGATGACCTCATTATATGCTATGAAAATAGCCAAAGTAGTTTTTCTCTTTGTACACCTTCAGAACCCTTCACAAAACCAAATTGTACTCAAATTTTATTGTTTCTTCTAGGGCAATTAGAAAGCAGACAGCCAGTACTGTATGGTGTGCACACTTCTGAATTTTTAAGAGACAAATTTTGTTATTTTAACTTGACTGCAATTTCTTTTTATCTGGCTATATGCTTAATCTATCTGATCAAACAGCAACTTGCCTTAAGAAACTACCTTAAATAATACCTGCAAATTCTTCCTGCTAATTCTGAATGGAGCAATATATGGTCACAAGTTGTGAAATGCCAGATGGATGATAGCCTCTATAATTTCCCTGATAAAAGCAGACTCCACAGAAGATATTTTAATGATAGCATGTTCCAAAGGAAAAGCTTTGAAATGCTCAGATTACATTCAGTCTGTAAAATGTTCAGAAGTCAAAAGTAAATTGATGATCACTGTACTTCATCTCCACATTCAAGAAATTTTATAATTAAAAGTAGAACAAAAAATTGGAAAAAAAGTTATTTAAAACTATCTGCAATTGTAGAAACGTATTATTCTTTTGTGATTTAGCAACACGAACCTCACCACAATTTAATAGTTTGTATTTCACTCTTTTAGCTAATTTGGAACCTCCATTTCCCCAGAAAGAATTTCTGTCCATCATATAAACTTACTCACAGGTAATCCGTAGATGTCACATCCTAGATATTCCTTATCACATGTTCACTACTCCTCACTGGAACATCATAAATCAAACGTAACTATTCCAGAAGGAAAATAAATTAAGATGTTTGAGCAGTTATATATGCCTCTAGAGGAGGGAGAGCTTTATTCACACAGCTGTGTGAATCCTGGGTCAGGGCAACCCCAAACAGGAGTACAGGCTGGGAGAAGAACTCATTGAGAGCTTTTCGATACATAATGGGGGCTTATAAAAAAGACAGCAACTTCTTACTTAATCAGGTAATGATAAGACAAGGGGAGATGGTTTTAAACTAAAAGAGGTTAGAGGTTAGGAAGAAATTTTTCACTTAGAGGGTGGTGAGGCACCAGCACAGGTTGCCCGAAGAGATTGTTAATATTATTTGAAACATGTTTTTATGATACCAAGGCTGTTTCCTGCTGGGTTTTGTTTGTTTGTTTGTTTGTTTGTTTGTAGGTACGGAAATGGGGATTCCATGCTCTTTCTTGACAGTTATTACCTGTAGCTACAAAGAAGCAATGATAGCAGTGCTTACAGTAAGAGTAGTGGTTGCAGGGAAAATAGAAATGTCTGCAGGCTTCTACAAAGAGGTGTGTGACTAGGCTGCCTGAAGTCTTCAACATTTGTGTGAGGGACAACCCTCACCCATCACAATGAATGCACTAATGGCAAAACAATTGACATGATTGCTGAAGAAAGAGTGAGCCTGTATCACAACCTACAACAACCTACCCTGTAGCAATTAATACAAAAAATAACTTAGCAGGCCAATACTGATTTTATAGCAGGGCTGTGTTATTAGAATACATTTCAGGAAACAATCAAACACACACACACAAAAGGAAGGTACCAGGGAAAAATCCAGTAATTAGAAACCAATAATTAGAACAACTTCAAGGGGGAAGTTTAGGTTGGAAATAAGGAGACATTTCTGCTCAGAAAGAGCAGTCAGGCATTGGGACGGTTTGCCCCGGGAGGTGGTGGAGTCACCGTCCCTGGGGGTGTTCAAGGAAAGGTTGGATGTGGTGCTTGGGGACTTGGGTTAGTGGGTGACAGTGGTAGTGGGGTGAGGGTTGGATCAGATGATCTTGGAGGGCTTTTCCAACCTTAATGACTCTATGATTCTATGCTGGAAGGAACTGCCCATTTATCTCTGCAGGTTTAAATTTGCCATACATAAAACTACCCTGTTTTCAATGGAGCAAGGTTTTATCACTAAGGAAAATACAGAATTTATGAGCAAGAAAGCTGGGAAAAAAACACTACTGCTGCTTTCCTTTAAATCAATATGAAAGCAAAGGCAGGAAGTCAAAGTTTGATTTTCTGTCACAGTGTTTTTATACATCTACTTAAACTATTCAGTTTCTTTGATTTTTTTACTTAACTTATTATGCCCGCTTTTATTTAAATAAAGCTGCTTATAGGTTTAGCCATTCAAGGCAAACTATTTGGCAAAGCCTTTGGGAAATCTTCTATTAACAAAATAACTATTGATACTGGAACGAAGTAGGAGTTGCGAAACTGACAGAATCTCATCACTTCTGCCTATGCTGTTAAGTACTTGGGTCAAACATGCTAGTAACATTGGAACCAGCAAAATACTGTGTAACTATCATCTTCATCCCACACTGGTTCAGTGAATTAAATGTGGAAGTTACGATGCTATCTAGAGGTTTTCTTTCTATTTTGTCTACTGTCTATTACCAAGGATACATACAAGTCAACTGTTGCAACAAGAGCGCTGAGTTCACCATCCCAGGAGCTGTTAAATCCAGTTTCAAAATAGCCTCCATTTCTGAAAATTAAAGGACTCCACAGAGAAAGTCTGAGGTCTTGATTATGCAGATCAAATGAAGAATGGTCTCTCCTGGCATTAAGTGATCTGAAGCAACGAACGAGATATTTGGATCAGCTGCTGTGGAACTGTTCCACAAGCAAATCTCACTTTTTGATGAGTTTATGAAACTTTCCCATTAATGTAACCATAGTTATGATTTTGTTACAGGAGTTTAGCAGACAAAGTCTGAGACACAGCTGAGTGGATAAGGTGAACAGACTAGACTATTTTTTGTTTGTTTGTTTGTTTCCCCATTCACAATCAAAGGCCTGTGTGAAATAATTCGCACTTTGTGTACCAATTTCCACCAGCACCAAGCAAACTTTCACTCCTGGTTCTATTTGATGCTGTGATGCTGCTTATGATTCCTCTTGCATTGGTCTAAGCAACTATGCAGAAGTTAAAGCAACAAAGCATTTGAATCTGGCCAGATGCCAATAAAGTAAAACTCCTAAAATTAAGTATTTATTTCCCTGTAATGGCAGTTAAAATAGTGTCTCCATCCCCAACCTGCCCCACTCCCCTGCTCTGCCCTTTTTGTACAGAACTTTTCAATATGAACACCCTGAATATTTATAACTGAAGTCTTGTACTGAAGATATTTTGTTTGTTACCTTTTTTCCTTCTCTTCTCTCTTTTTATTTTATTTATTTATTTATTTATTTATTTATTTATTTTGGTGACACTTTATTCATTAAATCACTGAGTGCTATTAGATGTTATTATCTCTCAATATTTTTAAGAGAAGCTACACTGTCACTTCACCTGTGACCTAACTGATTAAATCTAATAAATAAACATTTCTGCAGAGAAGATGAGGCAGTGGGAATGGGAGAGAGAAATGAACATCCTGGGTCAGATAAAGACAAAGCTCTAATAATGGTTCTAACTAACAGAAGGCTTCACTTAAAGGAACAGGTTTTCAGGGAATTTCTCAGCGCAAAGGATGTTTTTATTACACAAATTGGCTAAAGTTATAATGTAACAGAAGCGTTAACTGAAGAATTCTCATATCCTATATCATTGTTTGTGGAGTTTAATAATAATTTAAGGAGCTGCCCAGGCAGAACTGTCAAAATAACAAGAGCTGCTCTCTGCAGTGAGTCACCTTCCTCTTTTCTTAGAGTGAAATATGTTAGGGGAAAATGCTGGCACCACTCCTGCTCTCTCTGTTCATACAGAGAGGCTTCAGAGGGAGTTTTGTCAGGTTAGCTTTGATGAGCTTCTTCAAAAGGGAACACAATACGATGCCAGCAGCATAAAAAAATACTAGCAGAGAAAATAGTAAACAGTGAGATAACCCATCTTATTGCCATGCCTGATGACAGGTAACAGGCAGTACTATTATTTGGGTATGACTTTGAACACTGTAATGATAAATGTTTCTGTCCCAAGGAGGTGTCTGCATACTTCTGTGCAGCTGAAGATGCAGAGCTTCCTGCTGTGAAGCATTACTTGCAGTTGTGATGGAAGGCACATTTACACATCTCCACCTCTAAAAAGCAGGCATAATCAACTTCCATCTTGGAGTTTTGCCTTAATTCTTTGAACTATACTACCACATAATTTTTGTTGCCTTTCCATTGTGCATTGTATGAGGAATAAAATGTCTCTTAGCTGAATCTGTAAAGTATATACAGCTTAGACTTCCCCTGGAAGTTTATCAATGGAAAATGAATCTATCAGATAGCCCAGGCACACTGCAAACCCAATCTAGTGCAACAACGTGGTGCACTAACAGTGCACCTTCAGCATTTAACCCAACCCAGCAACTCTCCCATGTGTAGCAAGACATGCAGATGCACATGCACAGACACCACACTGACCAGGTCCTATTTTCAGATTAGTGACATTGCTAACATCTGATGGCAACTGGCTTTAATGCAGTGAACTGAGGATCCAAATTTCTTTTAGGAATTAGTTCTGGAATAAGCATTGAAGTCAGGGAATGAGAGCCAGGATTTGAAAAGTTATGGGTAAGGAAGGCTGGCTTTCAGACTTACATAATGAAACCCATAACAGTAAATGTGGCAACATCATGCCATACAACCTTACAACCTACATTATAGCCGAATCATTTATGTTCCTGAGAACTTTTTCTTTTTTTTTTTTCTTCTTTTTAAATTATCCACGAACCATCAAGCTGACTCCGCAGTTAATATTTGCAAAAATCTGCATAGTCTAGACACTCTGCTGAAAGCCTGAAAACATAAGATACTGCAGAGTTTTCTGCGACTTGTGACAGCAAAAGCCTTCATTAGAATTGAAAGAGATACCTTGGCACATATTAAAGAGGTATTACAGCATGAAAATTAACTTTTATTTCTACCCAATTCCATGAAACTGTTCCTGAATTTCAACAGACCTTATTTTACCTTCTTTTCTGTTTTCTGAAATACAGAACAGGTAAATATTGGAATTGTTTATTAGCCTGGCTCCATAAGGATATAATATTCTTTGTCATTTCTGATTAAGTTTTAATGTGAAGTTTCGATTTTAAATGTAATTAAGTTATGAACATGCTTCATGATCAAGCAGAGGAAAGAATTTATGTGTAAATAACACCATGGGGGGGAAAAGCACGAAGACAGCATGTTGTGTTTTGTTGGCAGCAGCTGCTGAGCTCCAAAGCATCCAACAATGCTGTGTCTAACTGATGGGGAGCTGTACTGCTACCAGAAAAAGGTGTGGTAGCTGTAGTGAAAGAAGGTGTTTAGGATGCAGAGGTAATAAGCCTGCAGAAAACCCGGTGTCATTCATTTTTTCTGGCTCCCTGAGCAACTTTGTATTTTAACCTGTAATGCTAATTATGGGGTTTGTAATGATAGTGGAAGGGAGCTGACTGTGCATGGAGAAGCAGGGAATGGATGGAAGGATGGCGAGAGAAAGAGACAGTCATACAGATAGTGCAGTCATACAGATAATGCCTCCAAATGTTGCCATCATATTATCTTGCGTTACTTTATAAACATGTCATGCCCTCTATATAACATGCCATATCTCCATGTAGCATCATGACAGCAGGGTCCCTGAAATGCAGGGAATCTCTGAATCAGTAGGGTACAGCCTACATGCTGGTTCCAAGGCAACGAGCACCCATCTTAAGATTTTGACATGGCCATGCTTCCACTGAGTGTGACAAGGGAATAATAAACGTATTGCAGGGTTCCATATTTCCAACATGAGGAACTCCATATAAGAGGAATTCTTAAAGTTTCTGTGTCTGAATAAATGTGCTGTAAACATGATGTAGTGCAGGGTAAACTTTTAGAGAGATCAGCATGGTTTGTATCTGTTCCATGAGGCTCATTGTTTTCTAATAGTGTGACAAAGTGTAACTGACACTTTACAAATCAATGTATATATATATCTATATTTATATATACACACACATAGATATATATATAAAACCTTCCAGAGAAATTTCTAAATTTAGTTGTTCATTTTGGCAGCAAGAACTCCAGGAATGCCAAAAAAAAGAGTGTATGTTCTCTTATTTGACCCTTACAAGATGATATGACAGTGACACATCTTACAAATGTTGTGAAGGGAATAAGTAAAATGTTCTTATTACCCTATCTATATTTTCTTCCTGATGTATTTTCCATGTCCTACTTATATTATATACACATCATGTGATATTATTAAACATGTATTTTGAGAGAATTACAAAATCCACATGATATTAATGTTTGAAGAAGAAAATATTTTAGAGATACATTTGGCAAAAATAGGGAACTTGGCACTTAGTATTTTTATTCTTAATCCTTCTTTTTTTGTTTATTAGATATATTTTGATTAGATTGTGTCTCTAAGGAACAACTCCTATGTATAAGGACACGCTTGTAGGCAGACTTCAGTACAAAAAAAGAGATCTGAATTTGAATCCTCTGAATGGCTGAATTTGATAATAGAACTGAGGTCAAGACTCTGATGTTCAAAAAAGGAGAGAAATTATTTCCAAAAAAAAGGATAAAACCCTGTTTTCCTTGAAGTTGACAGTTATCTCAGTGAAACTGAACAGGGGGCAAAGGGTGTTCACAGCAGCAAGAAGCCAGTCAGTTCCCTCAGAAAGGCACTCAGAGGCCATTTCAGTGTCACAGGGCATAATTTAGTCGTCATCTCAGTTGTTGTCCTGTTCCTACCTCTGTCTGACATCAGCTCCCCTGATGACTCAGTCTTCTACACAGCAAGATACTTGCATTGATGAAATAAGAATTCCCCTTATAAAAACATTCTTAAAGGTGTTTTTAGTTTACTTTTTTTTTTTTTTTTTTTTTTTGTTACAGTCAGTCTCCTGAGTCCTGAGAAGGGGAACCGTTAGCATCCTACTGAAAGCTTTCACAAATTGATTGATACTCCTTTGTACTGATTATGCAAATTACTAATTACAGCACTCCTAAAGGAGATGCTGACTTCACGGTCCTGTAAAGTCAGACTCTCTGCATTAGCAAGTAAGGAAGTCTAGCAAGTGTAGGTCAGTACATGGATGTTGTTGGCACTGCAGACCCAGCTGGGATCCATGCTGTAGGCACTTAAAAGTCTTACTTCAGATGAGATCTAGTCCTGTCCTAATGAAGCCCTCCTCTATACGTGTGGTTCCGAGCTACTTAGTGGAAAACAGCACATTGCAACCACTGCCTTCTTTGCCTGTATAAGGCCCTACACAGAACAATGAGTCCTATTTGACCGTATGATTTTACTGGTAAGCCGATGGTATCTTTGGGACACAGGAAAACCAACTGTAGGTGCAAAACTTTCAGACGTAAAGGGCCGTAGTAGAGGTCCTCTGTCATAGAATTGTGCTATGGCTTTCATATCACTGAATTAAATTCATGGAGCCATCCATTTATTCAAGAGAATCATTGCTACCCTATGGAGACTCCCAACTCACATCCACTTTCGTTCAGTGGTTAATTAGCCTGGGGCTGGCAAGTCCACTGTAGAGGTGGCTAAACTGTCCTCCTTAATTAATGTACACAGGAAAGGTAGAAAAGACCACAAAACCCCTCATACTCACGGTTTTCGTTCTTTCTTGCTACTGTTAACTACACAGACTCTAAGTGAACTGCACTCCCCAGAAGAGAACAAAAGTGAAGCTCCCTCGACAAAGAAGATCTCCATATTATCTGCACCTGGTTCAACACCTGTTAGCTTGAGTGGCATAACACCTGTCTAACCTACACTGAGCACGTCCACACCTTCCCCCACTTTAAGGATCATAGAATCATAGAATTGTAGAATCGCTAAGGTTGGACAAGACCTCCAAGATCATCTGATCCAACTATCACCCTGCCACCACTGTCACCCACTAAACCATGTCCCCAGGCACCACGTCCAACCTTTCCTTGAACACTCCCAGGGACGGTGACACCACCACCTCCCTGGGCAACCCGTCCCAGTGCCTGACTGCTCTTTCTGAGAAGAAATGTCTCCTCAATGGTCCGTCGTTCCTTTTTCCCAACAGAAATTAAAGTCTGACCTGTCCTGAATGACACCCCTTGCTTTCTAGAAGCTTTAGGAAAAGCTCTTTTTGTTCCTTTTATATGGTTGTTCCTTAAAAGGATGGTAATGCCTATCATTTTTTATTTTTGTGGCTTTAAATCAGTTTATTATTTCACAAAACTGTAAGGATGGACAGTAGCATAATTCAAGGTAATGATTGTCAATAATATGACAGATACATGTAATAAATTAAAAGTATTTTAAGCAATTGCAAGGTTTCATTATTATGATGATAATTTCTGATCCTTGATACAGAATGATTACTTTTCAGTATGAGTAAAACAAGGGAAATCTTTTCTTCACGTCACTGGAAATGTAAAACCATTTGATTTCATTTCCCCTTGGTGCTCTATTTCTTCATGTGTCATACAGCCTTGCAAACCTACTGCAATACCCAAAAGCAGAGCTGGGCCCATACATTGTATAATTATATACATGTATTTATATGAGCCACTACCCCTGTGACAGGCAAACCAATAACCCAGAGTACACGATTCCCATTAGAATGTGATAAAATCTAGTTAACTACACAATTAGAGCTAATCAACTTTATTTAGTTATTAGAAGTGAAGAGTTTCCTAATCAAAAGTGACAAAGAATAATGAGGACACTGAGTGAAGTCAGTGAACCATAGCCATCTTGTAGTCTGCATGAGAATGCAGCTGATAATGGAAGTATTTTGTTCTAATTTTTCAGAGCAGCATGTGTGGAAATTATGTAGTCAAAGGAAACAAACAAAAAAAAATGATACTCCATTATGAAATACCTTTTCTCCAAGAAAATTTCTAACCATTTTCTATCTACTTAAAAAGAAAGTAGATATGATAGATTTGGGTAGGAGTGAATATGGAAATTTAACAAGCCTGGTGAAACAAATGTTTGCCGAGATGAGAAACATTTTTTACATTATAAAATGTTTTCTGTCCTCAGGATGAAAAGGAAGAATGATTTTTTTGATTAATTAAACTAAACACTTAAGTTGCACTTTCACAATCTCAAAACATTTTATTTTGAGAATTTTAAGACACTTCATTTTGATTTTGACCTTTGTTACTTTTGAAACAAAAATGAATGAGCACCAAAAGAATAGAAATCTGTAGGAACTTTAAAAAGATTTCCATTTTCATCCTGACAATATTAAAAACGATGTTTAATTAATCTCTGAGTATTTTCAAATCATTCAAAAAATGAGAATTTTGTCAAAAACCTGACCTGTTCCCATGCAACATATCATAATTTTTCAATGAAGAAAAAGTCTATTATATCAAGAAATTTCCAGTCAGCAGTGAATTTTTACACAGGCTATAAAAATAATAAATCAGTGAGTATGAAACCTTAATTTAAGTCTTAGTGTAAAATAAAACAATTGATCAGTTGGGGTCACCTGTTTGCCAGTAATGTCTGTTTTACAAGTGAATTAATTTTATTGCCATCATCCAAGTTTTACAAATATTGCACACCCAAGAACTAAGGAAACCAGAGATGAAGTTCAGGCTCTGAGGAAAAGAACTACCTTGTGATGGTGATACAAGTTGATAACGTGACCATAAATTTGCATAACTGTTCCTTTTTAATGCTAATGGTGTTTATGTCAATGACACTAATATATCTGTACAGTCAGAGTGCACATCATATTAGCCCTTAGCATGCCTGAAAAGTTAAATTCTCTTATTTTTTTACCTATAGAAGACTTTGTGGTTTGCTATATTAGGGTCAGATCACTGGTAGACAATTCTCTGTGGTAGCCAAGTGAGGTTAGGTGAAATGTAAGGCTGATGAATAACTCCAACTGGGGTCATTTCACACAACAATGCTATTTTCTAAGCTAATTGCTGAAGTGGGTAATGGCTGAAAGGCAAATGGATTGTTCACATGATTCCAACATTCACTATGGCACTGAACCCACGAAGGAGCTCTTCTATAAATTTCAGGAAAACCTTGGTGTTGGCTATTGTGGTGTAAATGCCTGAAGTAACTAGGAAAATAAAACTAACATTCACATTTTTAAGGAAAAGGTACAGCATTGAAGAGGCTTTCAGGGTAGGGCATAACTGCATTACCTGAGCGCTCCCTAGGCTCCCAACCTTAGATGCTATCGCGCTGGGGAAACTTGGTGTGCTAGCCCTAAGGAACAGCACGGAGCCGAGAGTGGAGTGGAGACACCACGGCTAGGCTCTGTAATCAGGTGGGGCCTCGATTGTTCTTGTGCACAAAGCTGCACTTTTTGCCACCCTAAGCCAAAGACCTGTCATGTTTTGACAAACGCTGTACCCTAGTGTACTTTTTGCTCATTATAATATCATTATAATACCAAAACACACCTCCATCCCAAAAGCTACCCGCCTCCAAGGTGCGACCACCCCTCACTGAGCATGCGCCCTGAATTTCTCGGAGCCTATTACTTTAAACGGAGACGGGAAAACTTTACACCAATCATAACTAAGATATGCTTGACTAGAGCCACTCAAGCTCCACCTAGAAGATAGAAAATAATATAAATTGGCCCGAGAGAGAGGGGATGTTAGGGAAGATACCACCGTCAGGGGAGATACCATCCCGAGGAAATACAACATCCTTAGGACCTCCTGACTCCTGGGATTGATCGGTCGACAGGCTGAGCCTCTCTTCCCCCCCCCCATTGGGACGCCTTTGGGTGAGATCTGAATACTTGCTTATAAATCTCTATAGAGTCTTTAATCCTTTTAAGGCGTTTATTTCTAGGCTGCGCACCTGTAACACCTACAACACCTATAACATCTGTAACATCTAACACATCTAACACATCTATAACACCTGTAACATCTGTAACACCTATAACACCTGTGTATTTCATGCATACTAGCTTGCTTTTGCAGACAGTCACTATCGCCGGCAATCCAAAAGAACCTGATTATCCGTTGCTGTAATAAACCATACTTGATTGCATTGTGATAGCTTTCCTTAATGCAACTAGGGTGAGGGTGGTTATCCGTGATAGTTCAGTGTTCTGAATCTAACCAGACCCCCAGATGGTTAGTGCGTTTTTGGTGAATGTCTGAACGGACCCCCAGACGGTTAATGCGTTTTTGGTGAATGTCTGAATGGACCCCCAGACGGTTAATGTGTTTTTGGTGAATGTCCGACTGGTTACGTACTCTGAATCCAACCGGGCCCGTAACGGTTAATCAGCTACACCCGTTTAACGCGACACCAGGCGTCCCTGCTGAGATCCATCAGGAGGTCTTGAACCTGCTCTTCACTTACAGTGGGTGGGACTTTGATCTCCCAGCCTCCACCTATGGGTTCAGGGCCATGAAAGACTTGGGAAGCCCGTCTACCAGTGCAGATGGAGGCAAAGAAATTGCTGAGCACCTCAGCCTTCTCCACGACTGTTGTTACCAATCACTCAGCTAGAGAAACCCGTTCCTAGGAGAAGAATTTAGCCACCTATCATCGCTTACACACTCCTATTTTTACCCCTCCCTCGGTCTGTTTTCACAAATATTAGAGGTGCGTGGTGGCCCTCGGGGACTCCTCCTGTCACCCCAGCGCAGCAGATCGAAGGCAGCTGGGTCCTCTCTTGTGCTCTTCCTCGAGGCTCTGTGCAGAAGGGACGGCGCCTCTGGCACAAGGGCTGGGGGATGGGAAAGAAACACACAAACACAACCCCTGAGAATTAGCAACAGAGTGGTTTATTGGCGGGACGTCCTGCAGGTAGGCATGTCCATGGTGTCTGGGGGCTCCATCACAAGCTAATGCTTGCGATGGAGCCGGCGTGATGACGAGTAGGGGACTAGGCGGGCACTCTTGCGACGCTCCTTGTGCGCTTGGAGAGTAGAGAGCAAGGACGCGCCGCGGGGGTCCCAGCTCAGTTCTGGCGGAGGCGGATCCACCTCCATCGGCTCCTCCTCGTCTGCTGGCGGATCCGTCTCCATCGGCTCCACAGTGTTGGGCAGAAGGCAAAGCCAGTCCTTGCCTGGCACTGCCCAAACGGGCTGTCGTCCACTTGGCATGTTTTCAGGCCAGGGAGCAGATCCAGGGGCTCGTCCGCTTGCACTCCTTGGTGCCGTGCCTCCGTTGCCTTGATCTTCCTTCGTGCCACCACTGCCGGCATCTGATCTGTGGCCGTGGCTGGGTCCTGCACTGGTTTCCCTGGCATAGGAATGCCTGTGCTCCACGTGTCTGTGTGCCCGATAGTCCTCCATTTGCCCCTTGCCACTGTGGTGGCTGTGGGAATGCCCAGGGCCCCCGTCGCTGTGTGGTGGTGGGGATGGCCTGTTCCTCGCATCACTGCGGTGCCAGTGGTACCGCCGGTCGCTGTCTGGGCTTGCTCCATGGGCACGCCTCTGCTCCGTGTGGCTGGCTGGCTGATGTTCCTGCCTTCGCCTTGTGCCATCGTGGCGTGAGCTGGAAGACCCATTCCCCGAGTCGCTGTATCGTCTAGGGGAAGGGCGACTCACGGCTTGGACTTGCTGGTGTCGGAGCCCGTCCTTGCTTGGTCCTGGCTGCACGCGATGCCTTCCCTCAGAAGACCTTTCAGGCTGGGGTGCCGAGCCACGGGGTCGTTCACTTGCACGCCAAGATCCCGTGCCACTGCGAGGTGGATTTGCATTTGCGGCTCCAATGCTGCCGTCAGGTTTCTGCACATGCCTGGATCCTGCGCTGTGCTGGGGACTCTGGGCACGCCTCTGCTGCATGGGGCCGTCTGCCCAATGGACGTACCTTTGCTCCTTGCCACTGTAGCGGCTCTGGGAAGGCCCAGGCCCCCCGTCGTCGCGTGGTGGAGGGGATGGCCTGTTCCTCGCATCGCTGCGGTGCCAGTGGTACCGCCGGTCGCTGTCTGGGCTTGCTCCACGGGTGCCCCTCTGCTCCGTGTGGCTGCCTGCCCCATGTTCCTGCCTTCGCCCCATCCCATCACTGGGTGAACTGGAAGGCCCATGGCCCGAGTCGCTGTCTCGTTTAGGGGAGGGGCGGCGCACGGCTTGGCCTTGCTGAACTTTGAGCCTGTCCTTGACGAGTCCTGGCTCTATGTGATGCCTTTTTTCCGTGCACTTTCTTGGCTGGGGTGCTGAGCCGTGGGGTTGTTCATTTTCACGCCCAGGTCCTGTTCCACTCTGCGCCTCCTTTCCGTTTCTGGGCCCCACGCTGCCATCTTCTTTCTGGCCGTGCTTGGGCCCCACGCTGCCTTGCGCGTTGTTGTTGCGCCCGCGCTCCTGGTGGTGGTCTGGCCGCTGGTCCTGCTGGTTCATCACGCTGCCACTGGGACTGGAAGAAGGCCCAGGCCCCCTGTCACTGTGTGGCTGGGGAGCCGGCCTGTTCCTCACATCCTTGCGGTACCCATGGTACCGCTTCAGGGTGTCGGTGGGCTGGGTGCCAGAGCTGCCTTGGGCACTGGTGTCGGTCGTGCCGCCGGCGCTCTGCCTCCACCCATAACTCTCCTCCATCTCCTTCTCCTTAACAGCTGCCTTCGTCACTACTGGTGCTCGCTGGGCCTGCATCGCTGCCCGCTCACACCAACGAGGGCCGCCTCTCGCCTTGCTGCTTTGGCTCTTCCTCCTGCCGCCAATGCCGGCTCTCAGAGGGCCTCGAAGCTCAGCGAGTGCCGGGCCAGCGGCGGGGGTCCGCTTTTATAGGGCCCGCAGCAAGGGCGGGGCAGTGGTGGCCACTGTGACCTCAGGAAGCCTCTGTGATGCAGGGGCCCGTGCGTGGCCAGTTTGGGGTAGCTGAGGGCCCCTTGTGTGGGGCTGGCTTCCCCGGGCCGTTTGGCTTGCCAGAGACAAAGGCTGCCCCTCGGCCACAGGGATTGCCCTCCACCTCGCATCCTGTGCCCTGGGTTTATTTTTAACGCTGCTTTTTATGGAATTTCATTCTCTTGTTTACGGAAAAGAACAAAAGCGCGGTGCATCTTCAGCCCCAATGCCCATGTGTGCTTTATCCTCTGAGTGAAGAACTTCTTCCTCACATGGCATCTAGTCTAAATCTCCCCTCCGTTTGTTCAAAGCCATTATTCCTTGTTCCATCACTACCCTCCCTGACAGAGCCCATCTCCAGCTTTCTCTTAGGCCACCTTTATGGGTTAGATTAGGTGGCAGAACTACAGGACATCGCAAATCAGCTACACCCCTTAACGTGACAGCTATGTAGTAAACACCAAGTGCCTACCTGCTTCTAAGAAGCAAACACAAATATATGCCAACTTATCTGTGAAGAAGTAAAGAAAACAAAAATTGAAATTTTTACACAGGTTTAAAGTCTATTCTATTGAAATTCTCACTGATGGTGCTGCTTGTTTATTCAGATGCTCTAAAATGTATCCTTCTGGTTTGATGTATAAAATATCAAAAAAAAAGTTTTTTTTTTCTTAAAAAGCATGTTAGAGATTTGAACATAAGAAATATTTGTGTGATAGAATTCAGGTTTAAAATATAATATGCCTACATTTTACTGTAAAATTCTTTTGAGCTTGTCCAAGTAGAAAGTTACTATCTACATCACAATGTAGACCTTTTCAAGTACAATACACCAGAGGCTAAAATACTTTCATCTCAGTTTGTAGAGAGAGTAATACAAAGCAAACAACCCAACATGTAGACACCTGGCTTTTAAGGTAAGGAATAAAAAGGGGGAAAAAAAAAGAGTAATGTAGCACTAAAAAATTATGTTTTCAGATTTGAGGGAAACTTTTCCAATAGTTCTCCACTGAATGTTAACCTCAGTGTTATAAAGCAGTGTTATAAAGACAAATTCCAGATGAATACAAAAATAATCCAGATTAAGACACAGCTTTCGCTGTGATCTCACTCAATCTCCCCAAAAGAAGAGCAGGCAAAACCCTTACATAGCCAGCCTCCCATTTCAGTGACGGGGAAGTTGTTTAAATAGCAAACACACAACACAATAAAACAAAACACTGGCAGTTACAAAATACTCATTCAGATCTTTTCTGCATACAATAGGCATAAATCCTTCTGGAGTGAGTAAAAGCATTCCAGCATGTCTTCAATCATTTTGGCACACAAAATAAACCACATCCACTTCTGCAACATAAAGAAAGACTACAATGCACTGCTGACATTTGAGAAGGTTAATATTTTGGCTGCATCTGCTCTCATTTGCTTCTAAAATAACAGCAACAGCCATCTAGTTTTTGCCCTAGACAGAGTGAAGTACAAGGAGAAGAAAAGGCAGGATTTTCCATGTGGAAATAATGGAACAAGATACACGATGGCTTCTGCACACAACTGAAAATGTATCTCTAGACCTTACTACAAAAAGCTTTCACCATGAGCCTACCTACAACACAGAAGTTTACAGGGCTGACAGCTCCTGGCCTTCTTCAAGTCATCTGCAGTGACCAAGACAGCTCCTGAGAGGTGTCTCATATCCATCATGCTCAGACCAGTCACGGGATGGGGGTATGTCAGTGCCAGCTCTGAAGACCAGGCTGGGAGGAGCACAGAGACATCGTCCAAGCATTCAAAAGCTTCATTTTCTAAGAAACACAGCCATGGGACCTGAAGAGATACATCTGTGGGTCCTGAGGGAACTGGCAGGTATAGCTGCAAAGCCACTAGTCACTGTTTTTGAGAAGTTGTGGCAGTCTGGTAAAGTTCATGATGGCTAGAAGAGGGGAAAAATAACCCCCATTATTAATATGGGGAAAAAAAAGAAAGACCTGGACCAGTCAGTCTCACCTCTGTGCCTGGCTAAGTCATGGAGCAGATGCTCCTGGAAACTATGTTAAGGCACACGGTAAATGAGGTGATTAGTGACAAACTCCAGCCTATCATCAAAATATTCCTCTGCTGATGAAGGTCATTAAGTGATTCTCACTGGCCTATGGGAGGCCAATTCATATTTTGAGCCTCCCTTGTTCAGTCCCCACTAGTTGGTTACACGAAGTTAGGTATCTATCATTGCTATTTCTTAATCTATTACTGTAAGGCTATTAGAGCAAGACACAATGAACATTGCTTAAATATACATTGATAAAAGCACAAAATGTGATGCAAAGTGATTTAAGAAAAAAATATCAATTTTTGATGTGACTGGTTATACACCACCCTGTTTACCTGCAATAGCACACTAGCCACCAAAGTCTACCATTTATATATGCAATCTGTTTCTTTTGCTGTGCTGACAGTTATGCAATAATAAATGCTGCATGTAGTTTTGATGATAGGATAGAATGCATTTTTTTACCCACTCCATCATCAGCTGTGTGCCTAAAAAGATAACAGCATAGACATCTCTTATGGGGATTGACTCTGAAAGCCTCTCCTTGTCTTTCCCCTTCTGTAGTCCAAATTCTCAAGGCTGCTTGAATGCAACAGCCTCTGTTTCTTCAAGACAGATTCTGCTGTAAGATGATTACAAAAGCTTCAGAGAAAACAACAAATAAACTGGTAATCTATCATTGGTATGATGGCAACACACCTCCTGGATCTGTGCTTCTCTCTGCTGATTGCTATTCATACTGTAATACTATAAACTAGAAATACACAAACGAAATGGAAGGTGAAGCCAAGAGAATAGAGGGGGACAAGGGTTACGTCAGGAAAACATGAGGTAACTTGTCTCATTACTGTAAGAAAATTTAAGACAAATGAACACAATTCATTAACTAAGTCACGGACTACATGCCCCATCATCAACTTACTATCAGCATCAGTTCAGTAGGAGATAAGAGTGGTAGATAATTACTTTCCAGAAGGAAGGCAATCCTGTGCTAAAGTGTTTCCTCTGATAAATTTTGTACAGCCTATATGGATCCTCACTGAACAGCATACAGCAGTAAAAAGTAATAGAACTTGGCTCTTTTGGCATAGAAGTCTCTATATGGTTCTGCCCCTAAGTGTGTTTCACATTTTCTGGATCTGTCTCCAACTGATTCATTACAACACAAGCAGGAACCTTTTAAGAATGGAAATGAGATATTTTAATTTGCAAAATGCTACAGAAATGAAAAGTGTTGCAAACAAAAAGACCAGATGTTTTAAAAGAAGTTCTGAAATAAAATCTGAAGTTCTTGAAAAAGTGACCATTAAGATTTTTTATATTGCTGTTTGTTCTCTTCATCCCCATGGCTGAGTGAGTCAGTAAGTGTGTGTAGCAGCAAGTGGCCTTATTATAAGTGGCCTTATTTTGACTTGACCAATAGCACTATGAATACTACTCAAAACTAACCAAGGAAAAACTGAACAGAAGAGATGGGCATTTAAACAAATTTTTATGCAGAATCCTTGGTGCAACAGGCAGTTATATGTATATAAATCTGTTATTTTATTTAATATATACAGAAAAGGGAGCCTAGCCATGGTTCCCATTTAAAATTTAAGGTTAACATGAAGCAACATTTTTGTTCTATACTCATTTGTCTCAAAAACTGAGCTCTGAGAAATTATCCCCACCCACAGGGCTTGTTTTTCCTTCATAGAGAATATAGCAACTTTACATGGAAATCTGGAAAATAAATCAAGGTTCAAGGGCTCATATTAGCACTTGAGCAAAACTAGGAAGGAAAGCAAAATATTTTCCCATGTTCCAGCAGTTTCAGTCTGTTAACATGATGCAATGTCAGATTTCAAAAAGAACGTAAGAAGTGAAGAAAGAAATCAGTATCAGGAAGGCACAGTGGTGTAAGCAGGGCCATTAGAAAATACAGCCAAAAATGACTGCAGTACTGTGGCACTCCCAAACTGAAAGCGTTTTTATATCTTATTCATATTTGGTGAGCCCAGGAGGCTTCTGGCAGACCCACACCATCCTGGGGACGGTGGAGGAATCATGCTCTTCCCCGTACATATTCATTCCTAAATACATGCTCTAAAATAACACTTCACTCCTAAGTGCCAGCTACACCTTAGAAGCAGAAATGATGTTCCTCTAAGGCACAGCTTGTGTGTTCATGCAGAGAAAGACAGTTTAGAATAGTTACAGCCTCCTTTCACTGTAACACCACCATGTAACATCTTGTAAGAATGAAGGTATGCTCCTTAACCAACCCTAAATCCACCAGCTACCCTATTTACAAACCTAGTTTCTCATAATGTCACCATGAGTTAGACTCTTAAATACCTCAAGAGCTATGGATTTAAGAACTTTACTTGGGCCTCTGATTTTATGCATCCTTACTCTATGTCAATTATGTTTATTTTCCACTGCTTTAGTGAGCCATGATAATTTAGATTTCTTCCCAACCTCTTTGAGAAGGCATAGACTTTTCTGGCAGGGAGCAGCATGAAGTAACATGGGTAATAGCAGACTCTGCATCATGTACTGACTTTTTCTGCCACATTATGCATGACCTTACAGGGACTGATAGATTTGTCAGTTTCCCTACAGCTTCATTTAACAAGAACAGACAACAGTTCTCCTATCATTTGTAGGCTACTGTGTAACTGTGAGCCCCCTTCTACATGCAAACCTTGCAAAAGGACTTACTACTGAGGTATATCTTTATTTCCATTCATGCTGATGCTTAGGAGTCCGAGTGATAAAATCATTCTCAACAAAATACACACAACCATTCTTACACCTACTTCCTCTTATCACAACAGCCATGTTACATCTCCACTAAACAGTAAGGTACACTGGTAAAGCAATGTAATGATGGCTTTATACCAATTACCAGTGTGGTAGAACAGCACTGATTTGACACCCTATTGAAGACTTTTTTTTTTTTTAATGGTTGTTTACTCACCAAGTAACTCAGAAATAACACAACCCCAGACTGAAAGAGGATGGAAATCAAAAGCTAAGTCTCATTTATTCTGGATATTGCACATGAGTGAGCAAGGACAGGAAAACAGAACAAGGAATTTCTTCCCACTGGGTTAGGAAGGCCATTTAATAACATCTTACTTTGTGTGACTCGTTATTCCCACAAGGCTTACTGAAGAGGTATTTTGTACTTTAATCCCAAATATATGGCAGAGATCACTGAGAAGAACACAAAAATGACAGACTAACTTGACTTGTTAGAACAGTTTGTTCAATAAACCCAAGACAATTTGTGTGCCAGATGCAGTTCACCGTCACCTCTTTCTGACATGCCAATGTTGTATCAGCTTCCCTCTAGCACAAGAATGCATCACAGCCAAATGCAACCCAACTAATAATGGCACAAGCTTTTCTGGTCATTTGCTACAGGTTTCTATCCTCTTTTGTCATTATTCTGTATTTCTGGGTTTGCTCTTTTTTTTTTTTTTTTTTCCTAATATTTTGTTCTGATGTCTTTCCAATTAATATGTTACTTCTAGCCTCTGGGACTTACTTACAGGGTAAACTCAGACAACAATTAGCTCTTCTGAATTATTTCCTTCAAGCCATCTGGTTGTTCCCCCCTCGCAAGACTAGCAGCTGCTAGCTTATTAAAATCACAGGTATTGCATCTATTCATTTCCAGGACCAGTAGATCTCAAGGACTTGGGAAAGAACTAAACCTTAACAACGTCATCTTTTTGCTTTCTCCAACCAGCTGATTCTTTTAATTATGGCAACCCTATCGTTTAATTAATGAACAATTCATAGGCTATAAATTCTTTAACAAAGGCTGAGCTATTAACTGTGTTATCCATTACCTTTCAGAGACTCTTGGAATCTCACCATGGACACAGTATTATTTCATACCTACTGCCCATAAAAACCTTGATTATTGATCTCCTGCAGACCTGGGGGAAGGCAGGGAGTGAGTGGAGGGGAAACAGGAAGAGATTGCCACAGATCTAACTCTGTTGTTCAAAGGCAAAACCCTTCTCTTAGCCTTTGCCTCACCCTTGTTTCTACTGTGATTCCAGTGTTACAGAAGGCAGAACAAGAGTAACACACCTGTGAATTTGTAATAAAGTGGACATAGAAAGATGGAGCACAGCTGAGCCTTATGATGCTCCTGCACATGCAAGGTTTCTGGTGCAGAGAGAAATGTTCTCCTTGAAAAGACTTAAGTAATTCTTTCCCCTACATAAAATAAAAATAAAATGAATCAAAAAGAGTAAAAATGCAGCCTGTGGTGAATATGTGACTCTGAGGTTTGGTCCCCAAGCAAACTCTGTTTGCAAACTCTGTCTTCGTTCTTGTGTAAGAAGCAACGATGCACTGTTACTCTTTATTTACCTGGAATGCCTGATTATAGACAGTGTGTTACCAGTATTATTCTCATCCTAAATCCCAAACACAGCACCATACCAGCTACTAGGAGGAAAATTAGCTCTATCCCAGCTGAAACCCAGACAAAGAATCATCTCTTTTCAAAGATGAAGAGTCCCTGTCTATCTATCTGGCATATGTCTTTCACTTTCCTGCTCGGTTTCTTTCCTAGTAATTACTTTCACTTCCTTACAACTATTCTTCGCTGCCGAAATCAGTTGTATTAACAGAAGTGTTCCCTCTTCTCATAGTATAAATATTTTTAAAATCATGCCTGTCTGGGGAGGACAGAAAGATTCTTACTAAGTTATCTTGTTCAAGTCAATTCAAACTAACATCAAACATTTTTGCCATATAATATTTCAAGAGAATGAGTACGAGTGTACTTTAAAGGTTATGTAAGTGGGACAAATTATGTACCATTCCATAGGAACGGGGACATGTAGTCCATCGTGTTAACCTCTCTAATTTGTGTTCAGGTCTAAACTCTTTTGATAAATTCAGACCAAAGAGAGAGTAAGCTTGAGATCTACCCAAAATTATTCTGCTTTAATTAAGACCATTTTACAAAGTAATTTACCACAGTAAGATTAACTAATAGGAATGAAATGTGGAAGGATAAAATGTATCTACACTGGAGGTTGTAGCAGCCTAATCAACTTGCTGGCCACCCTATTTCTTATGCAAACCAGGATGTTGTTGGCTTTGTGGGTGCACTGCTGGCTCCTGTTCAGTCAGCACTCCCAGGTCCTTTTCTGCTGGATGTTATTTCCAGCCACTCCACCCTAGGTCTATACCATGGCATGGAGCTAAGACCTAAATGTAGCATCCAGCACTTAGCCTTACTGAATGTCATGTTGTCGGATGAGGCCCACTGATCTAGCCTATCCAGATCGCCCTGGAATACTCGTTCCTCTCCTCTCCTGTGTGGGTTACAAGCACTCTGGGTGAGAGCAGCCTAGAGTTGCCTCTAATGGCCATTATTTTATCTGGAAGTGCATGGGGTCAGAAGGGAGATTATAATAGTCACACTTCAAACTGACAGCTGCCTTGGTAAAGGACAGACTCAGGCTGTGAGTCACCTCTCAGATAACAGGAGAAAACCTTGGCAAGGGTTTTCTCAAAAAGTTTCCTTAGCAAAGTACCTTCCTGTGGCCTCTACCATAACAGAAAACAATAAAGCTGAGAACCCCTTGCTGTCTTTAAGACAGACTACACGTAGTTTTACACTTGTAGCTTGGCCAGAAAAAACAGGGTTCGATGCTGGGAGACAGCAGAGATATTATCAAGCAGGCTAACTTCCTGATGTGGTGGATGCCACACTAGTCAACACACATGGGACTGAAAGGACATTTTCTAGTCTAAAAGCTTAAGTTGCTACAGTTTGAGCTGAAGAATCAGGACTGTAGGAACAACACCAACAACCAGTCTCACTGGACAGACAACAGCAGGACAGAGCCACTAGCACTTTTACCACTGGGTACTGCTGTTATCATGCTTGCCACAAAACTGTGTTTCTGACACCTAAATGCAGATATAAGACATATACCATTACAGATGGTGCTGGTGCACATCACAGAATCACACAATGGCTGAGGTTCTGTGATCTTCACTAAAGGCAGATTATGCCTGACAAATCTGGTGGCCTTCTATGACAGGATTACAACAGTGGCAGACAACAGAAGAACAACTGACATCATCTACCTGGACTTGCACAAAGCATCTGACACTGTCCCCCGCGATATCCTTCTCTCTAAATTGAAGAAACGTGGATTTGACAGATGGACAACTCGGTGTGTAAGGAATTGACTGGATGTTCTCACTTAAGAGTTGCAGTCAATGGCTTAACATCCAAGAGGAGATCAGTAATGAGTGCTGCTCTTCAGAGGCCTATACTGGGACCAGAGCTGTTTAGCATCTTTGTTGGTGATGTACAGTGAGATTGAGTGCACCCTCAGCAAGTTTTAAATTCCCTGTTTCTTGCAAACTTTTACTTTAACCTAGAACTTTAGCTTTGCTATCAACACAGTAGAAATGTAACATAGTGGTCACGCACTTAGCATTGTTTTTGTCAGTGGTAAATACTGGTATTTCTTATATTCGACTGCTGACTTACAGAAGAGATGCTGATCTCCTGTGTGCTGATAGGTATCATCTGATTTTTCACAGCTCTGTAAATATGATCAAAATCAAACACCCCTCTCAAAAAAAAAACAACAAATCAAATATGTCTGATATGACAATATTCGTTCTTGTTGCTGTAATATCCTGCCTACCATCACAGCGAATAATTGAAAAAAGAAACCTTTCAGAAGATATCAAGAGAAAAACTAACGTGAACATAATCAAACAAGTCACAGAGGAGTTCACAGGTAGCAGTTTACAATGCTAAAAGATACACAATGGTAAAAGGGCAAAAACAACCATAGCAGAGACTTAGACAAAACTTGCTGGAATTCTTGTTTCACTGTGAAAAACTTATACAAATAAAGCCTGTGTGTGCTCTGCTATGACTAATCAGTTTGCTGCGAGTCAGTTACCCCAGGCATTTGTAAATCCTTGTCATAACTTTATTTTTTTTCCTTTAAGGAAATAAAACTTATTCAAGTGTCTGCTAGCAGCAGACATAACACTGTTGTTAGCTACAGAAAGAACAAGATCTGCAGAAGACAGAAGAATTATTTAAGGTCATTATAATGCGCTTTGCAACATTATTCTACTTGTATGTTCAGGAGCAGGAGAGAGATGGTGGGAATTAATGTGAAATAAGACCAATTAGAGCAAAGTTATTATTGTTTTTAATTCCCATATATTAATATCTGAACTCTCCAGCACTAAGAGTGTGAACTCGTAGTGGAATCCACTTGTCTTTTAGACATAATTTAGTGTAGTAATTACATAGGAGTGACAGTTAGCCATTTGTAATAGCATTTTGGGAGTAGTTAAAATTTACAGGATGCTACATCTTAAATATATAGAGCTTAAACTTCCTTCCCCTGCCCCTTTGCCATGTATGATACTGAACTACTTTGTTTTCATTGATTTTAAACTATTTTACTCTTGATGAGGTTATACCCATTTTCATTTTACATGTATTTAATACATGAGCTCCTATTGCAGAAAAAACAGCTTCCACATGAAACAACAGGTACTGAATCCCTGAATACCATATTCCTCTGGCCCCTCCTTAGATGATGGCATTCTAGGAGCACAGAGATGTAGCATGCATTATCTGTACTATAGAACCATTTTCTTTGCAGCTGCTAGGATTCAAAGCATCCAAAAGTCATGTGGCCTGCCCAGGAGTAGAAAAACACAAACGCACATGTACACAGACACATGGATATATACACATATTTTTAAAACACTAGTGCATTTTGTTGTTCTGGTTGTTGTTGTGTTTTCTAACCTGAGGTTTCTGTTCTTAAACACAACCTGTATATCTGAGTTAAGCAAAAGTATATGTCTTTGAGTGTTTTTTAAAGGAAAATAAAAAGCTATACCAACTTTTAATCTACCTCCAGTAGCCAAGGATAAGAACAGACAAAAAAACCTCCAGGAGATCTCTAGAGCATACTACAGATAATAGAGGCTAAACTGCCTAATATTTTCAGAGGAGCCTTAAGCTCAACTGAGGTCACACAAACAATCACAAGGCAAAACAGCTTTTTTTGCTCCCATAGGAGGGTGCTCTACTTTGGAAGTCATTAAAACAAAAGTACGAATGTTATTCTAACTAAAAAGGCAAAACCTCAGATATAAACGAATGAAGGAACAGGATCCAATCTGGTATTGGAAAACTTACCATGAAGACAGCGTCTTCATCCTCTGTTTTCTGCCTGATAAGTCCCTGGATAGACTGCCACATGACAGGACAAGAAATAATGTGCACAGATCGAGTCATATGAAATTCCACCTGAAAACAAGAAAACATGTTTTTACTGTCAGGTTGACTGAGTACTGGTACAGGTTGCCCAGAAAGGTTGTAATAGTCTCCATCCTTGGAAATATTCAAAACCCAGCTGGATGTGGACCTGGGCAACCTACTTGCTGCCTCTGCTTTAGGAGGGGGTTGGACTGTAGTTGATCTCCACAGGTCTCTTTCAACTTCTACTATTCTGTGATTCTGTAATACAATGCCCTAGAAAAAATTAAGATGCTTTCTAAATGGCCTATAACCGAAGGAAGGCCAAAGTCCATTCATTATTTGGAGACCTTTTAAAGAGTATTTCAATTGTGTTTTTATTTTTTCTCTGAATACCAAACTGAAGCACCCAATATCACTCTGAATGCAACCACATGACTAAAAGAGATTCAGAGGTAATGTTCATTCATTAGGGCAGTGAAATAGAGTGAGAATTGTTAGCACACTACCTGCCTGACCTTCACCATCTGTATGCAGTCAAACTTGTCAAACTTACTGTGCCCCAAGGCTGTCCAGAGAAAGTAGGGAGCAGCAAACATGCTGCAAGTTCACTGAAACACCTGCACAGTAGCTTCCTGGATGGGAGAGCCCCAGATGAAGACAAATCTGCTTCAGGATTTTACAAGGGTACTCACAAAGTTATGATCTGCAAGCTTGGGTTTTATTTTCAGTTAAATGGAAGGCAAAGTATTGATTCTTCCTTCCCCAGGAATTACTGTTTTCTTTGTTCAAGGCACTGAATCTATTCAGTGAGTTTAAACTGCTGAGGAAAGCAGATAAGCTGTTAATAAAAGGAACGTAAAGTAATCTAATGGATTCACTGTAATCTACATACACACATAAAAATAGATTATAACCTACGACTTCTCATCCCGATGCATATGTTTTGGTTTATAACACCTCATTCATTTTAATTGTAAATTTACAAAATAAACACCTTTTCTTTTTGCTGGTATACAGAATGCAAAAGTGTAACTAATATATTTGTCATTTTGATTCAGGTACTTTCCTTTCCTTTCAAATGCAAGTCCTTAAAGTGTTTATAAAACACTAGGTGTCTTATAGGCCCCGTAAAAAATTAGGGTCTCTTTCAAAACAGAAGAGGAGTATCAAAAATCCCTGCACCTCAGACTGAAACAGGTTTGTCATTCCCTTACTTTTGATAATATGGCTGAAATTTACAGACAAAGGAATTATATTTTTTAACTACAATTGCAATTAATGTTATGGCTTGTCTTTTCCGTGCCTTCTAATTGTTCCTAGACTTAGAAATGACAGTAGAGGAGAAAGTAGAAGAAAAAACATAGCAATTATCATCTCATAAATCTGACTTCTGTCCCTAAGAAGTTCATGGCACTCGTAGAAGGAATCAAATGACAGAAGACCTAGAGGACAGCCACATAACTTGTTTTTAGTAAGAGCAATGCTTTACTTCATTTTTAACAGAGTTCCTAAATTTTGAAGAGCAGAAAGTGGAATAAATTTCTGCTCATGTTGAACTACAAACTGTAGTGCATACCTCAAGCACTGCAGTGCAGTATAGTACCATAGCACTGTAATACAGCATTATATATAAAATCATACTACAGTAATACAGCATAATATATAAAATTATACTACAGTATACTACTTTTTTTTCCGTGACTCAGTTTTCCACTAGCAAAATGGTTAAAACACCTCCTCTTAAGCTACGTGAGCACCCCAGCTAGGATGCCGGGGCCTTGAGGAAGACTATAAAGTGAGTAACTCTCCCAGTAAAACATAGATAGTAAAGAATTATTTTGCATTTTTTCATCAACCTGGGCTTATCACACATGCAGACGTTAAGCTCCAGTGGATTATCTATACTGATGTCTCACATAATAACATCTAAATTGTCCTTCATTTATTTTCATCAGTTTTTCAGCCGAACTGAAACAGTTCATCAACACTGAATCCTAACACATCCAGGTCATGTTGAGTATCTAGCCTGAAACTTCCGCACTGAATAAGGTTTAAAAAGCTCTATCATCTAAGCAGAAATATATTATACACAGTATTGCACTCTAAAACATATACTATGTAGATGGATTCCAGAGCAGTTAAAGTTTTACAGGTCACACTTACATTTTGCAGGAATCAGTGGCTTATAAAGATTACGTGTTAAAGTTTATATAAATATATACATTATATTTATATTTATATTTATATTTATATTTATATTTAAAGTGCCTGTCACCGTATTGATAAACACTCTGGAATTATTCTGATGGCAGGGGAAAAAACAGGAGTTGGCCTATTATTACCTCACCACTCCTGTTTCCAAACAATTAAAAAACAAAACAAAACAAAAAACAACAAGACTGCTGCCAGCCTGGCTGGCTGGTGTTTAATACTGCTACTCCATCAAGGTTGGAGGGAGACCTATTGTGAATACCAACAGCTGTACTGTGTCTCCTCCAACTGTGCTGCAGAACAGTGCAAGCGTCGTATACAAAATACAGACCCAAAGAAAGAAAATGAATCCCTGCTGCACAGTCTGACTAAAAAGACTTTCTATCCACTCCATTATTATTATTACATATTACAGTGTTCTGAGCAGCAAAGATGTTATATAGTTCTTCTTTTGATTCAATATTATTGCTAACTATAGAAGTCTGCTTCTACCTTGATATCTGAAATTTAAAAGAATGGCACAGAAGGCCACTGAGAACAGCAGAGAAAAATAACAGTTTTTTTTCCTTGCTAGTGTCAGTTAGAAAACATATCCTCTTCAAAACAGCCACCACCTTGTATCTATGTGTACTGAATTTGTTATCCCAGTAAATCACCTGCTGAATTTACCTCTTCTTTTAGCATGCTGATGGTGGTGACCTAATCCCATATTACTGCATCTCCTTTTTTTTTTCTTTTTTTTTTTTTTTTTTTTTTTTTTTTTTGACTGTGGCCATTCACCTAAAACAGTGGATATTTGGTATTGAAGTCTGGCAAGAAAAAAGGGAATGTTTCTTACAAGTGGTTAGCAGTAGCTAGATGTCAAGTTCCTCGTACCTTTCAGTGAGCATTTTGTGCCTTTGCAAATTTCATCCAAAGTGTGTATCAGAGAGGTGTTTAAAAGGTTATGTAGACAAGACAGTTTCCATGATTTATATCTGCAAAATAACCTTGTTTCTCTTATGACCCCAGAACAGCAAGCACTTGTTCAGATTATGCAAAGGAGCAACAGCTCTCTCTGTGCATGCATAGCATTATTTAAAGTGTTTTATCTGACAGTGTGTATACTGGCCTGATTCTAAACTGCAGCTCCTCCAGAAAATGTGACCCATTACATTTTTCGCACTTGTCATACAGAGTTTGGAAATAAAATTGTTATGATGTCCAATACAGCCAAAGGAAGCACTTACGTGTAACTGGAAGAGCATATAACACAGAAAAATAAACCGTTTCAGTCTGGACTCCTGGACAAAAACAGCAGGCAGAAAATCCCATTAAAAATCACATAATGGTTCTCTGATGCAAGTCAAATCAGATAGTCTGTAAAAGTTATTCAGTGGTAATTAAGAAAGTGGAAATCTCCAAACAATTCCTTTTTATCTATTGACCAGCCTCACACAGGCAAGTGAAGAAGTTAGAGATGGGTTCAGAGCATACAGAAGCACATCTTCCCAAGGAAAGGCTTCCATTAGTCCAGACACCAGTTACTGCTGGGTGAAGTACAAATTCCTGGTATTAGTATCCAGCTGCTGACAGCTCCTGTAATGCCTGCAGACTCCATGAGTGTTTGCAGCTCTTCTTCACTGCTGTCAGCACAATGCTGTCAGCAGCAGGATTTATTTACCTTCGCATATACAGGACCAAAGAGGACACACAGAAATACGGACTGGCCAAAGCACCACAGAAACTCAGAATCACTGAATGGTTGAAGTTGTAAGGGACCTCTGGAGATCATCTGGTCCACCCCCCTTGCTCAAGCAGGGTCACCTAGAGGAGGTTGCCCAGGACCTTGTCCAGACAGATGGCTTTTGAAGAGCTCCAAGTAGGGAGACTGCCTCAGTGTTCAAGCATACTTGTTTTGGGTTTTGCTTTAATAATGAAGCGGAATACAAAGCAAATATTCAACAAATGAAAATAATGCTAAAAATACATATCCTTATTGAGCAATCTTTACTCAACAATCAGGCTGCTAGCCCAGTTTACTTACTTTATGAACACTATCACTTCCATATAAAAAAGGACTGTGTGTAACTGTGCTGCTATCCCATGTCATGGGTACCAAGACTGTGAAAAGACATGACATGGCCTAGAAGCTTACAGCTACTGATACAAAGCGTGATAGGTGTAACAACTTCTCGAATTGTCTAGAAAAATGGAAATTTATCAGAAAGCATTTTGTAAACACACCACGACCCATGCATTATTTAGCAGTTGGCTAGCCCTGCTCAGCAGCATAACTCTGACAACAGTTAGTACAGGTGGGAAACTTTTCTTGGCACTTGACAGAACTATTGCAGCCTCATAAATAAATCAGATACATTCTAGCCGCCTGGTGCTTGCAATGGCTTAATATTTAGTAGCATCTCACAGTAAAATTTAAACTGTTGCTGCCACAAGGTTGCCTTGAGAAATGATCTAGTTTAGATGCTGTCAAGTCACACATTTGAAGGTGGCAGGTTTTTTGTTGTTGTTGTTGTTTCTGTTGTTGTTGTTTTAAATATATTGCCACAAAATATCCTGAGTTGAGAGGTGCCCACAAGGATCATGGAGTCTAACTCCTGGCTCTACACAGGACTACCTAAAAGTTAAACCGAATGTCTACAAGCATTGTCCAAATGCTTCTTGAGCTCTGGCAGGCTCCGTGCCATGACCACTTCCATGGAGAGCCTGTTCTCGGCCTTCACCCCCCCAGTGAAGAAACTTTTCCTAATATCCAATCTGAACTTCCCCTGACACAGCTTCATGTTATTTCCTTGGGTCCTGTCACTGGTCGCTGGCGATGATCAGTACCTGCCCCTCTAAGCCCCTTGTGAGGAAGCTGTAGGCCGCCATGAGGCCTCCCCTCAGCCTCCTCTTCAGTGGACTGAACAAACCAAGTGACCTCAGCTGGTCATCATGTCTTACCCTCCAGAACCTTCACCATTTTCATAGCCCTCCTTTGGATGCTCTCTAGTTGTTTTATGTCCTTTCTACATTGTTGTGCCCAAAACTGCACACAGTTCTTGAGGTGAGGCTGCACCATCGCAGAGTAGTGCAAGACAATCCCTTCCCTCAACTGGCTAGCAATGCCATGCTTGATGCACTCCAGGACACATACAGTTGGCCCTTTTGTCTGTCAGCGCCCGCTGTTGACTCATCTTGACATGTAAAACCCACAGATCCCTTTCTGTGGGATTGCCCTCCAGTTAGGCATAGCATTCTCAAGAAAGAAGTGAAAATGGTAATACCATTAAAAACAGGACTCAGTCCTCAGATTCACCAGTTGTATAGGCAAGCAGCCAGAGCCTTTCTGGAAGTGCTCGGTATCTTGTACAATGAAGTTCTGCATACTATTATAAATGGAAGCAACATGTAATTTCCAGATGATATATATATATACGCAGAACACCCCTCAAAACTCACATTTTAAAGCTTTCAGACTTGGTCTCATGTGGGTCAGGTGCCTGCCTGGATACAGCTATGATATTGGTGGAATATCAAATCCCTCTGTTGTCATATCTGTTATTTGGTAACCAACAAGAGAAATAGAGGGAGTGAATAAGTTTGTTTTTTGCGTTGATGCCACAATAAACACCACCCTTTTCTGGGGGACGAGGTAGGATGAGAATGATTGATATGCCTCTCCAGCACTTCATCTTTTCACCTTCACCAAATATATCATTGCATCCCTGTAAATGTCACTATCCAGCACAACAGATGTGAAGACCCTACAGTCAGATCCAGGCCACTTCACTGCCAGTACACCGGTAAATTTCATATATCCCATAACCTCTGTGTCCACACAGGCAGAGATTTTTCACAGTAGTTTATTGATCTTCAGGCATAAGAAACTCACATAACAGAGCAGCCCCCTGTCCACCATGTGAAACATCATCTGTCAGTTTAAATTGTTTGTTTTAATCAAACTGATGCAAAACAGAAGCTTTCATTAATGGATCCTTCGGCTTCCCCACTGTTCCAGTGCTTAGATATTGAGCTTCCATGGTATTATTAGAATGCACTTTTCTTGCAAAGCATTAGACAGTTAATTTGGGGTTTGTGATTTTTGTATCACAACTGAGTCCAACATTTTCCAAAATCAGAGAGACAAATATATTTTTTTTCCCCACATGAACAAAACATCCTTACTGATTTAAGCAATGTTAAAAGCAGAGTTTCCTTCCTACAGCCCTGTTTAGATTAAAATACTTGGAAAGCATACTGAAGGTATGAATCGATCAAGGAAATGTCCTTTTGTTTTTTATGAAAGAGCCTTCACCACTTAAAACACAGTGGCAGCAAGCACAGCTATGGGGAAAGGAACAGAAAGCTATGCTTAGAGTTCAATTCCATTGGTTTTCACAGGCTTTCCCCTCCCAGCAGATAAACTGACAAAGGCACACAGAAGACAAAGAGAAAGGGCTGAAAAAGCCATTTACCACCTGATAATGGAGTGGAAATGGTTCCTAACCTTGCCAAGTTTCAAACACACCAGACAGCAAAGAATAAAACACGTGCTATAAGAAAGACTGGGACACCGAGCTCCTCACCTGTATGACACCCTCCGGCAATGGGATCCACTCCGAGCATGAAGTGGCACTGACCTGTTCCCGGAGCAGAGGACGGCGGCAGGCAGGGCTTTTTGTATCTTTTTAGGGCTTTTTTCCTGCCCCGAGGCCCCTCGTGAGGGCGGCTGAGGAGGCACGAGCGGAGCCAGCAGCGCCCCCGGCCCGGCCCTGCACAGCCGGGCCTTGGAGTGTGTGTGTGGGGGGGGGCTCGGTAACCTGCTCGTGAAGAGCCCAGGGTGCAGGATATAGGACTAGAAGGTGTTTTGAGTAAATTCACTGATGATACTAAACTGCTAATCTCTTCAGCCTGTCCAGGTCTCTCTGAATGGCAGCACAGCCTTGTGGTGGATCAGCCACTCCTCCCGTTTCAATGCCACCAGCAGCCTTGCTGCAGGACTGGACGCAGGGCACACGTGTGTGCGGAGCTAAGAAGCCAGCAGTGCCAGCACGCTGCTGTGCCACTACTGCTCAGGGCGCTCAGCTGGTATCTCTGCATGGCACGAGGCTACACTGCGTGCACACAGCAGGTTGTTCCAGACCAGCCCTGCTTGTGGCAGCAGCAGATCCCTCAAAAGGGTGATGCAGACAGCTGCTCCTCAGAAGAAGCAGAAGTCTACAGGTCTCGTGAACCCCTGTTGGCTGGGACCAATGACACCAAAGAAGAGAGGAAAATGGTTTTACTGGTTGTTGTTTACTATTATTATTGTTCTTGTTGTTCGTGTTGCAGCTTCATTGTCAAGCACCTGTTGGGCGGCCTTCCTGTGCTCAGACCGAGACACCCCTTGGGGCTGCACAAGCCCCCTCCCCACACGGCCATGTTGGGCCTGGGGCGTGGCGCGCCATCACAGCGGCCATCACAGAGGCCTCCTGATGTCACAGTGGCTTCGCCCCCCCTGCATTGTCCTGGAGCCTATAAAAGCCCCTGCGCCTGGCCCCCCGCTCGCTGATCTCCCAGGCCCTCTGGCGACTCCCAACGATGGTTGGCATGAAGAGGACCTGGGCTGACAGCTGCCCACCCCTGCGTGGGACACGGTGGTTCGAGGAACCAGAGAAGAAGTGGAGGCGGAGGAGCGCTGGCCGAGACGGAGCAGCCGCGGCGGATGGTGTGGAGCCCATGGAGGTGGATCTGCCTGCGGAGGAGGAAGAGCCCATGGAGGTGGATCCACCTCCATCCTATCTGACATGGCACAGCGTCATCGTGCCAGGGCTCCCACCAGCGAGACCATACCACCGTCTTCGCAGAACCGCCCGGACTGCTCCATATTGCCGGCCCTGCCTCCGCCTCCGCAAGTAGGGGGGAGAGGCCATCCGCTTACCATCGCAGGCTTGCCTGCACCGTGGCCTCTCCCCCTCCCCTCATCCCCATCCCCGTCCCCTATCCCCACCTCTCCTGCAGAGGTGTCATCTCTTCTGCACGGAGTCCCAAGCACTGGGCAAGAGTGCACTCGGCTTCCTCTGGGCTGCTGCACCGGGGCGACAGGAGAACCCTTGCCAAGGCCACGCTGGCCATGGGGTGTCTCGGCCTGAGGACGAGAAGGCTGCCCAAGGGGTGCCTGAAGACGAAGCCCTGCCCTGCATGGCGGTGCCCAGAGAAGAGCAGCAGATCCCTCAGAACGGGGACGCAGACAGCTGCTCCTCTGAAGAAGCAGAAGTCTTCAGGTCTGCCTGGAAGAAGTACACGAGTGCAACGGAAAGGCCCTTCAGGGCGCTTGGTTATCAGTTCTTCCCAAGACAAGGCAACAAACTGATAGAATAATCATCAGACAAATAATAAATAAATACATTGCAACAAGAACAATAATAATAAACAACAACCAACAAAACCACTTTCCTCTCTGCTTTGGTGTCATTGGTCCCAGCCAACAGGGCTTCAGGAGGGGTAGGTCCTGGTAAATAAATTTGATTTCCTTTGATGATAAGATCACCCATCTAGTCGACCAAGGGAAACCAGCTGATGTCATCTTTTTGGATTTCAGTAAAGCTTTTGACACAGTTTCCCATAGGATCCTACTGAACCAAATGTCCAAATGCTGGACAAAACCATCATCCGATGGGTGAATAACTGGCTGACAGGTAGGGCTCAAAGGGTTGTGGTAAATGGGGCCGCATCAGGCTGGTGGACGGTCACCAGTGGGGTCCCCCAAGGTTCCATTTGAGGACCACATGTTGTGAGCAAATTTGCTGATGATCCCAAACTGGGAGGAGCTGTTGACTCTGTTAAGGGTGGAAAGGGTGGAAAGGCCCTGCAGAGAGATCTGGACAGATTGGAGAGCTGGGCGATCATCAGCTGCATGAAGTTTAACAAGTGCCGGGTCCTGCACGTGGGGCAGGGCAACCGTGGCTACATGTACAGACTGGGTGACGAGATGCTGGAGAGCAGCCCCGCAGAGAGGGCTCTGGGGGCTGTGGTTGCCAGCAAGCTGACCATGCCAGATACAGAAGCACAGGGACACTGTGCAAAAATAGTTTAGTCAACTGTTCCTTCAAATGTGGATAAAGATTCCAGATCTTTAATTGCAAGTGTACCCTAATATTCAAATAGACAAAGCTGTGATTATGGTATTGCATGTTCATCAGATCAAAATGTCTACAGCTGCAATTCAGGCAATACAAACGCACAGTTACAATGACCTAAAGAAACATATAATCCTCTTTCTGAACCTCTACATAGAGTCAATGATCTCAGACACATGGTCTGCTTTTTCGGGTGGTCCTTTGGGAGTCCAGGAGTTGGACTCGATGATCCTTGTGGGTCCCTTCCAACTCAGGATATTATGATTCTACGATACTATGATTCTATGTTAGAATGGGTCCAGAGGAGGGCTACAAAGTTGATCAACAGGCTGGAGTACCTCTCCTATGAAGAAAGGCTGAAAGAGCCAGGGATGTTCAGCCTGCAGAAAAGAAGGCTCCAGGGGACCTTGGTGAAGCTTTTCAATCCTTAAAGGGGGCTTATAAAAAAGATGGAGAGCAACTTTTTGCTCAGGCAGGCAATGAGAAGACAAGGGGGAATGGTTTTAAGTTAAAAGAAGGGAGATTTAGATTAGATGTTACTCATCAAACTAGGAGAACAGCTGGTAGTAGGGCATCTGGTTGGCAAAACGAAGAGCCATTGGCTTTGTTCAGAAGCACACTTGAGAATATTGAAATCCAAGACTGGGATCCCATATTTCACAGAATTTCTTTGTAAAAAATATTTTTTTTTCTTATGGTTTTAAACCAGAATATTTTTATTTATTTATTTATTTTTCCTTCAATGCAGTTTTGGCTCTGTTACAGTGTAAGTTGCCCTAGAATCACTTATTGCAGCTATGAACAGATGAACATCTTGAAAGTATATTTTGCTTGTAAGTGTTCAGTTTCTCTGGTAGGACAATACTCAGCACAGTAGATGACCTAATCTTTGTAAATGGAAATCAAGAAGTTACTCAAGAAATAAAACCCTGTCAATTTTCTTTGTTGGCATTTTGAAGTGGAGTATTAATCAAGAATTAATTGTGTAATAGAGGAGCCAGACTAAAGAATCCTTGCTGAAAAAAAAAAAAGACATACGCCCTTCTCTTATGGTAGTGACATTAAATTTTTGGGAAATTATTATTTCTACAACAGACTATTTTATCCCTTACCAATATCAAAATCTGATTTACCAAGGGATTGTTATGAGATGTTTTATTCTAGTGTTTATCCCGGCTCTGTGTCTAGCACCAGAAAAAAACGTCATCCTCTGTACATCTCTTGTTAGCATTATTATATACATCAGTGCTTCACTGTAGTTTAACTGTCTTTCCGGGAGACAACGGTAAAGATACATATATTCCTTGCAGGTCATTATGACTGCTTGCAACACCGTTTCATCACTGTCCTTAGGGGAAAACACCTGTTGATGACTCTTACCAGCTATGAGTCTGTCTCCCTATAGGCTGTGTCAACAATGTCTTTTGTGACTTTTTTTTCCCTTAAGTCTTGCCAACATTTCTCTACCCAGTAGCATCTCTTTAATAGTCAGCTGCCTTTGCCAACTGCTTTGAACCTGTGGCATAAAGCAGCAGGACTATGGTAAATCACACTGCTTGTCATTCGCAGACCTCACAGGAGTTTGATTTCTTAAGCTAGAATAAGCAATCTAGTAATGATCTGTACGATTCTCCAGTGTGCCTGAGAGCTATGGAGATACCATAGTGTGCCACTGAAGCCTGGTTGGAGGGACGTGCTCTATCTCACCTACTGTCCATACAATTTGTATTCTTGGGTTCCTCTTTTTTAATAAAAAGTAGCACAAAGATAACGTCATCATACTTAGAGAAAGCAGGAGGTCAGATACATTAATTTCAGTGACAAATTGTTTCCAACATAAATCCTGCAGTGAGACTGTTACCTTTTTTACACCTTTAATTTTAAATACCTTATTTTCAGTATATTAAAAACAAAAACAAAAACAAACAAAACAAAAAACTTGAAAATGTAACATATAGAAAAACAGAACATGTGAAAAAGCAGTCACATTATGTTAAGAATACACCATGAAGATGTTAAAATACATTTCCTGCCTTAAGCACCTTATCATGCATGTTTTTGATTCATTGAATAAAGGAATGATCCCTATGCACTTCTACTAATAGTAATATATAGCCAATATCTAAATAGTGTCTTCCACAAAATTTCCTGCCCGTTTTAGGTGAAATCCATATACAGGTAATCCTCTTTGCTGAGGAGGATAAAATTTATCCTCTAACAAAACCTTTATTTTGATTTCTCCACTTAGCTTGTTTAGGAAGAGAATAAGCTCTATTAGTATGTAGATCTCCTTAAGGCTGCAAGTGCTTCTGGAATATACTTTTAGAAGATGGACCAGATCTGTGCTAGATAAAAAGCTATTCTCCATGTACAGGAACACAGCCTCCTCCATGAAAGCATACAAAGGTTGCTCTCTTTCACTGAGACCAAACTCACTAATTTGAAGTTGAGTGCGACACTACACCAGGATTTTAAGAAGTGTGGAACCTATATCCAAAATAAGAAAGGCAATAGCAGTTGGACTTAGGATTTTGCTATTAGTGCAGCAAAATATTAATTTTTAATAGCTAATAACTTT
This sequence comes from Anas platyrhynchos, assembly GCF_047663525.1. Taxonomy (NCBI): domain Eukaryota; kingdom Metazoa; phylum Chordata; class Aves; order Anseriformes; family Anatidae; genus Anas; species Anas platyrhynchos. The sequence goes on from NC_092590.1 coordinate 15,585,805, forward strand.
TGAACTAGCCATTTAAACACTTCCTCTCCCCTAAAATTTGCTCTTGTTCCCTCCAATGTGTGTGCCACTCAGATGTTCAGAAAACATTAGGTGGCATGAGCCTTCCATAACACGTTGTGTTATTTCTGCTTAGCTTCAAGTCCTGAAAGATTGTAAGCCTCCTACTCTGTCTGAAGTTTTAATCTTCTAGAAGAATGTTTTTTTTTTTTTTTTTTTTTTTTTTTCCTTTTTTTTTTTTCTTTCTTTTTTGGTATTAAAAAAGCCTAGAATTTTACTGATGTTTGTTCCGTGTCAAAACCTTTAGTTAAAGATTAAAGAAATTTAATGTTTTCAACAAGCCAGATTTCCATTTTCCAGTGTACTATTTTGATTTAATCCATTATTAAGCTGACTAAGAAAAAAATATCTCCGAGCATAAAATCTCATCACCACCTCTAGATTTCTTTCAGGGCAAGCATTTCAATCTCCTTTTATTTTCTCACATTTTTGTATGTGTTCGCCAAACACGTGTGAAAAACATCACCAAAATGATTCTGAAAGCTAATATATATATAATTGTTACTGGGATCAAAAAGCCTTAATCGCTAGGTATCTTCAATGTATTTTAATTTTCTTCTGTGTTGTGCTGCTGTCTTGCTTTCATTATGTTTTCTGTCTATCACATCTTATACTTGTTACAAGAGCATCACTTCATCTTAATTTAATTTGTCATTTGCAGTTATCTTGAAGTAATCAATGCTTGTTCTGAAAGGCCTTCTTCTTACGGAGGCATATTTTCCCCATTTGATACACCGTATTTTTATCTTTTACACCTGTTCTATTTGTCATTTTATTCTTTCCCATTTTAAAACATGTCATGTTTTACGCCTGTTGAGATGACAGTTTTTAATTTAATAATATATCTGCCTTCCTACCAAATCCAGTTCAGCAGTAATTGCAAATAGGCAATGAAACTCTGTGGTTTGCTGAAAAACCCCAAACTTTTGTAAACCACTGTCAGTCCAATGAAATTAAGGTCTGCATTGAAAACTGTAATAAAGCACAAGACAAAAGGAGCATTCTTTTTGTATTTTGAAGTTTCCTTGGTAACAGCTTTAAATGCCAATGAAACTTTACACCCAGGATGCCATTCACTTGTAGAGCAGTCACAGATGACATATATTTACAAAATAAGCCTTTCTTTTTTCCTTTCCTTTTTCCTTTCATTTTTCCTTGCTTTTTTTCCTTCCCTTGCCTTTGCCTTGCCTTGCCCTTGCCTCAATGATAGCCATGATAATTCAATGACAGCCATTAGGTATTATTCCAACAGCAAGTACTAGATCTAATCTGAATTTAAGCTCCAAGACAGACATATACGTTTACTCAAAGAAAATATTTAACAGCATCTGTAAAATTGAGCACAACTTTGGTGACTTTTCTTCACAGGAATAGGCTTAAGTATTATGGTTTCAGTTCTGAAAAACACCTTTGTAATTTGAGCTACATATGACCCACCAAAGGTCCTTCACTAGAACTACCTGGTTTTGCAGCCAAGAAGCCTGTTCTCCCCATGCCACGCAGGAAATACTAACTTGATGTGACAGAGAGACTCACTGAAGACTCACTAAAAGATGAGATGTGCCTTGGAACCTGCTTTTAATTGTGCCATATTTGTATTCTGGAGCAGCAGTGGCAGAGCTACCTGAATGCCTGTTCATTTATTTCTAAGTAGCATAGCAAAATTGCAACAGATTCTGCAGATAAATTTGCTACTCTTATTTGTTAATGCAGTGGCTTTGGACAAAAATCCTGCTGATGAAAAAGCAAAGCAACTCCTTTCCCCAATTGATTAGATCCAGTTGTTATGTGGTAAGGATTTCCTCCAGTTTATTACTTTCTGTTGCTTTCTATTGCTCTCCCTTCACATCTTCTTTTCCATTTTTCCCCAATTACTGTTTCCTCTGCATTCTGCTTCTATTTTACATATCATGCAATTCCAACATGATCCAGCACAAGTAATTTCTTTGCCAGAGGCAATCTACAAAGCATGAAAGCTATGCTTACCATATCTTGCTCTGAAGCCTGACACACCACTACAGCTTTAAAGATTATACTCCAAGCCCATTTAAAACACTGGAATGACTCCTACAGAGTCTGACATTCTCTAGACAATACCGAGTAAAAGATCTCCCCAATCTAGCTGCTTCCACATTTTCATTTCAGAAAGCTTAAATACTTCATCTTTGTTTTGCTGAAAGTCTTGGAGTCTGAATTCCAGTGGTCTTCCAACGCATTTGCATTGACAAAAAACGACAACAACAAAGTTCTTCTATGAAAAAACATTTGACCAACAAAACATAAGAAAAACTTTTGGCTTATCTCCCTAACCACATGTTCCAGCTGCTGTGACAGTATTTTCATTCACCTCTTCACATTTCAGTTCACCGCTGTATTGTTTCTTCTGGGATATTCTGTGGTCTCATATTTAAATTCCTTCCGTCTCCAGGAGTTCTGTCTCCCTTGTACTGGGGAGCCCAGAACTGGACACAGTACTCCAGGTGTGGCCTCACCAGGGCTGAGTAGAGGGGGAGGATCACCTCCCTCAACCTACCAGCAAGCCCCTTCCTAATGCACCCCAGGAGAGCGTTGACCTTCTCGGCCATAAGGGCATATTGTGGCCATTTTGTGGCCACATTTAAGCTAGTATAGAGAAAATAATACTGCTACAAATACACACACCTCCGATCTTTAGCTCACTGTAGCACATCTTTATTGGCAGCTTTTGCCAAGGACCAAGAGGTACAAGAGAGTAGAAGCTGCAGAGGTGATGTTTAGGTAAATACTCAAAAAGAAAACAAAACAAAACAAACTATAAATACATAGAAAAAATGCATGACTTGACTACATTTATCTGCTCTTCAATCACCCCTTCTGTATTTCTCTTCTTGATCCTTCCTATGGTCCTCAGCATGAAAACTTTATCTGATGTTTGCCGGTGGTTTTGCACATTGGCACTCAGTACCTGACCAATGAATCTTTAGGTGAAAATTCAGGAACCAAGTGCTGGAGATGCAATTACAGGATCATAAAAGTCACATGTAGGATTTTTGGATCTATGAAATATTAAACAATAACAGAAGGAATGAGGACAGGACGGAAAACACCCCAGCCATCATTGCATTGACAAATAAAGCTTGTTTGCCTTCTCGGTGCAAGCCAGTGATTTAGACTGCAAATTCTTAGAGTAACTCGAATCTGTGTATCAAATATCAAATCTATAAATCAGAGAGAAAGCTGTAAAACTCCTCAGACAAGGAAACACATGAGTAGGCAAAAACTCATAAAAGACCACATAAAAACAAAACAAACTATTTTCACAACACATTTGGCATTGCCATTTGCAAACTCCCTATCGTTGCATTCCATGAAGATTGTCAAGTCCAACTATCAGCCTGACCTACTGAGTCCCACAGGATGATAGATGGTGGGAGGAAGTTGTGAGGAATAATCTCTAAACAGCTAGGATAAACACACTGTATTATCTATCAGGAAGGTACCATCTGCTCCTCAGGTGTTAGTTCAGATCCATGGTGTTGTCCTGCCCCCAGAATATTTTGGATTATTTGATCCTTTGGACAGGAAAAGAATGCCAGGATGTTCCAACAAACTGAACTCTTCAGCATGAACAAAGAGACTGCGAAAGACTGGCATCCAGTGCTGCTTAAGCACAGGAGATGGGGCAGGGCAGAGAAGTGGGGGTATTTAGCAGTGAATTAACAACACATTCAGGGCATTCCTGACCCCAGGACCTGGAACTATATCCTTCCCTCACAAAGGTTCAGAGATTTCAGATTATTCTGTCTGCATAGCAAGGCTGGAGCAGCTGAGCAAGCAACATTATGCATCTAGCTCAGAACACCAGAATGAGCTGTAGCAACACTGTCAGAATTGCATCAAATTTAAGGTTGTGCAAGGGACATCTGAATCTCCTTGGCATTCCTCCTTCAGCATAGACTTACTTGCTTTCCACAGCTTCCACGCTGCCCCGATTGTGAAGACAACATGCATATGTTAGTTCTCCATTTGATTAACGTATCAGTATTAAGGCAGCACACAGCCAGCACACACTGAAAGGACTCCTGCAGAGAACGTCAGATATGACAGCAAATGCAAGTATGCTCAGATGTCGGCTGCCAGAGGGTACTAAGTAGTAAGTTCTTTAAAATGTCACTATTAACTTGAACTGACAAAAGAGAAATTCATAGTTCATGCAAAAGCAGGAGGTGCTTACACACACACATGCAAAATTTTCTAGACCACTGTGCTGAGCAAAGCAGGTGCAATTGTCCTTTCTAAATGAGAATGTCTTGAACAGAGAGATTAACTCAAACACTTGTATTTCAGGCCAATTTAGTTCAAGAATTTGAGCAACTACAAGAAAGATGATATGAATGACTAATTATGCTTCTGAAAATATTGCTGGTATCAATTCTTCAGGGATCTGGCCTTTCGGAGAAATATTTCAAACAATATATAAAAGAAACTCTTAATCTTTTTTCTAGACAGAGCATGAATGTAATGGGAGATATCTGTAAGTTTTTGCCTCTCATAACACATACACGAAAACAACAAAATAAGAACCCTCTCATCACATCAGGATACTCCTATAAACCAAATGATAAACTGATTATATTTGCTGTTAGAAACCCTTGGAGCAAAGGAACTCAAAAATAAAAAAAAAATAATAAAAAAAACCAAACATCATTTTTTGAACTAGTTCAGTGTCCTAGGAGAACTTACCAATTTTACACGAGGCTCTTGAGATAATACAATATTACTTATTTCCACATCTACACTAGCTTTTACAGAACCAAATAAAGATGTAGTAAAAAAATAAAAATAAATAAAAAGTGCATTTCTCATATCCTGTGTACTCCATGTAGTGCTCCTCTTTGTTCCAGGGTTTTCATGTTTTCCACTCACAGCTTGTGACAAATCAAAATTATATTCCTGGATACGCTTTGGGCTTTCTTCAATAATAATTAATCACCCTTCTGTTGCATTTAGATATGTCCTCTGTTCTTAGGCTATTATTATCCACATGCCCATGAAGATACTATGTGCTTCTTCCTTTATTCATGCATCCCTGCTAGAAGCAAAACTTTCCTTCTTTAGCATGCTATTAGTTTCCAGAGAAGTTATTTTTTACTTTATTGATCCGGTAAAATAATCAATACTCTGGGAAAAATGCTTGCTTTTTCATTAGAACTATGCCTGCTTGACTGTTTATTTTTGATGTGAGATTTATATGGGATGCAATATTTTGAGCACGAGGCTGTTGTTTTTGAAAGAACCTTGGTGTGTCATTATTTTATTTGAATTACAATGTAAAGGCTCCCTCATTCCAGGATCACAAGATATTAATATTTTTCTTTGTGTCTGTACATACAACTAATAGGGAATTTTTACCAAAGGAAGGAGAAAAAAAAAAAAAAGACCAGAATTTTATTGTTGCCAGTTCTTTGAAATTTTCCATAAATGTTTCACTTTGATAAAAAAAATATCCTCAGAACATTTTAACATTCCCTAGAACAAGCTGTATTTTTCTTTTGGAAGCATTACATTTATATGGCTAGAAATTTGCGGAAAAAATAATAACATAAGAAAAGCCTGAAGAAGAGTCTCAAGGCATATCAATATGTAACCATACCTGAAGGGAAGGTGCAAAGAGGATGGAGTCTTGCTATTTTCAGTGGTGTCCTGTGCCAGAACTAGAAGCAATGGACACAAACTGGAACCAAAGATGTTCTGCCTAAACACCAGCCTAAACGCTTCTTTACTGTGTGGGTGACAGAGCACTGGAACAGGTTGCCCAGAGAGGTGGTGAAGACCTTGGAAGTCTTTCCTTGGAGACCTTCGGAAACCATCTGGACGTGGTTCTGAGCAACCTGCTCTAGGTGCCCCTGCTTGAGCAGACAAGTTGGACCAGATGACCTCCAGAGGTCCCTTTCAACCCTGACCATTCTGAGATTCTGTGAAAAAGTTACAATAACTGACAGGGTCTTTCAGCTGATTTCTTTTTTTTTTCTCCCCTTGAACTGTTCAATTCACAGGAACTGACAACATCCTCTGCCTTTTATCCTGATTTGGGATGTGATTTTTATTATTCTTAATCTCAAATATTTTCAAGGAATGTAAAAAACATCTCTTGCCAAGATCTACTTACAGGCTAAAACACACAGGCCACCTAAGAGCAAGAAGAAAACCAGAGGTGATGGCCTGCCCACAAGAGTGACAAGGCTACAGTGGGAAGCAAAAGGGAGCAAAGCAAACTCCTTGGAATGGCTCCTGAGAAAGGAATGAAGTCACTGAATAGAAAACAGTTTTTTTCCCCCAGAATGCATAATACCAAAAAGAGTAACTAACCCAGTATGCAAGAATGCCATTTGCCTACTGAGTCCCATCACAGCTAAAGTGAGACTGGAAAAGGATTGGAAACAATTCCTTAGTATTAGAAAGTACAGAACGAAGCAGTGACCTCATTACTAAGAGCTATAAGGATGCCTAATTAAATGCACATTTCAACATTTTTTCTTTTCTCTTTGTGCCATCCCCACACGGAGCACTTTTTAAGTCCTGCCTTATGACTTGTTGTCAGCTTAGTACATGGAGGCACAAATGCTTCAAATGCTTGAGAAAAATGGACTTTATGGTGCATGAAAGATTATGCCAGAATTTGTTGCTTGAGGAAAGCAGATCATCCACTTTCCTTAGTGAGCGATTTGCATTACAAACATTTCCCCTTATATTACAAAAGCAGAACTGGAATCCTGAGCCAAGCAGCTGAATTCCAGCCTCTCTGGAAGTACAAGATTACTTCCCTGATATATATATATTTTTTTCTGGTTTAATTTCTAAGACTTTCAGAACCTACAGATTCTAGTGAGTTAAAGGTGCATCATTCTGAAAACGACTAGTCTATTATTATTGTTATTGTTGTTGTTGTTGCTGTTTCAGAGTTTGAAGTGGTCTGTGAGAAGTTCCTGTTATTACAGGTCCTGCAGTGACATGTCACTGAATTACAATTAACACTAAGAACAAGCCCAGGATGCACGTGAAGGGAGCTTATCCTGGGGACTACTGCTTGCTTTGCTATGCCAAGTGTCAGAGCACAGGATCAAGAGCAATTCTGTGGCTAATTGAGGGAAAATTCAGTCAAAAAACAAGCAGTAGCCATTCTCCATCCTGTGAGCACATTCTGTGTATGCAACTGGCCTTGCATACTGCTTTTTTGTTTTTGTTTTTTGTTATAGGAAGCCCAGCCATATATGTCCTAGTCAGATTAGAGCTGTTCATGCTTCTATTTTGCACACATTTCTTTGCATAGGCTGCTTTAGTAGTAATGTCCATAAACTCATTTCAGATCCATAACATTTCCAAACTACTCCATTCTTCATTTCTTAACAAAGCAACCTTTCCTCAACTTTTTTTTTTTTTTTCTTTTTTCCCTGTCATACAGTCATAAGAACAGTTTTATGGCCCTTTTCAATTGTGGGTGTCATTTACTGCTTACCACAACCTCCTTTTTAATTTATCTTTTCTGGGTCAGCCTTCTCTGCCCCGGGGCAATTTTGTCTCTCTCAAAGTGGGACACTCAGATTAAAGTCAGGACTAGTCAACAGCATTTTTATTAAGAAAAATAAACTGTTGGAAGAAAAACAAAAACAAAAAAAAAAAAACACAACACTTTAATGTCATTTTGCTGGAGGAATTTTTGAGCAAGATATACAAAAGTATTGCAACTGTTCTGACTTCATTTCCCCATCAAGCAGAAATTCTAGGTCTGTGATTTTTGTGTTCTATTCCCCTGCTTTATTGGATCAGGGAGGAAAAGGAAGATACAAAAGGCAGAAATGGTATTTAATGAAAGAGAAAAGTGGTGTGCAAATGTGTTATGTCTATACCTAAAGAAAAAAAAAAAAGTATAAAAAATTTCCCCAAATCATTGTCAGATGTAGATTTAGGACCTTTCTCAAAACACGGAATAAAACAATTCCATTACTGTCAAATTCTGTGTTTCGAAGCACCTCAGGCACTGCTGGAAGGGAATTCAGCTGTAGGCTGAATTCAATCTGCTGATGACTTTGTTTATGTAAGTATATTATACACCCTCTTCATCTGAATTTCAAATGATCTTAAGGCTTTAACGCTTTGTTTTGTTTTAGAACTCTGAGACTTTATTCTAACAGCATACACCAAAGTATGGGCTCAAGTTTTCTTTGTTTAGGAAAGAAAAAAAACAAACACAAGACTTTACCCACATGCTTAAAATTGATTAAAACTAAGGAAATATCAGCAACTATTTGAAATGTTTGGTATTTCTTAGTCTAGGCAAAGACAGTACAGTTCTGTATCAATTTGCACTTGTCTAGTTTTGTAGCAGTATTTTTATATTTTAAAATATTATGGATTACCCCAATCCCGTGTAATCAGTCCTGTCTTCCTTTTAAGCTTTTTCTAGCAGAACTTAGACAGTTAGCTTCCGTGGCCTCTAAGTTTGTGCCTTTTATAAAATATGAATGACTGTGTAGCAGCATTTTTTTGGAATAACCCATATGTTCCGTCTCAGAGTTCAGCCTTCAATTATGGTGTGACTGCAGCCATTTTTAAGGCCTCTGTCCTTGAAGGTGATACTTAACCCAAAGATCTCCCGTGTATCCAACATTCCCCTCGGCAACAGTGCACACATGAAAGCATGAGAGACAAGGAGGGAAGAAGGCTTCAATGGGGACTTGTCAACTCACCAGATGCATTCTGACCTTCCCAGCTTAAACTGTTGTCATGTTCTCACCTAATTGTGCTCAAGCCACTCCTTCCCCTACCTGTTAATACCCAAACCTGGCCTTTTTCGAACCCTGTCACAGAAGCCATTGCTTCAAACGATACCACCTACAGAGTAACTCTCACTTCTGTCTTGCTCAGGAATACAGGCATAAACTTTTCCTTAGCTGTGGCAATTTCCATGATTTAGAAGCCCTACATACAAAATCTGAAGAAAAAAAAACACAACACAACCAACCAAACAACCAAACAAAAAAACTTTAGAAGAGAAAAGGAGGGAAAATAAATACTACATCTATTGCTCAGTGTAGGAGCAAAATATGGCTTGGGCTCACAAAAAGTTTTCAAAGTTCAGATGCCTGTTTTCTATAATTAAATCTTTTACCACAGAATTCTCTTTATGGTCTACTTTCTGCATGTCAGCATGACACTGTATTTCATGTATATGGAACTTTGTGAAAGCATTATGTTATACTTTCATGCAATATACATCAAATTAACAGTTTGTCTCTGCTGAGTGAGTATTTTCTGTTTTACTTGTTGCATTCAACATCCAGAATAAGTCAGCTAGAGGAGCGCAGAGTATAGCAGTGTCCATAGGACAGGTGTTTTCAAAAGCACCCATAACACTGGCCTGCTGCTGCTGCTCCTGTTAACTTCAAGACTAAATCAAAGCCAAGTCACTTTTTAAATACTGCTAAAACATTTTTTTAGTAGCATAATTCACAAAGATTTCATTTACCTATCTTGAATTTACATCTGTAGGTTTCTTTGCTGACCTATTAAAGTTAGCTACCCCTCAGCTACTTTCAAATCACATGCAGAAACTTTTTTTTTTCTTCACTCTTCTTGTCTTCGTAACTCTAGAATAATAGAATAACTAACCTTTGTTTCCCTAACTCTTACTTAGTGGAAAAATTAAAGAAATAATTAAAAAATATATATCTAATACATGGAATGGCTCCTCTCTGAGAAGAAATTAATTAGACAGGACACTGTACTTTGGAAACCAATTGAACAGGTATGTGACAGATGTTATTTAAAATTATGAGCAACATGAGGATGGTGAATTGTGAACAATTATTTATTTTTTCTCGGAACAGAAGAGCTACGGCGTAGCAAATGAAATTTGCAGGGAATACTGTTTCATACAGCATACAGTTAACCTAGGAAACTCCCTATCACAGGACATTGTTGAGATAGAGAATATAATACAAAGAAGAAATCGAGAAAAAATGAATGGAAAAAATGTTACTGAGGACTAATAAAAACCACATGCTGGAAGCAATGTTTGTTACATGGGTTTTGTAAGCCACAGGCTGTGGGAAGATGGAGGATATAAATGGAGGAGCCTCACCTGTTTTGTGATCCTAAGCATCTGACCCCTGTCAAAGAGAGCAGGTGAGATGGTCTGACTCACTAGAGCCATTCTTCTTTTTATTGTTTTAAAAGAAGTTACTCAAAACTTTGCTTCTTTGCACCATTTTACTACAAAGAATTATTTCATGTTAGAAATACAATGAACATGTTGCACTTGTGGTTTATCAAAGAGGCAGTAATAAGAGTACAAGTGATTATCACCTTGTAAATATATTATCCTAGGAGATAAGAACAGGTAAAAGGCAAATATGATTGAAGGTGTGAGTAAAATAATGAATATAAGATTCAGTAAAACTGGATAAAAATGAAGTACAAATTTTTCAGTAAGAACTTAAAATCACAGTATCACAGAATGGCCGTCCCCTAATCATCTCAGCAGCCCTCCTCTGGACTTTCTCCAGTAGTTCTATGTCCCTCTTGTACTGGGGAGCCCCAGTACTAGAAAAAAGCTTTGGTTCTTTGCAAAGTATGGCACTGAATATGGTTACAAAAGAGTGGGATTATGAATGAAGAAACAAGAGAGGAAGAAATCTCAAAAATTAAATGGAATTCACAATGTTGAGATTTTTCCTAGTATTGAGTTTATGTCTCTAACAGTGATTTTAGACAACGCCTCTCAAACGCAACCCTTCATCTGTGGTTGTTTGCTTTTCTGCTCTGTTGATATGACCATTGTTATCTGAGACATAGGACAGTTACATTCCATTGGCAAAACATTAGGTTTTCTGACTCTATCCTTGAAATGGCTATTGTTATGTGAGGGAAAACAATCAGGTTCAATTCTTCTGAATCCATTTCCAATGTCAGTCAGACAAAAAACTCGCCTATTCAAGTTCAATTAGGAACAGGTCAGACATTGCAATGCATACAAGAGCTTGTGGCTATGTGTTCACTCCAACAAGGAGTGGAACTATAAATATTAACCTGGCTTATAGTATACAAAAAGAAGGCTAAACATTAAAAAAAGTTTTTACTTATTTGTTTGTTTGTTTGTTTATTTTCCTAGATGGTCTAATACATGGTGATAGCCTGGCAGTTTGTGACTGCCACAGACTGACTATGGTCTTGGTGAGTCTCAATTTGAATCAGAAGTGATACTTAAATGAGTGAAAATATGCTGCCAAATAAAAACTGAAACATATTTCCAGTTGGGACCAATTAAGAACAACAAACAAACAAACAAACAAATACTTAGACAATGTTGACTTAATTTGTTTTAAAAATGTGAAAATGTTTCACTTTATTTGGTATTTGATTTCATTTGATTTGATTGCCTCAGTCAGTTTAGGTTTGAATCCATATTTAAGTGTTCAACAGAATCCATGAAATGTAATATGTTGTGAAAATAAATGTTAGTATTAAAGTACAAATGAAATTACTTGGAATGATAAAGTTTAAGCCTCTTACCTTATCAAAATTACTCATGCTTGTCAAAGAAAACCAACAGCCTGGTATCAGTCAACTGAAGCAGGAACATCAGAACAATTTATTTGAAATTCTCTCTGTTGTGGTTTAATCCTCTAGGCAGCTAAATACTGCACAGCCACTCATTCACTTTCCCCAGGTAGAATGGGGGAGAGAATCAGAAAGGTTAAAGTGTTAGAACTCATGGGCTGAGATAAAGACAGTTTACTAGCTAAAGCAAAAGCCATGTGTATAAATAATGCAAAACACGGAATTCATTCTCTGCTTCCTGGTGGCAGGCAAATATTCAGCCACTTCCAGGAAAGCAGGGCTCATCAGTGTAAAGGTTTCTTGGGAAGACAAAAAACAATAGCGTTATCACCACTATTTTGATCAAAAATCCAAAGCACTGCATTGCATGAGCCTCTGTGAAGAAAATTAACTAACTCTATCCCAACCAAAACCATGACACTCCCTCTTCAAAACTCCAGTTGAAACTGGAATATCTCTGTGAAACACCTTGGTATTGATGAAACTGCCATTTTTTGAGGGAGAAATGTTCCTCTAATTATCTTTTAGAAATAAGTACCTAAGGAACAGAGATCTGCTCTACAACTTTTTGAAATTTGGTGTCAAATCCTACACAAAGTAGTGTTAAATAGAGGTTTCTAAAAACGTTTGTTGTCATCACTGTAGCTAATTAAGAAAATGTTTAAAAAAAGAAGAAAGTAGAGTATCACACATGATTTATAGAACAGTTTGACAAGGGGGCAAGAAGGATTGCATGGTGTGTCAGTAGCTGCTCATACCTACATTATACAAAGAGCTCGAATTTCAGAAATCATCTAAGGCAAAATAGCCCACGTTAATAATTCTTAATAGAATCTGTAAAGATCTTGCCTCTAGGTTATGATCTCTGCTCTCTCACATGTACCCACTATCCTTCCTTGTCCATCTGTTTGAATAAACTGGGGCAGAAGACTCACAAAATCTGCTCATGATACCAAAATCTTAGTTAGGAATTTCAGAAGAATGTAACTCTCATGCACCACCTTCCATCACTGCCCTCATCCATCAAAAAAATAAATATGTATTTCAATACTCTATTATAAAATTACTTTGCTACTATACTCTTAATAATACTGTGATGGCAAGCTGTTTTAGGGTCTGGTCCTGAAACAGTAGACACAGCTGCTCAGGGTTGGGGCATGAGGCTTACTTTGACAGGATTTCAGAAGAGATCTTAAATTTAATAGTTGTCTCTGGCTCAAGGACCCTCTGAAATGAAGTGACTCATGTCAAGTGGGCTGAGCTACCCTGATTAATGGAGCGATGCAGGCTGTTTAATGTCCCTCTGAGCTGGGCTCTGGCCAATTTTGCTACACGGTTAGATTAAGAGCTTGAAACAGTTTTGTATGAATTATGGCTCATTGTTACAGTGAAGATATCTGTATATCACAGCCTGAGGGAAATGAGGAAATCAATGATGAAATGGTAAAATAAAGCACCGCATCAACGTGGCAAAGTTCTCAAAAGGAGAACTCATGTTACTTTCAGCTCTTACCAGACATGGAAAATACACACAAAGCAATTGTTATTTATAGAAATCTGTAAGGAAATTCTGGAACTCCCAAGGTGATGAAATCTTCCAATTCTCATCATCTTCAGCATGTGAAACTAGTCATTTTTCACCAGGAATACCATGACGAAGTTAGAAAGCTCAAGGTGGGGTTGACATTAAAGAAACAGAATTTCATCACTTTGTAGAAAAAAAATCCTCTCTTTTCTTGGTGCAGATTCAATGTGTTAGAAGAAGCCTGTTGCATTATTCTATCTTTTAATCAAAACAGCTGTACAGTATCACTCTCTTCTGCAGATGACGCACTCTATACTAAAATAAGTGATATTTAATACAAAGTGGATATTGAGGGGTGTGTGCATGTGTAATTTTCTGACTTCGGTCAAAAGCTGTATCAAGTTCAGGAAAAAGGGTTTAATTATTAGCATGGTAGTGATAAAATCCCAAGTTTATGCTTTCATTGTGTTGGGTGTTACAATAAATAAATAATAGGCACAAGAATACAATATATGCAGGTTTTGGGAAGCTGAATGATTTGCTCTAATCATTCAGAGGACACAGAATAACTTTCTCTTACATACCTGAATGTAATTATTTCCGAATACAACACTTCAAGGAGAATGACCTTCAAAGCACTAGTCTATGAACTACTTATGGAAGAGGAGCTAGAAACCTGCTTACAGCAAAATCATAGAATCATAGAACCATAGAGCAGTTTGAATTGGAAGGGACCTTTAAAGTTCATCTAGTCCAAAACCCTGCCATTGACAGGGACATCTTTCATGTTATCATCAAGGCCTGTTCTTCACATATGACACATGTATAGAACTCCTTCACAACTACTAAATATGGTCTTTTTTTCCCTTCCTTTTCCCCTTCCCACCTATTTCCTAGTTGTTTCACCAATTTGATATTTTTGCTCTGAGTCATCTTTAAACATTTGTATCATCACACTACCTTCTCCTGTTTGCTGTCTGTGACTCTCCTGAGGAACACAACACATAAGCCAAGAAATACTACACAGCTGGAAATGGTCCAGGCACTCCCTTCTCATCCATCTATTTCTGTTTAAAGTTATATTTCTACCTGTGTTTTGCCAGAAATCTGTCCACCCTTTCCACACCTGCAGGGGAAGGTACATATTTTGCCATCCATGCAGACACTCATCATTTTTCTCTTCGTTCTCCAGGGTATCACCAGGAACATGTTCATCTTCTCAAATTGGGAATTTTTAGCAATCTTTTAGTTGGCTGCTTCTCTCCCTTGTTGTCATGTCACTTTATCATTCCCCAAATTCCTGTTTCCTCAATGTTTTGTGCCCTTTCCCTCCCCTGTATATGTCTTCAGAATAGCAGTCACTGTACCATTAATGATACCCCTTTTTCATCTAAGACATAGACCAGAAGGATCAAAACAAAAAGTACTCATATTCTTCTTCTTCTATATATTAAACAGACTTCTAAGAATTCCATAATATATCTTTGGTTATATTACAGTGCAGTTAAACCTATATACACATAAGTAATTGATCATTTTTGTTACATAGATATTCTAAAGAACAGCTTGGTAAAGATGACTCTGGGAATATTTTGTTAACAAAACTTCACTGAGAAAGCAAGTTGGAAAAATATAATTTGGGATACAGCAAACATTCAGTTCTATTTAAACTAAAATATTTGCTTTGTGCCTTTTTCAGCCAAAGACTAGTTTTGTAAACTCTTGCCATGTCAACTTGAGCTACAGATTCTGTGAGAGCAGTCCCACACAACTGATAACACTGCTGTCCAACTTCCCAACCCAAACCCCAATTTACTAGAATACAGAGAATATAGTACTGACCACATCTCACCTCTCCTGTCCATCTTCCCTCTGCATTTAGATGAAAAACAGAAAAACAGCAACACAACCGCAGAACTCCTTAAATGGTGGTGGGAATTGAGTGAAGAAATTCGTAAGGCCCCTAGATTTATGGAGGCACGGAGTTAGTTCTGTCACTGACTTCTCCACGGCTAACTGGCTTTGAATTTCACTTATGGTTTTGCCAGCTGCACACCTACCAGGTGTCACACACATGTTGATAATTACGAGACTTCTTTAACAACTAAGGTGTCATTTCCTTGTAGAAATACTGAGTTGCAAGCACATTTTACAAGTAGGCATCAAGAGCTATCCATGTACATTTTGTGCATCTACCATCACTACAGGTGCAAATTCCACATACCAAAACAAAATATTGGCACTGAGATAGCCATGTTCCAAGCTGAGAACTAAAAATATTAAGGCACAGCTCTCATTTAACCATTTCACTAAACACCAGGGTTCTGACAGGTGACAGAATAACTGTATGTTTTCATATAAGTATTATGCATGCTGTATGCTCTACGTTATACTAAAAATGGTAGGGCTAGTATCAGAGAGGAACGTGCATTCTTTCTCATCTTCACTGCTGCATCCTACATCAATGTTAAACATTCCGGATGTGAGGAAGGAATAACAATTATTTTCTGTGACAGCAGGTTAATGAGACAGGTTCTGGAAAACTTTCTAGAAGAGAATAGAGAGCAAGCAGATGGATTGCCTCGAGAAAGACAGCAGCTCAAATTAAAACTAGGAGGTGGACATTGTTTTTATGTAGCTGTCTCCTCCTCATCCTTCCTGAGAAAGCTGAAAAAGTATTCTTTCTTGTCACCAAATTTCTTCCTGTCCTCACTGTTAATCAGTTCCTACAGATTAGTAAGATTCATTTCTGAAAGGTCATCCTGTGTAGTTACCCTCGCTTCAATTCCTGCCTTGAAAATGCAGCTCTCAGTAAGCTGCAGAAACCTGCTAGGCAGATTCTGCTGCTCAACAGTGTTCCCAGTGGATCCAAATAAACTTAGTAGTCCCTAGCTCGCCTTACACTTCAAATAAACTTAAGAAAAATAACGTCATCCCGCAGATATTCCTACCTTAATGCAGTGCAGTTGATCGCTATCTTAACAGAACAGTTTTCTGTTACACAGATTCACGGAATGGTTTGGATTGGATGGGACCTTAAAGAACATCTAGTTCTGACCTCCTTGCCATGGGCAGGGGCACTTCCCACTAGACCAGGTTGCTCAAAGCCCCATCCAGCCTGCCCTTGAACACTTTTTTGCCTTGAACACCCTTTCCCCTTCCCCATCCATGGGTGCATCTAGCCCTTCATAATTCATCCAAGTTCTCAGCACAAGTTCTGTTAGATCTATCTGTATTCCTATCAGCCTCCAGTACCTTAAGACATACTGATGCAGAGGAGATAAAAAACAAACAATATAACTTACTGACTTATACAATTAATTCTGGTTTGCACCTACGCATGTGGCTGAGATGACTGCTAGAACCAGGCTGATTTTGCCAAGAAGGCATCAGCCATAGACTTCTCAGACACTGACTGCTGATTTAGAAGGGCAGCCAAGTGGTTAGCACTCATGAAATATTTTGCATTTGAGAAATGCCTTGTTAAGAGCAACATATTTTTGTTGTGATCATTATGGAAGTTCTCATATGCTTATATTCATAAAACTATAGGCCATTTTGGTATGTGCAGAGCTCTAATAACAGCTTGTACTCTTATCTCATAAGTCTCGTGTTATTAAAATAAACAAGCAAAAGTTTCTGTAGACAGAAAAGCCCCTCAATTATTAGAAATTTCACTATACTATCCAGAAAACAGCTCTGCTTTCAGACTGTCCAAATTGTTTCATGATAATTTGGCAGGTCTCTAATTCAGAAGAGAGAAAACAAAATCTCTAAATTTTACAGCAGGAACTTGAAAAGTTGTATTTCTTAACAACAGAGCTGATCCAAATTTATTTATTACTTACTCCTTATGGTAAGTTGTTACTCAAATTCAGCTCCAGATGGCAGGTTAGGTTGAAAAGAAGTGTTCTATATTTACAGTGCTGATGAGACATACAAAAGTGAAATGGTTTACTAGCAAAACAGGCTATTTCTTAGACCTGCATACTCAAAAAGTATAACTTCCAGGATCTCTGTTGTACACAACTGCCTCCTGCCACATCATTGACAATAGATACTTGGTTTATTCTGTTTTTGGAGTAATACAAATGAAGGGGACAAAGGTAAGGCAGGAAAAAAAAAAAAAACAAAAACAAGCAAACAATCAGCAAAAGATTTAGATTATCTTATTTAAACAAACAAAACAAACTCAAACAGAGTAACTATGGCAAAGAAAGGCCAGAAGAGCCAAATAATTCATTTGGCCCTCAATCCATAAAATTAATTAATTGCTGCTTTTCATTTGACCTGATCTTTGCTGTACAAGGGCTTTCTGGTTTAAAGGAGGTGAAAAATTCATGTCATCTACAGTCAAGTTTCCAATAGGAATTAGTGTCTAACACACGTAGGTCCCAGAATCCAAACCATACTGCCAGATAACAGCCATCCTGATTGCTAAAAATGACCATCCAATTCATTTCCCAGAGCTCAGGACACTCTTTGGCAGAGGGTATTGCATCTGATTACATTCTTCCGAGGGAGAAACTATCATAACCTTGAGGTTGCTCCACCAGGTGCCAAAATCCCTATAGGCGTTCCATCATCAGCAATACCTGACTGCATGTAACCTCCTTTGCCACAGCAATGGATGCTTGCTTACAGATACAGTACCAGCTACCCGGGGAGCACAACAGATGGCAACAGCAAGCACAGCAGCCAGTAACTCAGATACATCATGTGGAAAGTCTCAACCCATGGAGGAGCAATCTGTTGCTATAACTACAGCTCAGTTCTCCACGGCTCCGAGCCTCTGCGTCCCCAGCTACGCGTGAATCTTGCTGCCACTTCACTAGGGCTCTTTCCCCCTGCCACCACAAAACCAGAGTCAGTTTGAGATGGAACACGTTGTCTCAGCTTATTAAACAATGTCCAAAGAGCTGCAGTGCTGGAAAGGTGGTCCTTCCTCTGCCTGCACACACCAAGCAGCCCAGGGGTGAGAAAGTGGGAGGAAGATGCTACATTCAAAAATGATTAACTCTGAATTTATTCAGGAGAACAAGCAAAGTACTGAGGGAACCTGCCAATACAAGAAGTTACTGGAGAACTTCCTTCAAGTCGTAGCAGTCCAAATCAAGGGTTATGGCACTGTTTTCAAACCAGGCACTTCAGAGCCCAGCAAACAAGGATGCAAATTTGCCTTTAGTGGCATATAGAGCTTATTAACCTCAGTGAAACAACGGCTCCATTACTAATTGTTACTTCCAGAGTACGAATACCTTTCTTCTCCTCCAGAAGCATGGCCTTTGCAACCTGGGAACTGAGTTCTTTCATGGAGTTATTAGGCCAGACAGCCTCAGAATTATACTCCGCTGTCCTTTGCTGGTACAGAAGCAATGGCTGTCGGTTTGCACTGTGTTGTACGTCTTCAGGACAAAGATTATATATATCTCAAGCTGTTTTACAGTCAAGAAAATGCTGTTGAGGAATCTCAGAAACGGATCAGTATCCTGATTCAGATTTGGAAGACATTAACGTAAGGATAAAGGAAACATACTTTGAGCAAAGCAGTACAAGAAATTTGGCCAGATACCATCACTTCCAGATCATAAAAATAACTCCCAAAACATCAGCTTGTATGTACAAATACTTAATGAACCATACAGTGATCACTTACAGAGACTGGAACTAAATTTGGCAAAAAGAAAAGGAAAAAAATATGACTGTTACTCAACCATAATGGATGAAGAGTTAACACAGAGGAACTGCAGAGACAATGCTTCATTTCCCCTGGTGGACTAGCTATTCGTTCGGAATAAAGGTTACTGCCATTCATTTGAACAAAATGGGCATTTTATGTATCTTAACTGTCAGGCAAGATGCAACTGAACAGTGATTTTGTTGAGCATGATAAAAGGCATGAGAAATGTAAGGTCTTTTTGGTGTAAACTGGGCAACCTCTTGAAAAATTTCCTTCTCTCGGTATAACATCAACATGCTTTTGGGATAACCCTAGTATTTTTCCCTAAGAAATCCTGCCACGCAGACAATCCCAAACATTTATTACCTTCCAACTGAAAATGTACTTGCCTGGACTGCCATGAACTTTCTCTGGACCCCTAGAGACTACCCAGGCTAAAAAAAAAAAAAAAAAGTATTCTAATTTGTCTATAGGGGCATTGATAAGTGTGTGCTTCATGGAGATTGATTTACTGAGTACATTCCGTTTAAGAATCTAATTTGTTCTTGCTCTAGATGCTTTCCTGGGGCAACACACCTATGCTGTAATTCCTAAACTATGCAAACATGCTACACTGCATGGAAACAACAAAATCTATTCCTAAATATGCAATTCTTCTGAAAGAAAAGGAAAACAAACAAACAAACAAACAAACAAAAACACTATTTCAGAAGGTGAAAATTCAAAGAGATTAAATGATAAAGTGACTCTGGGACTTGAACATGGCAATTTAGCTGCCTACAGATTTTCACTATTTTACTTTTAGGCTTTATACTCCACATTTTGAACCAAATACCCAGGACAGACTGTTTTCTTTACCTTTGCACTACATTTTTTTTTTTTTTTAAATACTGATTTTTTTGTAATGTTCTGTGGCCAAGTAGGTACCTTCACAATTGGAAAATGACAAAATAAAGTAGTCTAGACAGTTTTACCTCAGGCCCCTCAAGCATCTATAATTACATGATTTTTATTGCATTCATGATGATATACCATGATAAGTACATGAATAAACATCATGGGAATAATTCAATGGAAACATATTTTTGCAAACCATTTTTCCAAAACTACAGATTCTCAGTGACAAGCCTGCAAACTTGCTTTCATGCTTCTTATGCCTGTATTTTGCCTCATGCATTCCCAGCAATCAAATCATTCATGCTTTGGGCAGATACCCAGCCAGGGAAATTTCAGGCCACAAAGTTAAATTTTTGCCAGGTTTAAGTGAGTGAAAGCTAGGTTTCAAAATTAAAAATGTCAGGCAATGTTAGCAAAGGAAGGTGATAAGTAATGGTAAGTAATCTCTCTAACAAAATGATTTCTAATGCTTTCTATGCGCTTGCAAACAAATTAGTTGGAGCTTGAACTGATAACCTGCTGAATATTTTGAATGTTTTTTAGAAAAGTGTAGCGGGAAAGTAGATATATTAGAATTTCTTAGCAAATGGGAAAATCCTAAGAAATAATGACATTCTTACCATTTTGAGAATTCCTCACTACCACCTAGTGTTTAAAAGACAAGAAAGCATGAATTTAAACCCCAGGTTTTATGTTATACTGCAGACTGGGACTAGTGCGTTAAAAATCTTTTACACAGCACAAACAGAGACATCACATGTGCTGGGATTGCTGTTCCCTATGAAAAATAAAAGATGATGGAAAGGGACTCTCTGTCAGCCTGTGTAAATGAACAGAGCCTACTTAAATCAATGGATTAGATCAAAATTAACCTCTCTAGGATTAGCATGAAATAGAAGTGTGTGCACTCTCTTGTCCTTCTGGCTGGGCAGAGAAATTAGAAAAGCCCTACTTTGTGACATAAGTAAAGGCAATAACATTGTGCTGTGTTTATCCTCATCTTCCCTAAGAATCCCAGAGGGACTGGAAGCAGCAATATCGATCTGAATCCAGGGCAAACAATTTCTTAAAATCATTTTCAAAAATGACAATAACTAGTGACCCCCAAACCACCAGGTCATCAATGAACTTTTCTTCCTATCTCTTAAACCAACCTTCAGTCTACAAACAAACCTTTGTTCCTTTCCCATGACAGCACTGTTCCTTTAATGAGCTTTGGCATAGAAACTTGTCAAAGTTTTTTTGAAAACCCAGATGTTTACTAGCATCCTCATTGCAACTATTCCTGTATGCTTCAAATAGATCTCATGGACTAACGAGGCATGCCAGGACAGCTGGATCTGCCCAGGAATGGAGGTTTTTCAATTGCAATAGGAGATGGACGTGGCAGTTTTGAGACAAAGCAGCATGATGCAGAAGTGGTTTTACTTTCAGAGCATTGTGAGCAGTAAAATTTATGCTCCTACAGCAGCAGTGACCTAAGAGTCAAAGCACACAATTTTTGTAATTCCTAATAATTCAATTAAAGTTTTAGAGTAAAAGGAGGACTTATACTGGGGCACAGCAGAACTCTGATTTGCTCAGGATACTGTCACTGCCAGCAGACAACACATTGCTGGGGACAGCAATATAAGGAACACAGGAAGTATAGAATGATGCTTCAACTGTGCATAATATCCAAATAAACGTATAGTAGACATTCCCAGAGGCTGCACCTTAGGTAGTTTCAAAATCATTTTTAACACTTTTCACGATTATTTTTCCCACTATTATGTAAAATCACATTTTCATTCAATTTGGGATAAAATGTATTAAAAAATAAAACCCTTAGGCTACCCACAGCATAAAACTCCTCAGTTTATTTTTGCATTGCATAATGAGATTCATGATGTTCACTCAAAATCTGCTGCGTTTAACAGAAGATCAGCAGAGAAAGATCCCTATTTGCCTTTCCAACACCGTTTTTCTACACACCTCTTGTAATACCTTTTTTCAGCTTTCATTTTTCCAACCAGATGACATCAAGTTATTTAATCAGTTTTCATATAAGGCCTGATCCATATCTTTGACCATGTTTACTCATCCTTTTACCATTCTTAGCTCTACAGAATCCTTTCTTAGATAAGGTAAAGAAAATAGCCTGCTGCAGTCATGAGGTAGGCACAACAAATTGAAGCGGCACAATAATGTTTTCAATGTTTTCCTTTACTTTCCCCCCAAATCCCTAACATTCTATTTGTCTTTCAGAACAATGATGAATAGAGAGATAAGGTTTTAGAAGGCCCCAGATGAGCAACTCTATGATCTCTTTTCTGTGCATCTCAGCTGTAGCACTCTACTGTGCACATATACTCCTTAAACTGTTTTCCATATGGATTTCCACTGTGGATTTCTGAGTGCTGAAATTCTTCTGCCATTTCGTTAACCACCACACAAACCTTGACAATCAAAGTTTGAATAAATATGCAGAAAGGGGAAAAAAAATGCTGTGTAACAACAGCTGGGAGAGTGAGCAGAACCAGCCCTGCAGCTCCCAGGTGAGTGCAGCAGGAGAGCAGGAGGTGCTCCAGGCAGGCAGCAGAGAGAGTGGTGCAGTGGAGATTGGCTGCCC
Source organism: Anas platyrhynchos (assembly GCF_047663525.1). Classification (NCBI taxonomy): domain Eukaryota; kingdom Metazoa; phylum Chordata; class Aves; order Anseriformes; family Anatidae; genus Anas; species Anas platyrhynchos. The sequence goes on from NC_092590.1 coordinate 15,608,173, forward strand.
AGCTGGGTAAAACTACCACATGTTCAAATCCATATAGTTACCCTCATCTACCCAGACAGTTGTCCCATCATATAAGGCTATCCAGTTGGCTAAGCATGATTTCCCCTTGGTAAATCCATGCTGAGTACTCCTGATCACCATCTTTTCCACCACATGCTTAGACGTGACCTCCAGGACTCATCCCACGAAGTCTCAGTGATATCATAGCTCTGGAAGTATCAAAGCTTCCAGTTTGCCCCATTTGTTCAACTGGATACTCCAAAGAGCAATCAAAAGCCAAAGCCATAAGATTTGGAAACAAAGTTAGCTCTAGTTTCTGTGGGAGGAATAGCTAGGCAAAGAGGTCATTCGAGTCTGGAATTTTGAGAGAGGTCTCATAGATTTACTCACTAATCCATGCTCAAACTTTGAAATTATTTACCAACAATTTTGTGGAAATCCATCCTAAATTTCTGAGACTATTGCTACAATATGCACACTTCATACCTATGACAGAAGCCCCTTCATATCAGTATGATGTTTTTTCAGTGATAAAAGAACTGAAATGTCTCATTAAAACATAAAGCAGTCAAATAAGATTGAAATATCTTAATACACTTGAATGTAATGTTTAAACAGAGAATAAACTGAAGACAGTGACCAGAATGCTGGATATTTGCTTAACATTACCAGCACCAGCACAAAAATAAATGTCTCTGAAAGAGTTTTGGCGTGACATTAAACATGACCTTTGAAGGAACTGATTGAAATGGGAATATGAAAAAAAAAAAAAAAAGGAAAAAAAAAGAACCAACAATAATAAGCAAATAAAAAACCAAACATATACAAAATGTCATGTTAAATATTTAATTCATTGTTATAGGTCTTATTCAAAGTAAAAATCTCTCTGCTTCCCACAGCATACTACTTTTATTAAAAAAATGCACTACATCTAAAGTAGTAGTCAGAAATTAATTCTCTCCCACCAGTATTACACAGGCTACTTGACAGCACATACTCAAATAGCAAATTCCTCATGGCATGCCAAATCAAAATCATCTAATAGATTTAAGAGTCCACACAGAGGTGAATGAAAGCATGATCAACCAGGGATTTTCTAAGGAAAAAGCAAGAGGAAATAAAGTGTTGTGGTTTAACCCAGCAGGCAGCTAAGTACCACACAGCCATTTGCTCACTCCTCCTCAGTGGTGAGCAATTGCCACCTGTCTCCTCGCTAGCAGGGCAGTGTGAGGAGCTGAAAACTCCTTGGCTTAGTGTAAGCACTGCTTGACAACTAAAACACCAGTGTGTTACCAACATTGTTTTCCTTCTAAATCTAAAACGCGACACCATTACAGCCACTATGAATAAAATTAACTCTATGCCAGCCAAAACCAGGACATAAAAAAATGTGAGGTCTCCTGTTCTCCCACCCAAATCCTAGCAATCCTACATCAGCAATCCTTTTTTTTCCCCAGAACCATTCTTATCAGATCAGTGTTCTATATATATACCTTCTGAGCAGTGTTTACTACCATATCCCCTCATAACCACTTCTCTACAAAACAGGAGATAGAGATAGAGGTCCCAGGTTTAAAGATTACATTTCCAGAAAGCTCTGAGATTTAGAGGACTGAATTTTAACATTTGTAAACCGCTTTCCAGAATTTGAAAGTTTAAAAGTTGACCAACCAAACTAGGGGATAAAATCACACTGAAGGTATTGATTTAAAATACTTCACTCTATGTGCAGTGTGTGTCAGTCTGCTGAATTTGTCTGTCTCAGAATAAATGTTGTACCTATTTACAGCATTTATCTATTTCAGCCCCTGCAAAGAACAATATGCATCTGTCCATGTGTAAAGCACGTATTTCAATACCTACAGGAACCTCAGCCCTGAAAGTTAGAATTCAGGTACCTCTTAGTTTTACTGGTAGTTGAGCAGTTACTTAACCTCTTTTAGGGACTGAGAAGATAAAACCCCACTTGTCTTCACAAATCCAAGACATCGAGGTGACTGCAGGTTCTAACTGAATCTCAGGGGTCACTCTTGAAGACAGGAGCCACACTAAACATTTTCCACACGTAAGGTGGGCATCTGCAGCATTACTGGACCTGCGGCTTATGAACACAGAAAAACTAATTAGAAAGAGCAAGATAGGAGGCAGTCTGTGCTGCAGTGACCATTCCCTAGTGGAGTTCATGGTTATGAAGGAAACTGGCCTGGTGAAGAGTCAAGTCAGGACTCTGAATTTTAAGAAAACAGACTTATTATTTAAATTTCCTCTTATACTAAATTTTAAGATGCAGACAGAGCAACAGGGAAAAAGGAACTAAACCTGCAGCACAGGAGTCAGGTAATGCAATTCTGGAAGAAAAAATGAGCTTGCCAGAAGAGCAAGTAGTCTGTATTACAAACTAGAAATGTATTTATTCCATTTGGAACTGGATACCCTGCAGAAACACATTACACATTTTTCTCCAGGTGACCTCAGCAAGTCTACTCTATGGCTTTTATTATTGAGAAATAAAACTGAGACTGTGAGTCTTTTTAGAATAGGGCTATCTAAAGATAACAAAAAGGATCTTAAACTAAATCAGATGACCCCTAATTGCCTTTAATCCTTTTACTAGATAACATTTTAATTCCTGTTTTGAGAGTATGTATGGGATGCTGGCACAGATGGAACAAATGAGCAGTGCAACTCTGAAGTACTCCTACTTTGGAAAGGGGCAGTGTGATATTGGGAAGAAAGCAGAAAGGAGACCATGAGTTAAGTGCAAACTAACTCATTCTCTCGTCACTGCATCGGCTATTCAAAAGTAATCTACAGATGGAAACCTTTCAACCAGACAGATACAAGAGATGAGTAAGGGAAAGAAAACAGGATTTTGTTTGTTTTCTTTTAAACTGATCCAGAATAACAGTCTGATTGATTTTGAATGATTTATCCCCTGAACTGTATCATTTGGTAGTAAAGGCACATCTACCCAAGAACCTTCAATTATTAACTGCATGAAAAATCCTTTTCACGCAGAAGCTGCGATTTCAAGAAATGTAAGTAAAATCTCTGAGCACAAACATAACATATATTACAACCACACAAAGAGCTTCATCCAGAGGGAAAGCTGCAAGCATAAATAGATGCCAACACTTGAATCAGCTTCTCAGTATTATCAGTTGTGTGTTAACCAAGGAATTATCTGGTTACTGTGACTTTACAAACCTGTCAGCAAACTTGGGGGTCAAATACAGACTAGATAGTTTAGGATGGCTATGTATATTTCTGATTCTCAGTGGGAGCTGAAGGTTACAAACCAACACACAGATTAAAAGGAAACACACAACAAGATTTCCAGGTGCAATTAAGACAATTCGTTAAGTACTGTTTCGTGCTTCATGTCACTTATTTTCTTCAGATCAATGCCCTCATATTTCATAAGATGAGAAGCTCTACTCAGCATTAACACATACAGAATTCCACAGGGCAATTAATTTAAAAGGCAAAGCTACTAAGGAGACATAAATAAATGATTGATTCTGTTAAACTATAGCGTCAGAGAGTATCACAGATCAAAGAGGAAACTACTTATCTTCTAGAAGCACGCGATTAATTACTGATGATTCATCACAATGCAGTTGACTTTGTCATTTCTAAAGATATGGACAAACTTGATTTTACCAGATACCTCTCTGATTTTGGCTTCACCCAAGCTCAAGCGTTAGGAGTGGCAAAAAAGGAGGCACTGCCTCATAAGTTGGACTTGGAATGAGGAGATGAATTCTCTGAAGCTGACTTGATTTGTGAGTTTGGGTGATACTTTCTGCCCCTCTGGGGCTGAGCTTGCCCAAGAGCCACCAATTCTGGTTTTGCTGAAGATGCTGGGAATACCAAGAGGTACAGAAAAACTTCTCAACCATGTTGCCCTTCAAGAGATGATTTAGTTGTATCAAGACTTAGTCCCAGCTCTGCGTGCAATCTCTTAAGTTGCCCCTTTCTTTATATTTAACCAGACTTGAACATCAACTCTGAAAAAATACATATTTCTGTGTTACAAATCTAGAGCTAAAACTTAGCTGTTCTTACATAGCCCTTACCTGCATACCAATTAAATTACTTAAACCTTATTTATGTAGTTAGTACAATTGTCAAAACAAAGTAAGAATTTTAAATCCAGAAACTAACAGAACAACTATTATGAGCAAATGAACTATCCAAAATATGATGAGGTCATTGATTATTATGTTCCCTTCAGCAAACACTAAATAAATGACAGCATGAACTCCCATTTGGCTCAGCAACTCAAGTAAGCTCCGCTCAGCCCAGTAGCTGTGAAATGATCATTGATTATACAGGATCAAACTCCTTGCTATCTCTCTAATATCAAAGCAGAGAGATTAATCACAGACTGCAATCCAGAGAAAATTGTCACAAGACCCATCACTGCTTTTGATCTATGAAAGTTAGATTTACCTTTTGCAGCTTCCACTGATGAGGTTGGCAGAACAGCTTGGACTCAGATGAATATGTCCACAGTAGTTTTACTAAACCCCTCTAAGAAATCTTACTCATTCCATAAAACTTTTCAAAGCCTTTTTGGAAATATGAAGTGCTTTTTAATCTTTATTCAGCTTAATTCAGTTACTTTGAGAGGCAGTCAATTGACTAAAGTACAATGAGATCAGACCTGTAATTATATATCAATCACAGGGCTACTGGAATGACTTGAAAACAGCATTTCATTACATGCTGTAAAGCAAAATGAAATTAACCAAATGATGATTATCATCTCCTATTACATGTGACATATTGAGCTAACTTTCCAAATTTCTGCCACAGCAACTGCACAAAGGTGTAGCCAGGATTTCCAAAAGATTATACAGGATCCAGGGGGATCACATCCATTAATTTATTTTTTTTTACAATAAACTTCTTTAAAATAAGCACATTGTAGGGCTTACTGATGGAAATTTTCTTTTAGACAAAGACTTTAAAGTGGGAAAGATAATTAAGGCCCTCAGGAATACATAAATGTCTCTGGGAACAAGGTCCCCTGATAGATAAAATTACAGGCAACAAACTTCAGGTCTCCTATTTTAACTCCTAATAAATTTTGCATGCTGAGCTTGAGGACTATTTTTTTTTTCCCCCCAAAGTCATCATATAACTCTATTATCATACCTAGAACAGCACTATATTCCTGGCAAGTAAACAGTTATCCTTTCATAGCCTGTGCTTTCCTGCCTCCTCTGGGCACAGTTTCATTTTTATCTGACAAACTCAAGACTTCTCTCACATCAGCGACTTGCATTGTTAGGCTTTGTTATTGATACTTTCCTACTAGAATGAGAAATAACTTTATTGAAAACATTCATTCTCTTTGGCAAGACATAAAAGACACAGTACAGCTAGTGCTGCTAGTGGCATGAGCTCATGAGTTCTGTCTCTCTGACACATCACTTTCTTCAAAAGGGCAGCAAAATATTGGCAACCCTAGACTATCATATTTTTTAACACACACACACAGAACTGTTGATATTTTTTCTCAAAGAAAGGAATTAATATTGCTTGTAGCCATACCTTGTTTCATGTTAATTTTTCTAAGTCCACATGACTTTTGTTTTTCAAACTCAAAACTCAAACTTTCAAACTCAGTCGGCTGAATATGAGCCAGCAGTGTGCTCAGGTGGCCAAGAAGGCCAACGGCATCCTGGCTTGTATCAGAAACAGTGTGACCAGCAGGGCTAGGGAGGTGATCGTCCCCCTGTACTCGGCTCTGGTGAGGCCGCACCTCGAGTACTGTGTTCAGTTTTGGGCCCCTCGCTACAAGAAGGACATCGAGGTGCTTGAGCGGGTCCAAAGAAGGGCGACGAAGCTGGTGAGGGGCCTGGAGAGCAAGTCCTATGAGGAGCGGCTGAAGGAGCTGGGCTTGTTCAGCCTAGAGAAGAGGAGGCTCAGGGGTGACCTTATTGCTATGTATAAGTACATTAAAGGAGGCTGTAGAGCGGTGGGGGTTGGCCTGTTCTCCCATGTGCCTGGTGACAGGACGAGGGGGAATGGGCTAAAGTTACGCCAGGGGAGTTTTAGGTTAGATGTTAGGAAGAATTTCTTTACTGAAAGGGTTGTGAGGCACTGGAACGGGCTGCCCAGGGAGGTGGTGGAGTCACCATCCCTGGAAGTCTTCAAAAGACGTTTAGATATAGAGCTTAGGGATATGGTTTAGTGGGGACTGTTAGTGTTAGGTTAGAGGTTGGACTCGATGATCTTGAGGTCTCTTCCAACCTAGAAAATTCTGTGTAATTCTGTGTAATTCTGTGTAACTTCTGTGTAATTCTGTGTAATTCAAAACTCTTTAAAGACCACAGCATCCTCACTGCATTTGGAATCTTGTAGATGATTCTGTTCTATGCAGAAAGGTATTTCTTCTATAAAAATGACAATAATGAATAAGCTCTTCTTAATCATTTAGTTTCCTGTGCTGAAGTCCTTCAAAATCCTAAAGCATTCCCAAGATGAAAAAATGCAAAAAAAAAAAAAAAAAAAAAAAAAAGCTCTATATGTTCTGTTATTTGGTATTTCCGTGTGACCAACTTACAGCAAACTGATTTAACTATATTGTCAGAAAGGCTGAAGCTCCACACTTCATTAAATTATTCCAGGTTGGTTGCCAGAAAGAATCAAGAAGACAAAAGCAATTTTTGAAAACATATTTTAATGTTATTCTTATTTCTATTTCCCTCTGCTTCATATTTCAGGAGATATTGTCAAACTAGCCCAATAAAACCTTATAAAAAAAAAGAACACAATAGGGTCCTACTTGGAAAAGAATTTGCTATCTGTAATGATATGGTAGGACAAGTAAAAGTAGGACAAGAGATTCTGTATCTTCTTTTACACAAACTGGACCAAACCCTTAAACATGCAGTCAGTATTAACTTTTCGATTCAAATGCCGTGTTTTTATAAGAAGTCATTTACCGTAAATATCGCTGTATAAACATTAAGAATACAAACTATTCCTCCTCCCCCCCCCCCCCCCCCCTTTTTTTTTTCTTTAAATAGCAATTCAATTAGTCTCTGCAATGAAACTAAAAATGAACATTAACCAGGGTCTTACATCCTTGACAGCTTTACAGGATTGTATCTAAATCCCCCTGGGCATTTCAATGATATTCCTTCACAAGACTTTGGGGAAATTATTCTGGTTGTTGTTTCTATACAAAGTAGAGAATAGAAATCCTAGACAGCAGATTGACTCTGACTGTACATCTCATACTAGACAATCCTAACTCTCAGAGAGATTTTCAAAGAGAGAATATTGACTTACTGTCCCTATGTTGCAAACCAACAAGATGTAAAACATAGAACAAATTATGAGAAGGAGTTTTTATCTGAGGCCAATTAAGGAGATACAGAATAAAGGTGATCCTAAAAAATCTTAATTTAATTTTTTTTTCATTTGTTTGCATCTTTTTCATTCAGAGTAGTCTGAAAATATTCTGACTTATCACATACTTGTCATCATATTTTTTATTCCTCAAAAGGGTTTTACTGCAGAGCCCTGAGAGGTGTATTTGAAAAATCCTCAAAGGCAGTATGAACACTGTTAATCTGAAAAGAAAAATGTAACTAATTCAGATCTTCAGCCAAACTCCTCCACTGGGTCCATAGCACTGCTCTCAGATCAGCAGCTGACCTAAAGTTTCATTTTATTTATTTATATATTTATTTACTTTAGCTTTTGTGCAGAATTGTTGTTTAGTAATACTGTCCCGAAGCATAAATATTGGCATAACTCTGGCTTTTGATCCAGTGCCTGATGTTTTGTCTTATGAATTCATTTACTCGCTTTTGGTATTTTATTTTATTTTATTTTATTTTATTTTGACATCAGGATGCTTGAAAAATAATTATTATTTTTAAGAGATTACTTTAAATGTAGACTGGCCGTGTTCTCAGAGGTTGCATTACTTTACATGTTCTCCAGTTGACAGCATGGGAATATTTTCCGTGAGCTTAAATATGTTCTATGTTGTTTTCAGGTGCTTTTGATTATTTCAGTTATGCCAAGTCAGGATTTTTATCCTTTCCATTGGCCACAGCTTTATTTTAAAGTCATTAATGCAACCAGCTACAACAAAGAGCCTACCTGCAGTGTTCTAGTTCTAATGACACTAGTTCCTAGCGTCATTACAGTTTGTGTTTTATGTTGTGCATATACAAGTTTTACTTTCTTAGGCACTTCATCTCACCCTCCCTAAATTCCTCTTACATTCTGAATCCATCTGGTAACTCAGTCACTGCATTAGGGAACTTCTGACATGGGCACTGGCATATATTTAAAGATTGAAATGATACCAATTTCCAAAATCATAGACAAAAGGAAGAATGATTACTCTTGTTGAAAGCCATCAATATTTCTAATGTGCAGATGGTTTTATTTCCTGTGAGGGAACAGCATTTTACACTTTCCTGCACTCTCCATCAGTAACAAAGCATGATGGAAGGAAGGCTGGTGAAGCTTTGCACTTCTTGTTGTATACCAAAGTTATAAATCAGACTGAATAAAATGAGATCCTGAACTTAGAACTTTAAGTTCAATAACTCTCCCAGCCCCAAATTACTTTAACTGACTTTTTTTTTTTTTTTTTTTTTTTTTTTTTTAATTCAGCCGCTTCATGTGTGAGATTATTTGTGCAGAACTCCCTGTCAGATGGGAACATGCAAATTTGCTTGTCTTGCTGCAGCATCTGAGGTTGAAAGGTGTAAGTATACACCTGTTAGGTATGTTTGATTGTTACACTGGCTGTGGCTTTTTGCACTAGGTTTCAGTTCATACAGTTACTGCTTTGGAATAATCAGAAGGTAGCTCTAATCTGCCAGCCTGTAATAGGGACCTGCAGTACAGGGGTATGTGGGAGATATCACTGATAAGCTGCTGCAGTTATTTCCTAGAAAAATCAATTATCTGCTCTGAGGTAACAACGGTCTCCTGGATAGATGAGAGAAAAATAGCAGCAGAAGAGGATTAATGGAGCAGTTAGTATAGTGCTGATTAGGCCTATGGCTTTTGGGTCTCAGTCTGGATCTGGCTAAAAGTAAATAAAAGTCAACCCTACCCAAATAACAACCTAATAGATTTCTTTTTTTTTTTTTTCAGTGATAAAAGGAGCAGACCCTGCATAAAAACAAACAGACAAACAAACAAACAAACAACCAAAAACTAGTGACCAAGGTATCCGCTATATTTTATGTATTTCTGTAGTTCACTGTTTCCCAGAATATTAGTTTTACATGAAATAAGTCATGGAACTGCATAAAGTTTTCCTGCCATTCTCCCTTCTTCCCTCCACCATTAATATGAACCACTTTGAGGGTGAAAACCTTGTCCATTAGGCAAAAATTAACAGTAGAAAATACCAGCATAATGATTTGAAGCGAAGGACATGCAGGCAATGTTTCCCCAGACAGAGCGGACACCTGAGGATCTGGTATTTAACTTGGGTTTGTTTGAACTTTTGCAAAGCATAGAGGAAATCCAGCCCTTAGCACTGGCTGCTTTGCCAGTTCACAAACTCAAGGAATTCAGATGATCTCACGCTTTCCAACAGAGTGGGTGGTTATAAAGAAAAATATAAACTGCGGCAGTGGCCTTTTTCTCTTACCAAAGGATGAAGCCTTTCAATGTTTTGCACAAGGCCAAAGAGTTGTTTGTGACATTTAAGACCCGGAAATGGGGAAGAACTACACTAGGCACTAATATATGCTGTGTTACAGCATGTACTAACATTTAATTTCATGTGGATGTGTCGAAGCTGAGACTCAATATTTGCTAAACTCTTCCACTTGCTACTCCTCACATTAAGAATCAAGCAACTAGTACCAACACAGCACATAACAAACTGCAGCAGAGGACCAAGCAACATGGTGGTAGGATCAGTGTTAGCAAACCCACAAATTAATCAGATGGTAAAAACAAGCAAACAAACAAACAAACAAAAAAAACAAAACAGCTGCAACCAACCTGCAAATGAACAGCTGAAACTCCAGCTGAAATGCAGCAATTACTTCAGAAGCCATTGCAGAGGGATATGGGCTGCTTCCTCTGCCCGCAGCCAAGACCAGCAAAGCCCTCCAGACAACGTGGCATGAGCCAGACACTTTCTTGGTCCTGGTCTCAAACCTGCAGCCTATTCCAGCTCTAGTTAGCATCAGCCCTCGGCTTGTACATTGCATCTTAGTGATACTAGTGACATTATAATTAAAAAGCTAAGCAGAGTAAGAATATGAAACAAGATACTAGGAGTGTTGAAAACCACACACCAGGAAAGCACTTAGAAACCTATTCAACTGCAGGACTTACATTGCAATGAAAAGGTTATATTGCAACAAGAAAGCTATTACTATGCCTGGATAAAGCATAGAAGTATGCATTTTGATGTATCTAGGTCAAAACAAATCAGAAGCATTAAGCACATACCAAACTAACTTTGGTCAAAGTATTCAAAACTCAAACTGTTTATCCTGAAATTGTCAAGCTACAGTGTGTGGTAGTGTCCAAAACAGTGTTACATGCTATATGCTTACAACATATTGAAATTAATTTGGAGGCAATATATAAAGGACTAATTTATTTAGCCCTATTCACCATCTATTTGCATCAATGACACTTAAAACACTTAAATATATTATTCATTAGACTCTAGCAGCAGAGACTCAGAAGTGATTCCTTTATACACTCCACAGATGACTTCAGTAGCAGAGGCCTGGGAACAAGGCTCAAACCAAGCCTTTCATGCTATGTGTTGTTTTATTTAAGTGAAGTGCTGTCCCAGCCATTCATAAATTACTGATGCCTTGTACTCTCCAGTCCATCTGTTCCTGCAGGGCTGAAAGAGGGAAGGTGTTCACTGATTCATAGGCCTTTCAGCTTTTCCAGATCTCACCTTTTATATTTATCCCATGCCCTCACAATGTAGACCTGAGGAGGAAAATGTGGATGTGGATTTGCAAAAGGAAGTGCAGGTCTTCAGTTTAGCCTCAGTAAATGTTTAAGAACGATATTACTATGGAATCCGTATCCTAACTGTAATGAGCAAGAGGCCCAAATACTAACCAGGATCTGTTACTCATGCTTTGAGCATCCAGGAAAATCCCAAGGGTCCTGGTAAGAAATACCACAGAGCCAGTAATGTGCTGATGCAGATCACAGGGGTGTGTAGAAGGAGGTAAGAAAAACAGTTTATTCCAAACATCCCCATTAATTAACTGTCCACAGAAGAAATTGAAAGAGGTGGAGCAAGATATAAGCAAGCACTGGAAGTGTGAAAAAAAAAAAAAGAAAAAAAAAAAAAGAGGATTTCACAAGTCTCTGGAACTGCCAGGGGGAAATTTCTATTGCACAGAAAACTAAATACATACATAAATAAATCAGGCAAGACTTCTCTGCAATGCAGATAATTAAGCTTTGCCACCTGTAAGCTGAGGAACTGGCTATGTTCCTCTTGTGAATGGAGGGGCAGAAGAAATAACAACTGCTGCTTACCAAAGGACACAAGATCCTCCCACCTAGTGCCACACTACACTGAACTCCAGACTCCACAGCAACCTACCCAGGGCTCTGTTAAAACAGACTATAACCCTTTTCCCACATGTCAAAAGCAAGTGATTGGAGGACACAAACTGAAATACAAGAGTAGAGCTTAGAAGTTTGAACAAAGCATCCAGAACCATATTTTAAGCAGGTGTCAGTTATACAGGGTACATTAAGCACTAAGATACAAAACAATATAGAGGATTTCCTGGAGTGCTAGAAGTGAAATCTTATTATGTGCTTGTAATCGAATACACAGACATTATATGACTTTGTGTTTTCAGATGTGCTTTCAAACATACTTAACATAAATTAATGTTTAAAATCTATTAATTTAGCGGGAGCTGGGTGTTCACGTCTCTGCGGGAAACCTGAAGTTTAAAGCTTTGTGCAAATTTGGTGAGTTGGTCCATTTGTGCCAGATAATAGCACTCTGCTCCTTGGCTGACTGAAAAGTATATGTGAGAAGATGCCAGGAAATGTTATTTCTTTCTTGTTTGTCAATTCCAAATCATGTTCAATTCTGGAAGTTTTGCAGCTGGATAAAGAATGATTTTTATTTATTTATTTATTTTATAGCAATGTACATTTTTCATTTCATATTTTTGTTTAATGAAATGGAATTAAAGTAATGTAAACTGCAACTTCATATTGAGAAAGAACATACCTAGAACTTCTGAAAGAGGGAAAAGAGTTTTCAGGCCTTTCCTTCCACTGTCATTTTATCAGTATAAAGCTCAATCATTTGTAGGGATGTGGCAGTGTACTTCACATGATAGCAATGCAGACACGGTTCAGCAGCTTGTGCAAGTACACATTTATAAGGTTAAAGGAAGGCATTTATAGCCTTTTAATGTTTGAGATGATAGCTTCTGTTTAACATCAGTTGTAGTTTTCATCAAATCACTACATTGTGCTTTTCACTGCTGCATTCTTGCTTCCTTAGGAATCACATTGTCTGCGATTTAGGCAGTTATATGAGTTATATGCCGTGAATGATGCCATATGAAGAGGCAGCATCACAGTGAGAGTGGAGGGTAACTTACAGCTCTAGGCTGTTGTCTTTCTCCCCTTTCTTCTTTCTCTTGTTTTACTTTTCTGTCTTGGTTTTGCTTGCTTGGAAAGCCCTGTGGTATGTGTTCAGAAAAGACTTAAGTGATCTTTTCAAACTTATCAAAATTTCTTCTAAAGTAAGAATAACGCTCAACACAAACTAAAGAAATTGCGTCCTCCCACAAGTCATCAAGTGATGCTCTTTCAGTGGCTGTATTTACCTATGTCATATATTCCTCTTTTAACAAATCTTCATCAATACTTTTCCTAATCCTTGACAATGCAGTGTCTCACCCCCTTCTTTCAAATTAAAGCTTTACCCCTTTGTTCTGTGTCTTCCTTATGTTGTATTAGATGGCCTTCCTTCCTCCTACCTCATATAAATGGTAGAATATCCCAAGTTGGAAAGGACCCACAAAGATCATTAAGGCCAACTCGTGACTCCACTTCTCAGAAGCAGATGCTGGAACCATGTTTTATTAACTAATTAATACATTTTAATTTTATTACTAATTAATTTTATTAACTAATTTATTAACATGCTTACACTACAAAAGGGCTTCCGTTACCTTTGATGTCACATATTATGAATGCTTTCTTCATCCTCTAATGATGTGATACTGAGTCAGAAAGACATACGGCTCTTTCCCTGATAGAATAACAGAACCAAATCAGGACAAACCTTTACTATGTTTAGTAGATAGAAGGAAGTTTAGAAACTTTGGATGTGTAAATGATGACCCAGGCCTGGAGGATGTGTCTGAATATGCATACGTCCTTGGACATGTAAATGACTTCGCTTAATATGCATGCCCAAATTGACTATTGACAAACATATGAAGAACCTGAAAGACCACCAGTACAAACAAATGCACATAATTGCTTTAACAAGTTCCAGGAAATAAGGAAATAGTGTGGATATATATATATATATATATATATATATATATATATATATATATTTGAAATTAAATGTATGTTTTGGTTGTATATAACCCTTGTAGCCTGGAAAATTCAGCGTGCAGGCTAAGTGGAGCGACCTCCTATGTGTCCAGTGCCACAATTAAAGACTTTGTTAAAACTCCAAATTGAGTCTTAGACAGTTTATTTGAAAGACTTTTATGGTAACTGATTAATATAGGGTTAAAACCAGAGTGAGCATCCCTAGGAACTCAAAGATCTTCTTCCTTGTTTATTTATAAGTAGATATAAATAATATTTCTTATACTGATTATTCTGCGAAAAAGACATTCTCCCTTCTTTAATTTAATTAGCTAATGCAGAGCTGAAGGTTGTCCAGCAGACACACAAAAAGATGCATCATCCTTCTTGAAATTAAAGAGCTGTGGGGGCAGGTAAACTGAAATTTGTTTACAATAAGTAATTACTCTTCTTTTTAACATATCTGTTGTGAAGTTGTCAGTTTCTTTGGAATATAGATGAGGTAATTTCAAAGTTAGCAGTTACTTTCTTACTAACTGATGAATAGGTGTTTGTGGGTTGCTAACTGGATAGCAGTTTTATTATTTATTTTCAATCTTTCTGTTAAAATTTATTTAAATTCCTTCTTGCAAGCTTATGGAGTGCCTGTACAATCTGTTTGCATGCTGGAGGCAAAATCCTCCTCAAAAAAAGCTGACTGTGGTCTGGTTATTTGAAGATACTCAGGCAGTGAAGCAGTTGCATATACAGTCATACTGGATATTGCTGCTAACCTGAGGCAATTGTCACCCTTATGATGCATCATATGGCTAATTTGCAAACATGGTTTGCAGCAGAAGTCCTAAAAGATCCTTTAGGATTTGAGTCCAAGAGGTGATACTGTCCTTTGTAAGGGAGAGCTTCCATTGTTAACTGCTTTAAGATTCGTTTTCAGCCTGTCCCTGGTTGTTGGTTCTGTTGTGGCCTGTTGTCTTCAGCAGAAGCTTTCCCATTCATGTGTGGCATAAGGAACATGTAAAGTCTCTCAAAGAAGACAGAAAACCTCCCTGTGATATATGTAAGTTTTGCATCAAGCCCTGAGCTCTTTCTTGACAGGTTTCTTGGTCTTTGCTGCCTGGGGTCCTTTGGCAGGCTTGGAGTCCTGTGAGAATGTAGGATTCTCTCAGTCTCTGAAGCAGGGAAATAAGTGAGGGTCATGGGGGAAATTAGAAGGTCTGATGTAATCACTCAAAAGTAGTGAATAGAAAGGCCATTTAGTAGTTGCCCTGTCAGAAGCTGCTTGGCTGATGAAAAGCAGGAGGGAGAACCGAAAGGCTTTGGCTTTAGTACCATTGAGAGTCAATGTTCATGGTGTTGTTTTCCAAGAGATGAGGCTTTTAGTGCAATTGGTCATGAATAACACAAACATCAAAAGGGGGAGATGAGTGTTGGCGGGTCCTATTGAATGGGTCTCCCCAGCCATCTGGAATTCACTCAAAGAGCCTACTCTTATTTAATGCAACAAGAGTCATAGAATCATTAGGGTTGGAAAAGATCTTCAGGACCATCCAGTCCAACTTAACAATATAAAATGCTTAAATACAACACCCAGAAACAAAAGCAAACATTATCTGATAGTTAACATAATAAAAGCAGAACATCTTTTCTATTTTATTAGCTCTTTCCAAATCAGTTTCAGCCATGTATTCCTGTTGATTAGTGAGGGTGATGGGTGACATGAGAAGGTTTGATGGCATCACTCAAGAGGAGTGAGTAAAAAGGCCAGAGTGATTTGGTAGTTGCCCTGTCAATAGCTATTTGGTTGGTGAAAAGCAAGTTTCATACTTTTCTTTGGTGACTTCAAAAATAGGATTACAATTTTGGATCAATGTATTTTTTTTTTTTCTTGAAATCTCTTGTGTGGGAAAATAAATGACAGGATTTTTATCTTGCCACGAACTGTGATCTCCAAAGAACAACAGCTTTAAGTATATGGATGGAATAACCAAGTCAATGAGATTATTATATTACTTTTGATGCTACATCCAAATGAGAAGCATTTTGCCACCATGACTAATCACAAGTAATTCACTTCTCTTGGGAATCTTCTGGTTGGATAGCAAAGCAAACAGAAATGATCTGCCATCCATTTAGACTTCTGAATAATCAGGTAGATTTTTAAAAGTGATGAGTATTTCCTGGTGGACTTCATTCATATGCCTAAATATTTTCCAGAGAGCCCAGTGCTTGCAGCCCCAATGGAGAACGAAAGAAAAGGACCATTTATTTCAGCAGGGCGTTTTGAAAACCTATCACCTTTATTTTGTTGGCTAACGAAGAATTGAGATCCGTTGGAGATCTATCCAATGTGGGTTTTTAACACTTTGGAAAACTTGACTCTATTCAAATCTGTATTTAATTTGTGTGAATTTGGACCAGTTTTTCTTGTCAAACTTAAGAAATAATTCTATGACACAGGTGGATGTTTTTCTTTGTTGATATTTAATGAGGGAATAGAAGTAGAAAAGACTGAGGGATCTTGTGACACACAACAGTATTAAAACCATTGCAATCAAAGTGACACTAATTCGCAAATTTACATGTAAATCCATGCTATCCATCATTACAAAGTTTACGTGAAGCAGTGAGCAGCTGCATTTTCAGATTAAATAAGTAGGCTGCAGGCATGCTGCATGTTTTGTGATGATGGTGAGATATAAAAGACTGGTGATGTTGATTGCCATCTCAGAAAAAAAAAAAAACATCCCTTGGGAAGATCTGAGGTTTCATTTTTGAGGGGAAACATTCACCTCTGCAGTAGCACCATTTTTGCTATGGCAATGCATCTACATATTCCAGTAAGCAGGTTTCCAAAATTATATCTTTAGTACATGCCTATCCCATTAGCACAGTCACCTTGTCATTTGTATCCCTGTAATGATCACTTCTGAAACATTTACACCCTGTGTTTGGCTGTCTGGTTGCTGCTTACTCAGAGGCAAGATTATTGATTGCAGGCGCTTATTAAGAAAGTATGAAGTAATAAGCCATAAGAGCTGTTGCTAATTCAGGAGGCAAAGCTGGCAATTATATAAGGATCAGGGGGATTATTATATACAGGGTCTGGGTAAATATGACTGATTGCTGTGGCACTGCTGCGATGACTGTTTGAATTAAAATGTATCATTATTGATTTTTTGTTGTTCCTTATTGCATTTTAAATCTACATCTTTTTAATGCAAACAGCCTATTCTACCCTGGAGCTAGAATATGCTACTGTAGTTTACTAATTTATGAATACCTCTCTGTTACAGTATTTTCATCTCTTGGTACAGGCTTTTGTTTCTTATTTTTCACTCTATTGCTGCTTTTTGAATGAGACACAAATCATATAACTGCCTCTTCCTTTGTTGCCACCTGTCACGTTGCCTTTAAGGAGTTTTTCTCTAGTTATGAAAACACAATGAGGTGTTTGAAGGAATAGGTTTTTGTTGTTGTTATTATTATTTTTAGAGACATTTTTAATTTTCTTTCTTGTTTGACTTTTAGATCTCCCATGAACTGACCCTCATTTGAACTGAAAAAAAGCAAAACAATCAAAAGAATACTTCAATATCAGATTACTTTAATATTGAATCAGTTTGTTTCAAGTTGCTCTCCGATAGTTGTTTGAGCTTTCATTAGGGTTTATCTGCAGATATTAAATGTATTGTTTTATTTTAGATTTTTTTTTCTTTCTTTTTTTTTCTTTTTTTTTTTTTTTTTTTTTTTTTCTGTTATGGATTTTGCTGTTCTGCAATCTGAAGAAGATCTCTGAAGAGAACAGAAAAATGTTATAGGTAATAAAAAGGAGCCGACTGTGGAAACTGCATGTGCTTAATTTTAAGAGATCTGTGAAGAGAGATTTTGAGATCTGTGAAGCCTGGGATTCAGAATTAAAATTAATCATTATTTTTGATGAATTTGTTCTGTGTTGATGTTTGTGATGCATGTACCAGTGCAACTGTAAGTGAGCATACATGTGCACTTGAACTAGTAGAAGTATATTAGTGTAACATGAGTGGAGGATTAAAATGTTTTAAAATGGAATCTGTGTAAAGAGATGGCGTTGTCCCACAACTGTTTGGATTCATTACCCAGTGTGTACTAAGCTAAATACACACACACTAGGTTGAGATATTGTTTATTTCAGAGTTGTACAAGTCTGGACACTGGGTGGTTTTCCACAAAGCTGGCCCAGCTCTAGACTTTCCCTGTTGATTTTCATACAGTTCTACACAGTTACTGTCATATAAGTACATCCCACTGAAATCTATTAAGTTAGTGATTTACATATAGTTGAACAACCTTATCTAGACAATCTATGCAAGCTCAGGGAAAGGGTCTTCACCTGGGCTAGGGTTGTCCCAATTTGCGGGTGTGTTTTTTAGCATTATAATGCCATTGCAATGAAAAAAGTTTACCCTCAGGCATTACTGTTCTTCTTCACCACAGAGGGTGAATCCCCACTGCCCCCTCAAGTTCCCCCCCAAATCTCATCTGCCTGTCCTTCTTAAAGAGCCTGTATTCTTCTGTTCCCACACTCCAGGAGCCACCCCAGCACATGGATTTCAGTAAGGCCTTTGATATTTTCATTGAAACGTCCTTTTGGAAAAATTGTCCAGCTTTGAAATAAAAAGGTTCACGCTACACTAGTTGATAAATTAGCTCAACAGTAAAGCTCAAAGTGTTGTAGTGACTGGGATTACATCTGGCTGGCAGACAGTCACCGGCAGTCTTACCCAGGGCTCAATTCTAGGGCCATTTCTGCTTAACATTTTAATGAATTATCTGGATGCAGGAGTGGAATACATATTCATCAAGTTTGCTGATACTAAAGTGTGAGTGCTGTTGATTTGCTGGGTGGAAAAGAGGTCTTGCGAAGGGATCGATATAGATTGGAGTGCTGAGAGATTACCAGCAGCATGTAATTCAACAATGGAAAATGTCAGGTTCTGCACCTGGGACAAATGAATGCCAGGCACAGGTACTGAATGGATGATTAGGTGGCTGGAGAGCAGCTCAGTAGAAAGGGACCTGGCAATGCTGGTTGACAGCAGACTCAACATGAGTGGGCAGTGTGTCCTGGCAGCCAAGAGAGCAAACTGCATTTCGGAGTGTGTCAAACACAGCATAGCCACCTGGTCAAAAGAGGTGAATCTCCAACTACATTTAGCATTGGTGCAGCCCCACCTTGAATGCAGTATACAGCTCTGGTCCCCGCAATATAAAAACGATGTTAAAGAACTTGAAAGAGTCCAAAGGAGGGCAACAAAGTTGGTAAAAGGCCTGGAAGACATGTCCTACGAGGAGAGGCTGAGGACATTTGGGTTGCCTATTCTAGAGAAAAGAAGACTAAGAGTCGACCTCATTACTCTCTATAACTTCCTGAGGATGGGAAATGAAGAGGGGGGTGAGGTGCAGTCTCATTTAATGAACGGTGAGACACGCAGAAGCTGCACAAAGCTGTGCCAGGGAGGTTCAGACTGGACATTAGTAAAAATCTCTTTACTGTGAGGGTGGTCAAACACTGGAACAGACTTCCTAGTGAGGCAGTTGATGCCCCATGCCTGTCAGGAGGCATTTGGATAATGCCCTCAATATTATGTTTTAGCTTTTGTTTAGCCCTGAAGAGGTCAGGCAGATGGACTAGAGGATCTTTGAAAGTGCCTTACAACTGAGCTACTGTATTCTATTCCTCACCAGGATGTTCTGAGAAGTAGCATATAGTTCATTAAATACTCAGATTCTGCAGTAATGAAGGTCATGCAAATATATCTACAGACACTATGTACTTTCTTCTGTGTAACTAAAAATAATTATATATTATTTTTCATTTAGCTATTCATGTAATTCAATAAATAAATAAATAAAGCACTTGACCACAGACTGTAATTTTCCAGATCTCAAGTTGCTTGCATAATTAAATTATCAATTTCATTTGCATAAGTTGGTTACTGTGGGATCCAAGCTCCTGTCAAAAGGAAAAATAGGAGGCTGAACCTCTCACAACAGGGACAACAAACACATCTTTACACATTGGGTCAAGCTGAAATCAAAATAAGTCTTCTCCAGCAAGCCTGCCAATACAGCCAAAGTTTAGAGGTCAGAAAACACTAGCGTTCCCAAATTCTGCCAGGAAGGCACTTAGAAATTTCTGTGTGAAGATGGCGCACTCTTCTTTCTCTTACATCCCACAATAATATTCCCTGAAGTCATTGGAAAGGTTTCCCTCATTGTCCTGAAATCTATTCCTCCGGTCACCTGAAATCTATTCATAGAAGGTAAAGTACCCTTGGTGTGTTTCTCTAAAAGTCACTGCAACTGGGGGAACCTCTTTTTTCCTGGAATATTCAAAGTGCTTGTTGCACAACAAGAAAACAAAAGCCCTAAAAGTTTCCATATTATTGCAGTATTTCAGCATCTAGTTATTTTCTGACAGTTTTTCCTGGAAACATAGACTTCAAGAAACCCATACTGTGCATCCCAGCTAGGTCAGCGCAGCCAAGGATTTTTCCTCATGCAGACTGTAAAATTCATTTACACTAAAGACCCATATTGTGGCTTCAAGGCAGTAATAAGAAATAGTTGTGTGTGTTAGCTCAGCCCAGGGGAGCTTAGCTCTGGACTGCTTCTCTGCTGCTGCAGAATTGTAATGGTTTCAAGGTCAAGAACGTGTCAGTATCATCTCTATAGCAGACAATGCAATGCCACTTCAAAATCATTTCAGCAAACCCTGATTTTGTGCTAAGCATATCTTACTGTAATTGTACACTCAGTCTGAGTGCAAGATGAGAAGTGAATTTCAAAGTCTGACTGGCACACTCCTGCCTTTGCTTTAGACCAGCCTATCTGCTGTGAAAATGATTCTTTTTCCTAGTACTTTTACAGCTCTTCTGGCCAGTACATGGGAACACTGTATTTACCCTCACAGCACCCCTGAGGGCAGTAGAATGCAATTATCCCCATTTTACTGATGGGAAACTGCAGTATAAAATAGATTAAGCTGTCCATACAAGGATGAAGAGCTCTTTGTTCTACTTATTGTGAACAGGTCATCTTGTGGCTAGCTTTCCATTTGGCTGGAATCCCAACGACAACATCCAGCTGGCAACTCTCTGCTTCAAGCAGTCACCAAGAAAACCCAAAACATACTAAAATTCTGGTGATTTAAATGTTTTCTGATTGTTATTATTATTATTTTTTGAGTTTCAAAGGATGTGATTTTCACTAGATGTTGGTTTAGCATTTGTTCTATGTCCACAGTTTTCCTATGCCACTAGAACTGTACCCATTCTGGCAAAGTAGACATATTCTTTTATTAACCTCAATTCATTTTACTGGTGGGTGTAAAAAGGATACAGGAGAAAAACACTTGGGAAGCGGAGGGAAGAATGAGGAAGAATAATTAGAAAAAATCAGGTTTGGTGTTGCCATATAGAATCATGTGGTACCTGTCACTAGAACAGTGTTGGAAGAGCTTAATCTGACAGTTTTATATATTTGTATCTCAGCTAGCCATGCTGGTGACAATAATCTAGATGAAACAGAACAGGGAACTTCTCCACGATACACTCTGTAGCCCAAGGAGAAGAATGCTGGGCTGGCACATGATAAGATCTTGCTTCAAATCTTCCGCTTAGACCGATCAGTCATTTTATCCCTATGCAATCCTTTGTCACACAACTAAAAATAGTCCCCATTCTGAGCCACACATCAAATCTGAAGATATGCATGTGAAAAATCCATATGCTCTTGTATATTTGAGCAAGTTCAGGTCACTGGTAACTTCAAAATGCTGACAATTAGACTGGGAAGTTGCATATGATTTTTCCAACTGATCTGCCAGCTGTTCAACAAAAACAAAAAGATGGCATCATTCTGACAAAGGACTTAGTAGGTGATTGTTAAAGTCATGTTATTAACTTTTGAGATTTACTTCACTGCAAGGAAATCCAGACTCTTGCAGTGGTGGCTTTTGTATTTAAGATTTCCACAGCACCCTCAGATCCCTGGGCTGGGATCCACATCCTTCTGAATTCAGAAATTCAGAATGACTTGCGTTTGGTGCTGTTTTCAAATTTTACAGCAGGGCGTATGCCTAATTACTGCCACCTAGAAAACAAGACAATTCCTTCAGCAAGGCAAGTTTCACAAAGTATTCTCTTGAGTACCAGACTTCTCCCCTCCTAAAAAACCACCTACTTACTCTTAAGTTCAATGAGAGTGAAAACTCATGTCCAGATCTAAAAACAACATCTCATTAAGGTATCTTCTCATAAATCATTGAGGCTTTACTGCCCATTGCTCCTGTTGAAAGACTGCTCTAGGATTGACTGTTTGAAACTTCCTTCCAATATCCTTCCTGAATACATTTATTTGTACCTACTTTTTCCTAGGGACCACACTGTACTTAAGATGAGATACTGCCTTTCATTCCTATCATTTGAAAAAAAAAATACAACAGCTTGAAGAGGGAATATTTGGTGTGTGTGTGTGGGGGGGGGGGGGGAAAGGCAATCAAGATTTATTACCATTATTGTTGTTGTTGTTATTAGTTTGTAAATTGTAATCATAGAAATGGTCTCAGTAAAATCAGGGAGGTGTCAATCACAATGTTTACAAGAGAACTACTAGAACTACTGACCTGTCTTAATTTGCTAATTCTTACAATGCATTTAGAAAAAAACAAACAAATAAACAAACAAAAGTAAGCTGAGAAGTAAAATCTTGCAAACTCCATTAAGAAGATGATGGAAAAAACTTCACCTAAGAAAAAGTGTCATAAAACAGCTTTAAAGAAAATGTAATTCTCCAATGAAAATGCAGTATTATGCACCACTTCAAATAACACAAGATCATGCAACATACACTAAAGATTTCAGGGACTACCAACTCATTAGGTAGATCTGCAAATTCTAGGATGTCCCACAAAAGATGTTATACTCATTATCGTGACTTACTACTAGAGCCTGGATGAATACAACAGCTATATTTTTTTTTTTTTTCAGAAACAGTACCAATCTTGACTAAAAGTGCTCAAGCAACAAAGAAACCGCTATTTTCCCTGTTTCACAGTCAAAATTGTACCCCCACAAAACAGCATGTCAACAATATAAGAGTAAGACATTTCCAGTCTTGGAATAGTTTAGAAGCACAGACACCCTAATAATGTCCAATACTTTCAGGCATGATGTTCTTCTGACACATTCCAAAGTACTTAATCTTTCCTGAAGACACTGAAGTCTCAGCTGCTTAAACACTGAAAGTCTTGACAAGAAAAATAGCTTTGTCTTTCCCTTTGCTTTTATTATATACCTGATAGAGTTGCTATTGCTGATATGCAAAAGAAACAGTTTTGGAAATTAATAGGCAAGGTGAATTTGACACTTTAAATCTACCACAGAACCTACAAGACAACAGAACCTGCCCCATAAATATATAGAAATCTCTATAATCAGATTGCAAAGTTCAAGATGAACAAAAACCCCTTTCCTCTCCACACTAAGTCCACAATACACTCGCTGTCAAATATAATATTAATGTCAGCAGCACTGATCAAGTTGTATTCACATGGACATACAAGAAGCTTTTTTATTTTTTTTTATCTGTTTGTTTTTCTTTGAAAAAGGTGTTCCACTAAAAGGTTTAAACTGAAAAGATTTTTAACCAATGCAAAATCTATTAATGTCTAAGAAATTTCATTTAGAAGACTTGTTTCACTCTTAATCTAAACAAAAAGCTCTGATGATTATTTGCACAAAGCCACTGCAGCTGTTAAAATTTACTTGCCTGGTATTAACTTCTCAAGCAAAATATCTATTGTGCAAAAGAAGAACCAGAAACAGCCTTGAACATGATTTTCCTACTGAATCAACCATGATCCTGCACCTGAAACCAAGGAGGACATAACAGCATCTTTTACATTCATGAAGGTACAACTGCCATTATTTTTTACAATTATTAAAATAATGTAATTGCATCTTAATAACTAGGAGTACCTGGACATTATGGGAATGACTAATAGTGAAATTGCAATTAGTGATACAGCATTACCAGTCCTAAGAGTTCAAAATTCTGGTGGCAGATTCCATAAAGACTCAAGCCAAACACATTTTATAAAAATTATATGCTGTCTATATCAATCACAGAATCATAGAGTGGTTTAGGTTGTAAGTAACCTTAAAGGTCATCTAGTTCCAACCCCCCTGCCATGCACTATTCAGATTCATCTGTGTGATATCCCCAGGTTTCTCCCTGCGAGTATAAGGGCCAGGAATATCAGACCATAAGAATCCCCTGAGGATTACTGAGTCTAAATGACCTACAACTGCTGTATCATCGTCCCATTTCAAAGTTTATCATGTTGCACATGCAGAAGCACTGTTTTGCCTTTGCTCCCTGAACAGGGAGGTTGTTTTAAAGCTGCAGATTTTGTTTTAAAATAAAGAAGCGATACTCTAGTGCCTCTGATAATGACCTGGCTCTAAGAACTTAGTTTTCAACAAGAAATCGAGTATTGTGAGCATCTTACAAAATCTGGTACTGTTGTGAAGGCCAAATGAGCATTCATTAATGTTCA
Source organism: Anas platyrhynchos (assembly GCF_047663525.1). Classification (NCBI taxonomy): domain Eukaryota; kingdom Metazoa; phylum Chordata; class Aves; order Anseriformes; family Anatidae; genus Anas; species Anas platyrhynchos. The sequence goes on from NC_092590.1 coordinate 15,632,342, forward strand.
ATGAGAGCGATGAAGTACTCATAAACCATGGAACACACAAGTTTAGATCACAGTCATTTGAATCAAGTACTACAACAAATCACTCTAAGTTAATAAAACATAAATATTTTTAAGTACATCTGTATGTATGAACATGTATACATATGCAGTCAAAAAGAACATTTCAGAGGATACATATGGGAAATTTCAGGTTTCTGTGCTTAACAGGAAGCTAAATTCAGAACTCTGGAAAACCAGAGTTCAGAGTTATGGAGCTAAATCTCCACAGTGATGACTGATAAAGAGAAATTTATTGTCTGCCCTACCTTTATGAATAAACCTTTGCTTGCTACAGTTTCTCTCAAGATAGTGGTTAAACAGCAGGTTGTAAAGTAGCAGGCCAAGTGCTAATTAATTCTATTTAATTATCTATACCATAGACAGAAGGATGAATGATTCATGTAAACCTAGGAAATAATCTTACTTTTTAATATTGCTGCATTTCTTCCTTTTCTTTTTAGTTTTTTTTTTTTTCTTTTTTTCCCCCACTTTCAGTGTAGTTCTGCTTAGCACGAATGCATGGATCTGTGAATGACTTTTGTTGCTTGATTAAATCAACAAAGAAAGCTCAGTTTAGAAGTTTTAGCAAAATCTTAATCTCAGTCTGCTTCAGTGTGTAATAATAGGCGTTGTGGCACTGTTTATATCACAAACATTTTATTTTGCTTTCACATCCCAGCCATTTCACTTTTTTTCCTTCCAAAGCTTGCTTAGTATACTGGTCTCAAGACACTCAAGATATGCTCTGGTGGATTAAACCAAGGTATTACTTTGTAAAAAATGCTGGTAAATGGATTTACTACTTGCACTCTCTCTATAGAGAGAAGGACAGGATTTTATTCTTCCAAAACATGTATGCCAATCTAGAATAAAGGACTGGAATTCACTTTATAACTGAAAGCATCTGCAGCCCACAACCATGCTCACCTTCTTCTTTCCTTGTTTGCCCTTAACTCTTCCCCTCTTTCTTGACAAGAACTTCATGTCTTGAAGTGATAATCTTTATCACATAACATGTTAAATACATGAAGTATGTGTGGTCTTGCCTAGGTGACATTCACTTGGAAATCAGAAAATACTTGTCACCGTCTCCAGCAATGACAGTTTTGTACTCAAGTTTTAAAATTAAGTTTTCAGATTGTTTAAGTTAAACGATTAAAGTTAAATCAAGTTTCAGATTTTGGATTTGGTTCTACTGTTCTATCAGGGAGAGAACCATATGTCCTTCTGACTCGGTATCACCTGCATATCCTCTCTAAAAAGCCACTTAGAAAATGGTTTTGTTGTGAAAGCCACATCTTTCTTTTAGAAATTATCAAATCCTTGCAACTGGGAACACATAAATATATAATTAAATAAGCTGATTCTTTTTCCTTTAGGAAATGCATGGATCAATAACTGCTGTATGAGCTTCTTGGCATCAAGCTAGCAGCAAGTGTTCTGGTTAACCAGAAACAAGCACAATTAGATTTTAGACACATTAATATTACTCTCTCTCTCTCTCTTTTTTTTTTTTTTTTCCAGGTCAGTAATCGAACGTGGTAAAATGCATTGAAAGGCAGCACATCCAAGTCTTCAAACAATCCTCTTCCTTTTTTAACTAAAGACTGGCATCTCTGTCCTTGCTCTGCTGTGAGCTTCCATTCAGCAAATTTTCTTAGTGGCCATTAATACAGCTACAATTGCTACTCTAATAGCTACACCAGTGGCCTTTTCCCCATTCTCCCATTCAACTAAAAAACAGCTTTCCTGCAAGGAGGGATCCTTTGCTCTGTGTGTTACCGTGTTGGCTCTTTCTATTTTAATGGCAGTGAGGGGCAGTATAATACACGTGCTTGTTTCCCAGCACAACAAACACTTTTTTGTTTCATAAGAGGCACTTTAATGATTCATCAGGACCTTGCCCAAGGCTTTTGTGTTATGTATCACTAAGACAAAAAGGGAAATATTTAAGTAGGAGAGCATGCATGGATCCAAGTGTAGAGTTGCCATTCCCCCCCCCCCCCCCCCCCCCATTTTTAACCTTTAATACTGCAAAATCAACTAATTTGATATTAAGTTCTGACTGTTGGTACCTGCGCCCTTTAATACATGAAACCCTACTGCTATTGTCTGTCAATAGATACTCATTTTCTCTTAAATGTTTATGCGTTGTAAATTTAGAACTCCATTTGTAATTGTTACACTTGACACTAAATAAATCTTGGCTTCTCTAACAGTTCAAGATGCTTTAGAAAGAAGAGATGTATGAGCAAAGCCATGGAAGTATGTAAAACCAGAAAACACGGTACTGAAAATCAGCATACACACCACCAGCTTTTAAGTCCTAAACTGAACAAGGAAACATGGCTGCAAACCATGATGAACAAGATGAGAAATGTGACATTGTTTATGCATTCACATACACTATTGTTTCCACAATATCTCAGACAAGAAAAAAGATATGCCAGGTTTGTCTAGCAGGCCCTCAGCTCTGGCTCAGTCATTTATTAACATAAAATGCATTTCGAGCAAAATGTTTTGTTTTTAAAAGTTTGTAAAACTCAACTGTTTCAAAATAATTCATATTGGAAAAGGGACTGTGCACAAAAACAAACAATTTGATATTACAAAAGACACAGTTTGAAATAGACATCTGAGAGTGGAAAGTATATTTTAATCCCAGTAATTCTATCGACTGACATGTCAGTGAAATGGCAAATGGCTCTTCCTTTTGTTGAATTCTCTTGCATTAGTACTTGAATTATTTGGATTCTGCATCAGAAAAGGCAAATAAATAGGGCAAACAATAAAAAAAAAGCTTTTTTTCTTTTCTTTTTTTTTTTTTTTTAATTGGTTTAACATTTTCTGAAGGATAAATGTGTCCAAAATTAGAGGTAGATATATACCAATCTACAGCTTAAATTAGCTTGTATTTAAATTGCTTCTCAGAACAGTGCACAGCCTGACACAGACACAACTTCCTACCACTAAAATTGATAGTGTACAAAGAAAGAACACCCACATTTGAGGAGCTGAGACCTGAAGCTTAATCAAAGTGATATCTACTTAAATCTCTTTCCAAAAATCAAAGTCTTAAAACATTAAAGGTTTTGCTTTAACTCTATTAAGCTGAAACGTTTTCCTTTCTGAATTTATCATTAGACATATCTAACAACTTGCAAGGTTTCAGGAACTGTAAAGAAAATAAAAAACTTTCTAATCAAGTATTAGAAACAATTTTAAACTGTGCTTCTGCATTAGTTGAATTCCAATTTTCATGCAAATTTAGTTTGACACCAACAATGAATAAAAAGATAATTATCGAATAAATATGAATTAAATTATTTTTATTACTTAATAAACTAGGAAAAAGTAAACATTAAGAATGCGAATAAATGTATATTAAATGTATATTAAAGCAATACGTAATGCTAAAATTAATGTTTACTTACAGCACATCCTTGTGATTAAAGAGAAATGTCAGAACTACCATAAACACTACAGTTAATGGCAAAAAATAATCAAACCAATACAATGGCTACCGCAGTTTATGAGAATAGTTATTGTTACAATGAATTGCTCACAATGAACAACAGGAAAAAATAAGTAAAAGAATAAAAATAATTGGATTCTGATTTACAGCTAACTTAATGCCTGACTATTACAAGAGTATCTGTCTGAAGACGGGAGGCACCAAACAGTAGCTCAGCATTATAAAGAGGTACATAAATTGCTATTAAGTTTATACATAGAGGCAGAGTTAATATTGCTAAACACTTGTTCCAGCAGATTAAGAGCCTGTCTTGTAAATAGTAACCCTGGGCTGAATTACTAGTGCTGCCTTTCTTCAGCTCTTAAATTTTTGAAGGCTAAAAACCAAAACAAACACAACACAACACAACCAAAACAACCAACCTACCAACCAAAAACTACTAAGACGTGCAACAATTCAGGTATTTAAGTAAATAGATGGGCAAACGTTGTGCATGCTACTTTTCCCCTAGGCAAAGTACCCTATCAAGTATGTTGCCAGATTTTCTAAGTAAATAGGCTGAATTGCACCCAGAAAGCAACACTTATTCATACAAAATTTTTTATTTTTGTATATATATATTTTTTATTTTTTCACCAGAACGTATTAGCAAGAAACACTTAGGCACTTCATAACTGTTCGTAACAGTGTTCGTGCAAAAAGACCATTTTAAAAGAATCTTAATTGTACTGTCTTATTAATTCAGAAGGAGAAATGGCTTCCAAACCCCCTAAGCACTCAAAACCATCATCTAGAAAGTTCTTCACAATCCTGCACACTTAAAAACATGTTGGCAGTTGGCTCTTGGATATAACTATTGAGTTTTGAAGTCCCTCTCAATCTCTTCCTTATCTCATTTGCAAAATAATTTTCTGCTTTTAGCTGTTCAAATCTATTATCATGCTACTCGATCAAGGATAAATATTCTTCCTCATACTGAAAATCATGTATTTGCAGTCTGTATTCTTTTTTAACATTCCACTCCTCAAAATTCATATATGGATGGGAATGTCAATGCTCTCAAAACATTCCTTTACTGTTTTCAGATGAGAGTGGGGAGGTGTTTCTTATACTAGGGAATTTGTTAAGAAAGATTAAAGGGCATATGACCCAAAAGAAGCTATCCTGAGTTACACAGATATATCATGGTGTTTTATGGTGGCCAGTGATTTATTTTTTTTTCCCAGAAAGTAGAAAATAAAATATTCTACTTTCTCTTTTCTCTTCACATGGTAATAAATGCAACTGAGAACCTTGTCACTAATTTTTCCAACCCAAATACTCCCAATACAAAAGTTAATAAAAATTTCCACAGACCTATTAGTAATATTACCATGATGAGTACTGAAATGATGATGATTTATGTAGGAGGTTAGAACACAGCATTCCAGTTCATTATGTAGTTTACACTTTGGCAGATAACAAAAATGTAGATGAAATGCTTACATGAAGTAAACAAATCACATTAGACCGATGAGATTTTAAAAGCTGATCAGTAAAAAATAAAAATAAAAAAAATCCATTAGCTCTAATTGGAGCTCAAGATACAGAAGACATGACTTCAAACTCCAGAGAGTATTTCAAGTTCAAGGACACCTCAACCACAAAAACCTTTCAAATGCAACCTGCATCATTAGCCATATTCCTATTTATGTCAGTTTTGTGGAAGTAAGGTATAAAACTGATTGTGATGGTGATCTCATGAGATCTACAGCAATGACTGATCAGTCTTTGTGGTCTTCTGCTGGCCTCAACCTGCCAATTACCTGCAGCTATGGTCCTTAGCTCCACTTCTCAACTGCAGTCCTGAGGGGCTCTGTGGAAGTCAGATCTGAGATTGTCCCAGCCCTGCTCACTCCTTTGTCACCCACTTTCTGGGAATCAGAGAAACTTAAAAAAGTCTGTCCATCCTGTAATTCCTGGTCCTTGAGTCCCCTTAGTTCCCCTTCCAAGCTACTGCACAAAAAAAAAAAAGTTAGTTAAAAGAGAAAAATCCCCTAAACAGTTACCTGAAAGTCAAAGGAATCTGAGGTGAAATTAAAAATAGCTAGATCAGAACCATTGCTTTCACTGTAAGCTACAATTTATAAGGCACTGTAAGCTACAATTTATAAGGCAGAAAAGGAAGATCAGTTCACGTGACAGTTTAGCTGAGGACATTTCTGTGTGAGAGAAAAAAATGTAGTTGATATCTGTAGTTGGCACCTTTGTTTAGGAGACATTTCTGCTCAGAAAGAGCAGTCAGGCACTGGGACAGGTTGCCTAGGGAGGTGGTGGAGTCACCGTCCCTGGGGGTATTCAAGGAAAGGTTGGACGTGGTGCTTGGGGACATGGTTTAGTGGGTGACAGTGGTGGCAGGGGGATGGTTGGACCAGATGATCTTGGAGGTCTTTTCCAACCTTAATGATTCTGATTCTGTGATACTGATTCTGTGACTTGTAGTTGCTAAGTTGAGTCAGGAGGTCCCGAACCTGCTCTTCGCTTAGAGTGGGAGGGTCTCTGCTCCCCCAGCCTTTGCCTAGAGTTTCAGGGACTTGAGATATGTGGGATGCTCGACCACCAGTGAAGACTCAGGCATAGAAGCTGTTAAGTACTTCAGCCTTCTCCTTATCTGTTGTTACCTATTCTCTGTCTTCATTGGTCAGAGGCGATACACTCTGCTTAGTCTGTCTTTTGCAGCCAATGCACCTGTTAAACCCCTTCTTGCTATTCTTTGCATCCCTCCCCAAGTTTAGTTCTCTCAGTGCCATGGCTTTCCTGATCCCACCCCTTCACACCTGGATCACATTTCTGTACTCTTCGCAGGGCACATGGCCCTGCTTCCACTGTCTGTGCATTTCCTTCTTTTGCCTAAGCTTGACCAGCAGGTCCTTGTTCAGCCATGCCAGTTTCCTACCTTCCTTGCTTGATCTATTACATATGGGAGTGCACACAAAGAGCCCGTGACAAGGGAGAATGATGCAAACACCTCTTACAAATACGGTTGCCCAAGGGAGTGAAGCTGTTTGCACATTTGTGGAAGCAGGACTTTGTGTTGCTGGCCATTTCTGAATTGTCATTACTTGAAAGAAAAAAAAAAAAAGAAAAAAAAAAAAGCTGTCATTGTCTACTTTCTGCCTTATCTTTTTATCTGTAAGAATAAACAAGCAGCATTTAACCTGAGAAGCTGTCTAGTTTAATTTAAGGAAACCAGACACTCAGCACTGCTTTCACTAAGTAGGCCAGAAAATTCCCCAGGGTATTCAGCATGGAGTTTGTGTAAACATGAGTCAGTAGGCAAATGAAGTAAAAAAAAGGACAAAGCAGATCTAGTATTTACACATCGTGATCTTGTCTTGGGAATAGAAGGAAGCAAGAGAAACTACTGTGGTCTTTTTACTGTCTTAGTTAAATATTTCTCTTCCATGCTGTGAAAAGTGTTTCCCAGAAATACTGGGCTTTGTAAGCTTAGGTGTGATATATGTGTATTTTTTCTTAAAGCTGTGGCTCTGTCATGCTTCACCTCCACTGACACAGAATTAAAGCTTTCATACCCCAAGGCAGGACTCACCACCCAGTCTCCCACACCTTGGGGAGATACCTCTGACTAACAGGTGCAGAATTTCTGATACTTCTTCCAACAGCTGGGTTTTGTGAGGCTAAACTGACTTTCCTTCCAACTCCTGGAGAGGGTAATGGAAAAGGGAAATAGAAAATGGAAAAACTAGATCAGGTTGCTCAGGGCCTCCTCTAACCTGGTCTTGAACACCTCCAGAGATGTGTGAGGGGAGGAATGATAATGATGTTATTTGTCTGTAAGTATTATGGTTTTCACATCTAGAATTTTAAATTTGCCTTATATTTTGCCTTATATATTGCCTGTCCTGCTGCACAGCACAATCTGCGACCTGCTTTCAGGTTTATTGGGTTTATTGTTATAGACGCTTTTTCTTTTTTTTTCTTGGAAAAAGTTTAGTTCAAGTGAATTTCTGTGTAATAAAAGTCTTTTGGATGATATTTTGGAGTATGATGCATCCTGTTCTATTCAATAAGCATCTCTTCTGAAGGTCTTTCAAGTTATACAAGGAAAGGTAGCTCACCCACAAAATGCCCTAATTTAACAGATGTGGAAGAAAAACCCTTTTGTTTTTTCCATCATTTGGGCAGTTTCATAAGTGCTGAAGATCTGAAGGAATAAACAGCTGAAATGATTCACAAGGAATGAATCTCAAGGGAGGGTCTTTTCAGGACAGTTCACATAAAGTTGGGCTTTACGTTAAACATCTTCTTTAGCCCTGTTGAATTCTACTGGGCTTGAGCAGATACTTGCAAACAAAACAGATGTTTAATTGACTATCCTGAACTGCAGTGGACTTCAGAATAAGAGGATACCTGACTTGACAGCCAAACTGGAACACTTACATAGGGAATCCTACAATATTAGGAAGACATAAATTAGATGTAGATAATTTAAATTAGATGTAGATAATACTCCAATTCTTCTTACGGCCTCAATTAAAAATCAAAATAGGAAGAAAATTCAGCCAGTAAATTGCCTGACACCTCATCATTTATCTCCAAACACATAGTGCTCTCACCCCAGTATAGGAGCTAAGATAACACGTTTCTAAGTTAATATTGATGTTTTGTTAACCCCAACATAATAAATAAATATAAAAAATATAATGTATATACTTATAAATATGCATATAAATATAAATTATAATTTCTATAATATGGTCGTACATTTATATATTTAATTAAAACAAACTAATTATTATATTATAATAAATATATATTTACATAAACAATACAATGATATATATTGTCATTGTAATATAATGAATATAATAAGTATTACACTATCTATATATTTTTATATAACTATATATAATTTATAAGATAGATATATACTCTATATATCTTATACAATATTAATATATTACTATATAACACTGGATATATGTAATGTATTTATATTTATGTTTACATATGTTATTTTAAATTAGATTCCAGTTTCTGCTTTTTGCTTGTGATGGATGCTGTACTCCAAAATAGAAGCTTCCTAATTCAGGGAAGCAAGATATGGAACTAATGTTATGTGCTGCATTGTTATTGATGTTTGGTATAAAGCAAAAGTGTGTCTAGAGAATAGGAGCATGCTTAATAATAACAACAACAACAACAATAATAATGTGGTAGAAATTGTTAACCAAAACATGAATATGTGTATCATTACCATTTTCGGTAAGAACATATCTGCAGCACTTAGGACTTCTCCACCAGAGGGCACAATTCAAGTTTCTTTTTTTGATTTGCTTTGTTTTATTTACCAGAAATTAATGAAATCCCAGCTTTTTTTAATAAAGCAGATAAGCATTTTTCCTTGGAGTGGAATATCATTTACTGCCTTAAAGGGTGCTTCTGTTCTAGAGCACTTCAGAGTTGAGCTACCAAGGTTTTCCATATCCACATATAATGCTTCTCTGCAGTTTTCTCTAGTTTTTTTTTTTCCTTTCATAAACAGAGAAGGATTTCCAAATAGTTCTCCACTGGCTCTATGTGCATTTGGCAATTTGACATGTGCAAGTTGTTTAGTTGAAGGATACATTTTTTTTTTTCTGCTTTTTGGCTTTATTAAGGAAATAAAGTGCTGCTTAAGACTGTTCTTATAAAAATATTTTGAAGTTATCCAGCATTTTTAGGCAGCCTTGGTTCCTTCTGTCCCATTACATAGGTCCAGACAGAAACAGAATAGGATGCCAGTAATTATGTCCTCCTTACTCCTAGTAACAAACAATCTGGGTGATGAATTAGAAATTAATCACTTAGCTTTTTAAAATTAAAGCCCCTAATGGAATGTAATGTCATCAAAGCTGCAGAGAACTGTTGCCCTAATAAATGCAGTCAGTTGAACTGAAGATCTGCTCCCTGGCATGGAACCCACTCGTCATCGTTACAAAAGGAAGGGTTGTACTGTCATCCATTAGCTCTGTTCATGTTGACCTGCTAATTGACCCACTTTGCTAAGTGGGAATAAACTAGTTGCTAACCCGCAAAATAGTAAATGTTCAGAGCGACAATAGGAGAAAATACATTTTGTCTCAGTAATGGAACTGTAATTAGACACATTATATTTGTATATCTATTCATAATAAGGGCATGTAATTACAAGCAAGCCGAGAAATTTACCAACTTTCATTTTCCAGCCAAGTCTCATTAACCAAACATTTTCAGTGATGTGCACAAAGAGCAGAAAGCCATTTTGTTTGTATTTCCACGGACCTGGGGCATTGCTGTGCCCTTCTGGCCTCTTTTGTGGTTACTTCTAGATCATAGATCTTCACAGATACAGATCAGGCAACCTCATTTCTAATCCAGTGTCCACACTGTGCTTTTTGTTCCCTTCCTCAAGCTATTGTCAATGATCTTTGTCTGCATTGGTTAACCTCAAACAAATCTGACAGATGGGTCAAATGTGCAAAGACATTAAGGTCTTATAAGTTTCAAGGAAATAGCCATGTCTTTGTTGTAAGAAAAGCTGCAAGTGTGCTGTGCATGCTGTTCAGTACTAGGATCACTAACGGTTATGCATAGACAGTCCAGGTTCTTCATTTGAGGTGCTTATGAAGGTACCTTTTCCTTTAAGCATAGAGTATAATTGTGAAGACCAAGCAAAGAGTTTACCAAAGATAAGCTGATAGCCAAGATATCCATTTATTCATGGTAAGACCAAAGATAAGCTGATAGCCAAGATATCCATTTATTCATGGTAAGATGAGGGAGCATGATGTGCTCACGGTACTAGCATACAACCCAGATTGACGAAAGCTTGACGTCCTCTTCTTACAGAGGATTCTTGTGGAAGTGCTGGTATAGTGATGAACTACTCTGAGCTTTTGAGTTTGAGCTTCTCCTCACGGAGAAAGAGGAAGCCATGGCATCCTTTAGTCCTTCATCTCATCTGTCTCTCTGCATAGAGTGCTGCCAGAAGTGGAAACTGCCATTAGAGCCAAGGTCAAGCTGAGATCTAGAAGCTGAGGAATCAGGTGGAGTACCAGTTCACAGTGGGAAGGAGAGTTTTAACTAGTGGCCAGGCAAAACTCATGTGAAAAAGCTAGGGAACTGGTAAAAACATGTACAAGCTAGATGAAATGTTGAAACAAAACCTGGCACAGCAAGCAATAATGATGATAGCCCGAGTATAAGAGTCTGAACAGCAGTTAGTCTCACACCAAGTTTCTCTAAATTCCAGAAGCTATGCAACCCAGTCTCTGATCTGTGGTTGGAGTCTCAGCTGCAAATCCCTGATGAGACGTTAGTCTGTGAGCTACTGCGTGTGAAGCATCTCCAGTAACATTATGTACAAAAAAACCCTCAGTCCAGTGTCAAAGACTGAAATGAAATACAAATAAATAATTATCATCCATTTCAAAAAGCTTTTGATATTTTCTCCAGCGCTCCACAGACAACCTTTTCTGGGCCCTATGGCAATGGCAACTAAACCTCCCCAACCCTCTCATTTACTTGATGTTTCCGTCTCCACAGTGACAACTGCAGTATCAGTTTTTCTTTTTACAGACCCACATCCTTGATTCAAAGGGCAATGAAAGTGGATTTACACTAATATCCCAGACTGTGACATGAAAGATCAGTGGCATGGAAGACATTTTCCTCTTAGTTCCCTACTCTCCTTCTCAAGATTTTCATCCAGATATGTCTGCTTTGGGACATAATTCAAATGACTTACAGAGAATTCAATCACCTTAGTATTGAAAATGAATTCTAGTCAAGAATTAATTCTAGTTCAAGAATTAACTAATTTTTCTGTGTGCATTCATTTTTGACATTTGCTTCAAAATGCATGCTCTTGTGGGTATTGGACTTCCCTCTGCTACAGAAAATGCACATTTGGCTTTTCTTGGATAGAGATCACCTAGTATAAAAAGAATGCTATCTGATCACAAAGTGTTGTTGTGAGTCCTACCTACTGTTTGTAATATGCTCTGGAGACGCTTGGATGAAAGCCAGTTTACAAATGCTGAGTATTATTAACTGTTTTCTTTGTTACCTTAACATTTTCCCTTTACTATTTAAAAGGCAGTCTCATTTCCCCTCTGAAACAAGAGTTTCCATATTAAAAATATCTATTCTATCTCTAAGAATCTTCTAACATTCCAGGAAAGAAAGAATAGAAATTCCACAGTATAAAATGTAATCTCTTCTTTGTGGAAAATTCTATCAAGTTTTATCTACATACCAAATCTGCATGTGAATGGAAGAGTATTCATAGTGAAACCAGTAAGACTTCACATTGCAAAAGGAAATAGAGATAGTTTAAGATATCAATACAAATATACATTCATCCAGCATGATATATGGTATCTTTCAGCTCTGCATTAGTTCAAACTGAGAGTGCATTAGGTTCTAAGGAGCTGGAAGGTCTCAAAAATACTCTGATTAAAACCAGAACTAGAACAGAAGAACTTCTTTACTGAAAGGGTTGTTGGGCATTGGAACGGGCTGCCCAGGGAAGTGGAGGAGTTACCATCCCTGGAGATCTTTAAAAGATGTTTAGATGTGGAGCTCAGTGATATGGTTTAGTGGAGGACTGGTTAGTGTTAGGTCAGAGGTTGGACTCGGTGATCTTGGAGGTCTCTTCCAACCTAGATGATTCTGTGATTCTGTGATTAGGTTTTGACCCACTGTACCTTAACTCAATGAGACCTTTGTGAGATCATATAAAACGCATGTGGAAATCCCTGCTTTCCTGAGGCTGTACCAAGCAGCCAGAACTGGAGATTTTCTATCTGCTTACCATCTCATCGTGACCAATTCTTCAGCTCTCTTTCACAGATTTTTTTTCTTTTTTATTTTTTTTTTCTTTTTTCTTTTTTTGCTTTGATCGATTGCTTCAATCATATGTTCACAGTCCCACTGCTCTGGAATGGCTGAGAAGCAATTTACTTTAACTTAGTGGTTTTATTTCATATATTTGAATATAAAACACGTGGGAATCAATCTATCACATACTTGGAAAGAAGTAGTTTAGAGACACTCATCCTCAGCATCCACTACAGGTAAGAAATGTTCAGGTTATCCTCTAAAATATATAATATATCACCAGATCTCTAAAAATGAGGTTCACTGTGGCCTTTTCACAGTTAAAGGTTTACATAGTATTAAAAAGGGGTAAGTTGTTCCATCACCATACCAGGAGTGGAGGTGAGGCTGACTGAGAATCTTTTTCTTGCCCTTTTTTGAAGACTGGAGTGACATTTGCATTCCTCCAGTCCTCAGGCACCTCTGCTGATGCCCATGACTTACCAAAGATGATGGAAAGTGGCCTAGCAATGACTTCTGACAGCTCCCTCAGCACCTGCGGATGCATCTCATCAGGATCCACGGACATATGGATGTCCAGCTTGCTTAATCGGTCCTTAACCCAGTCCTCATCAACCAAGGCAAACTCATCCTTTATTCCAACTTCCTCTGGGGCCTCAGAATTATAGGACTCCTCAGGATAGCCTCCAGTATTATAGACAGAGACAAAGAAGGCATTCAGTAACTCTGCCTTCTCTTTATCTCAGTGCCTTTATCTCAGTGGTTTTTTTTTTCGTTTTTTTTTTTTCTTTTTTTTTTTTTCTCAGTGCCTACATTGCCTCTAGTGCTAATTTTATCTGCAATGTATTTGAAGAAGTCCTTTCTATTGTCCCTGACCCCTCTCACAAGGTTTAATTATAAAGAGGTCTTAGCTTTCCTAGTTGCCTTCCTACAACTTCTGACAAAAGCATAAGTGGCCAGCCCCTGCTTCCATGATCTGGAGACTCTCCTCTTCCACTTGAGTTTGTCCAGCAGTTCCCTGTTTAACCATGCAGGTCTCCTGGCTCTCTTTCTTGACTTCCCACCTGTTGGGTTACTCTGTTCCTGAGCTTGGAAGAAGCAGTCCTTGAACACTAACCAGCTATTTTGGGCTGCTTTTCCTTCAAGTACCCTGTCCCATGGGATTTCCCCTAGCAAATGCTTGAAAAGGCCAAAGTTGGCCCTGAAGTCCAGGGTTGTGATTCTGCTCAGTATTCTGTTCCTGCCACATGAGATCTTGAACTCCACCATCTCATGGTCGCTGCAACCAAGGCTGCCTTCAACCTTCACTGCTTCAACCAGCCCCTCCTTGTTAGTGAGGACAAGATCCAGCAGCACTCCTCTCCTAGATGGCACATCCACCACCTGCTTCAGGAAGTTATCATCAATACACTGAAGGAACCTCCTGGACTGCAGACGGCTGGCTGAATAGGCCTTACAGCAGATGTCAGGGTAGTTGAAATCCTCCACAATAACCAGGGCCTGTGACTTGGCAAAGTCAGGAGGAGGATCAGTAAAAGTGCTATCTTGGACTTCCAGAGGGCAGACTTTGAGCTGTGCAGGACACTGGCTGGCAGTCTCTTGGCAGGCAGTCCTGAAGGGCAGAGAAGTCCAGGAAGGCTGGGCACTCTTCAAGAAGGAAATCTTAATGGCTCAGGAGCAGGCCGTCCCCACGTGCCAAAGACAAGCCAGTGCAGAAGAAGACTGGCCTGGCTGAACAGAGAGTTGTGGCTAGAGCTTAGGAAGAAAAAGAGGGTTTATGACCTTTGGAAAAGCGGGAGGGCCACTCAGGAGGACTATGAGGATGTTGCGAGGCGGTGCAGGGACAAAATTAGAAAGGCCAAAGCTCATCTGGAGCTCAATCTGGCTACGGCTGTTAAAGATAGCAGAAAATATTTTTAGAAATACTTTAACACGAAAAGGAGGACTAAGGAGAATATCCATCCTTTGCTGGATGTGAGGGGAAACTTAGTGATGAGAGATGAGGAAAAGGCTGAGGTGCTTGATGCCTTCTTTGCCTCAGTCTTTAGCGACAAGATCAGTTGTTCTCTGGGTACCCAACCCCCCGAACTGATGGAAGGGGATGGGGAGCAGAATGTGGCCCTCATAATCCTCATTTCCAGCCAGCCATTTCCTTATGACTTGGTGATCTTGGAGGTCTCTTCCAACCTAAACGATTCTGTAACAATCTCCTGATTGAACATGGATTTCTAAGTCCTCCTGCTTATTCCCCATGCTACGTGCATTGGTGTAAAGGCACTTCAGGGAGCAAGCTGAGTGGTCTTCATCACTGCTAGGGTGCTGCCCCACTGGTGTAAGCCTAGCTACAACCCAATCCCCCTTCAGATCTAGTTAAAAGCTTTCCAAATGAGACCAGCTAATTCCTGTCCCAGAACCTTTTTGTCTTTGTGAGATAAACCTTTCCTGATTATTACTGTCGGGCCTAGTGTCTCATAAAACCAGCCATTATCAAAGAACCCAAAGGCCTCCTGTAGCACCAGTCACACAGCCATCATTTATGGACTGGATCCTTCTATTCTGTCCCATGTCATCACCCCAGAATGGAAGGAGGGAAGAGAAAATGACTTGGAAGTGAGGTAGCTAGGAAGCGGGGTTGCCTGTGGCACCAAACTGGGACTTTCTTCCAACCTTCCTTGTGCTTTTGGCTCCCTCCCTCTGCCCGACAGCGACAAGGCGGGGACTCCACCAGTCTCTGGGGGGCATCCCCTCAGTGGCCTTCTCTCTGGCACACCAGGGAGCGACTCCACTAAGCAATCTGCTCCCTGATGCTCCTCAGCCTCTCCCCGTCCTCCCTGAGCTCAGCCACCACGGCCAGCCGCCCTTCCCCTCAGCACAGGCGGTGTCCCAGCCGCCCTCTCCTGACAGCGGCAAGCCCAGGAGCTTCCTGCAGCCAGGGTGCCCGTCTCTGGGTAGGCACCTGGTCTGGGTCGCCACAATGTTTTTGGGGAGAGCTTTGTGCCCAGGGGACGCCACAGAAGGTGTGTGTGTGACCGCGCACAGCCCGCGCCCCGCCACACGGCTGCTGCCGGCGGGAACCGCGCGGCGCCGCCCTGACGGGGCTGTCTCCGGGCAGAGAACGGGGGCGCGGCCGCCGCCAGCCGCCGGAGGCGGGCTGGTAGCCACGCTGTCCCGGGCCGCTCCGAGGTAGCTGGCCTCGGCTACTGAGCCTTATACAGAGCTGGAATCATAGAATCATAGAAACACGGGGTTGGAAAGGACCTACAGGATCAGCTAGTCCAACCGCCCTCCTATTGCCGGTGCTGCGCACTGAGCTACTAAGTCGCATCTCAAAGCACCTCACACAGGTGATTCTTGAACACCGCGAGGGACGGTGACTGCACCACCTCCCTGGGCAGGCCGTTCCAGTGCCTGACTGCTCTGAGAGAAAAAGTTTTTCCTGGTATCTAATCTAAATCTCCCCAGGCTCAACTTGTGGCCATTTCCTCTAGTCCTATCACTAGTTATCTGAGAGAAGAGGCCAACCCCCCTCCTCATCACAACCTCCCTTCAGGGAGTTGCAGAGAGCAATGAGGTCTCCCCTGAGCCTCCTCTGAGCCTCCTCCAGACCAAACACCCCCAGCTGCCTCAGCCGCTCCTCACAGGCCTTGTGCTCCAGGCCCTTCACCAGCTTCGTAGCCCTGCTCTGGACACGCTCCAGGGCCTCGATGTCCTTCTGGGAGTGAGGGGCCCAAAGCTGAACACAGTGCTCGAGGTGCGGCCTCACCAGAGCAGAGCACAGGGGGACGATCACCTCCCTGCTCCTGCTGGCTGCACCATTCCTGACACAAGCCAGGATGCCGCTGGCCTTCTTGGCCACCTGCGCACACTGCTGGCTCCTGTTCAGGTGAGCATCGATCAGCACCCCCAGGTCCCTTTCCTCTTCAATCTTCCAGCCACTCTGCCCCGAGCCTGTAGCATTGCATGGGGTTGTTGTGGCCAAAGTGCAGGACCCGGCCCTTGGCCATGTTGAACCTCATCCCATTCACCTCAGCCCAGCAGCCCACCCTGTCCAGATCCCTCTGAAGGGCCACCCTATCCTTAGGCACATTGACACTACCTCCCAACTTGGTGTCATCTGCAAACTTATTGAAAGTGCACTCAATCCCCTCATCCAAATCATCAATAAAGATATTAAACAAGATAGGCCCCAGTACCAGCCCCTGAGGGACACCACTTGTAACAGGACGCCAGCTACATGTAACTCCATTAACCAGAACCGGCTGGGCACGGCCCTCCAGCCAGTTCTTGTCCCAGAGTAGAGTGTACCCATCCAGGCCGTGGGCAGGCAGTTAGAAGAGCTAGAAAAGTAGTAATTGTGTCTTGGAGAAAAACTGGTTGTAACTAGACAGATGATTCTTATGCTAAATATGTCTCCTATATTGTAGAAGCAGTGTCTGCTTCATTCACTCTGCTTGAAAGCACTGGGAAATACAGGACCTAATTCTGCACTTCACTATTTTTATGACATTAAAGGATCTTGCTTGATTTGACATCTGCCACCCTATCAGCTTTTCATTGTTTTGCAGTTACAACTGTTCTATAAGGTTGTCCCCATGCTTTTCTGTATTTCCTTTTGATTTTGTATTGAAGAAAGAAGGCAATTTTAAAAGGGTTGTATTGAATGGTGTTGTTCTTTCAGCTGCAGGAAGGGTCACTGCATGGTGTAAAAGCACATTACAAACTTATGGGAATTGATTTGAAAACAGATGAGGGAGCAAAAGCAAAGTAATGTAAGTAAAATCATAAAATGAATTTTATGTGTCATTAATTCTGATAACTGATTTTATTACTTTGGAAAATTATTATGGCACTCTACTAAAAAATACTTAACCTAATTTAAATTTCTGAATGTATTTTTCTGGCGATTCACTGTAAGCAATATTTTTTAGTCAATGAAGTGGAGCTAATTTAGACTTCAAATGCTTCAAAAATGATGAATTTGCTAAGATAAGGTTTTTGTATTTTTTCTGCTGCTATATTTTTAATGTTATTAGTGGAAGGAGAACTAAACTATGACAACTATATTGTCACCCTCTATGTATATAACAACAACCAAAGAAACAAACAAAAAAAAACAACCCTAAGCACAAATTATAACACTGTTTTTACAGAAAATATTATTTGTATTTGTGTAGTGGCAGTGACTGAAATTCAAAAACTAACTACTTTCATATAACTTAGTTGGTGGTAGATTCAGATCATTTTATTTCTATCTCCTTTTTCCAGTCAGGACTGGCATATGTCCTAAATTAGAGTACAGCTTAGAAAATGGTATTACCTCCTCTCATCCTCTTCATCTGTCTTCAACCATTTTCTACCACAATTGCCCTGGCCATCATAAAATAGTAGAAAACAATAGAGGCATCTCTGTGCCTTCTGTCTTGAAAAAGTGCTATGAGTATTGCCCAAGTATCTTTGAAAATCTGGGGCTAAGTAACTCTAGGACAGGTTTTTGCCTGACCTAAGAAACATGGTCAAAATAATCATGAAGTGAGTGAGTTGCATAAATTTATATCATTATGTCCTAAAGATTAGCTTTTAAAACAGCCTCTTTCAATCCAATTTGACAAAAGAGAGGAATCAAAAATATAGTTGACTGCTTTCATAAAAAAGCTTAGGTAGCCAAAAAACAACTTTCTAAAATCTCTTTGAGGAAAACACGACAGTACATTTTCTGTTCCATTAGACATTTGGACAGTCCACCAGAGGGGATTTCCCCTGGAGGCAAGAGTGTCTATGAAACTAGGCTTCACTGTTTCTTCACTCACAAATCTGTTAAAATTAGACATTTAAAAATTCAGGCACAGGCCTCTGAAAACTTCCCCCAGTGGTCATTTACATATTTCTGAGCCAGTCGAATATGTTTTGAAAAATATTGCCAGGTCTTTCTGGAAGATGGAATGTAAGCACTTAAACATTTACCCAATGAAAGGTAATTAACTAACTTCCTGGGCTGTTTTCTATCATCTGACGTAATTTACTGTAATCCATCCATCAGGACTGTCAATTTAGTGATACAAACATAACTTGAAGAAATGCTGCGTCAGCTGAAGTTCATGTATTTCCCCACCCTGTGCTGGAGATTTACTAAGAATGGTTCATTGCTGGCTGCTGTGGCCCCTGGTGGCATCACAGTTCTTTTGTGGAAGCAGTGCGCAGTCACTAACCACGGTCTGTGTGCTGCTTTATTCGTACCTCTGTGAGCAAAGAGATGGCAGGCTATTTTATAACCTCCTCCTCCAACAAGGAAACTGGGCAAAGAAACAGTTTCACCTTCTTGATGCATACCAAAGATTGTCTACTTTAAAAGAGGATAGACTCTGTTCACTCAAATGAAATTCATAAGCCACTTTTCTTTTTTTTTTTTTTTTTCCTTTCATTTCTTTCTTTTTTTTCCCAGTTTATTTTATCAGCTGCAGTATTAATGCAGTCCTGCAGGGTATAGAAGGAGTGAGTCAGGCAGCCTCTGGCAAGACGCCACTTCAGTAGCGTCTTTGGGGATTTGCAGTGGCACTTTGAAGCTGAATGTGAGGATGCACAGTAGTGCAGACTGTTAGGAGAGCAGTTCTTATTTCTTATCTCATGACAGTCACTGGAAAACCAGTTGCTTTTCTGTGTCTCTTCTGTAGGTAAAGTAAGGCTGGGAAGGCCCTGCATAAGATTTCACAGCTGGCAAAACTCATAGTAAGGGAGCAGATTGCTGGCAGGTCCATCCCTCAGTGTAGTGCGTTATGGTGTTATACATGTAGAACCCAAGGTAGCTGTGAGGTAACAAGTAGAGCTTTGTTGCAGAGCACAGCTCAGCAGCTTCGGGCTACAGTCCCAGAGAGTAGACAGAGCAATGCTACAACTGATCAAAGTCATTAGCAGCATCAAATGAACTGTGGTATACAGCAAAGCAGAAATTCAGTGAGCAGTTTAGAGGCTGTTGGTTCTGGAATACTTGAAGCAATACATGAAAGAGATTGTAGTAACCTTGTAGTCTTTCCTTGCCTAGGAGTGCACAGTTGCTTAACTATTTTATCTTTATAACTCCAAGAAAATCTTTCTACTCTTCACGGACTTCATTTTAACTTCCATGTATTGCCACAAGTCAATTCAGACTGCAACCCTTTGCTCACTTCCATGCTCTGTCCATGCCCGTATCAGCCCTGAGATATATATCGTTTTCCAACAGTGTCCCTTGTGTCTAACATTTCTTCTACACACGTACAATTTCCTTATTGCTTACTTTTATGGGCAGTGCATCTGTGGTGTCCATTGCATAGAATAGTGTTTACTATCTCTCTTAATGGCTACCATTTAGAGTACAGCTTTATAGTACATCTTTTTTCTCTCTCCACTGTCTTACTGTTTAGTACTGCTGTTTGGCCTTTGCTCATATGTACATTAGGATTCTGTATTCTTTTCAAAAATAAAATCTTTTTTTTTTTTTTTTTCACTTGCAGTGACCTATTCTTTTTCAATGCATTTTTTTCCAGCACTGTAAGCCAGTTCTTGTGAGAGCTGGCTGAAAGGGTAGGTGAGAACATAACTGAATGAAAATTGTGATGAAGCAGTGAAATATCAGTGCTGCTGTACTACACTAGAAAACATTTGTATGACGTAAGACGAAAAGTTCTTGCAACCCAATTATAAAGAAACTGAAATTGTGAATTGCAGCACATCTTCCTTGTGTTTGGGCTGAAGTTCTTTGTCACCTAGTTCTGCTATATGTGTATCAGTAGCCTATATATATGGTCAGCTGACAGATCAACTGAATGATAATGTTTAACTAGGGAAATTAATGTTTTGTGTTTGGCTGAACTTGTGACGTGAGAAGGAGATTTGAGTTACTTTACTGCCATTAGGGCTCTTAACACAACTGCACACATGGACTGTGGGCTATTATACCTTGGGCAAAAAGGGCTGAATAGCTCATGCAGTGTTTCCTGAGCCTTTATAGCTAAGCTGTGTTGCACAGTTGGATAGGACCTGTATTGCCATCCTGAAAATGCCACAGCAGAAAGCTCTATTAAACTGCTGGGGACAAAACTGATGGTGAATCATGGTCAGAGTCTGCAATCATGTAAACTACTTCAGTTAACAAGGGGCAGGTTAGATTTCATGTAATTACTGTAATAGCTAATAAAATAGTAGGTGTGTACAAAGAACTAGAGATACTATGAATTTGCACATTTGATGCATTTGGAGAGAAAAGATAGATAATATGTAACTGAAGTAATTTATCATCCTTTGTAACTTAGGCCGGGAATGTATCCTAAATGATTTCACATCATTTATGTATATATATAAAATAATTTATATGTTTAGTCATTTATATGCACTGATACATAAGATCCCCTCTCAGACTTCTCCAGGATAAAACCTGACAGCTGGACCGAAGACCAGTGCAGAAACTCTTCTAGGTGAGGAGGGAGGGTTGCATCTCTCAGTGTGTAGGCAATCTTTCATACTGCTTGCCCTTGAATGAAATCAGTAAGGGTAGCAGCCTGACCACCAACTTCACTGCAGAACATTTGCTCATTTGGTGGCATTAAGGTTCAACTGGCACCTGCTGTGTGAGCAAGCAAGGGCTCTAATGCACACCTGCTCTTCAACTATCTTATTTACTAACGGCTGGTGCCAAGCTCTAGTGCCACTCTCTGGCATACAGCAGCTTTTGAACACAGGGGATTTCAGATAAAGAACAGAACTGAAACTGGGACTGGATGGTAAAAACAGATATGAAGTACCAACATTGTCTTCATGTAGTAAGCAAAAGGCAAACCCCAATTTGCAGAAGATTGCAGGTGGGCTGGGATCCAGTGATCTGTACCAACTAAATAACAGTGAAAATTTGGAATCATTTTGTGTTTTATTTTATATTTTTAAGATGTACTGAAGGCTTCATAGAGTCTAAAAAATATTCCATGAGAATGCAACTCAGCTAACATATCACTTTGTAATAAATGACTCTCACTCATTTTTTATTTTTTCCCATCTTAAATGGCCACATTTGCATGTAGACTATCTTTCTTTATGTGAGCCCTTCTGTTCCTACTGATCTCTCAGCTGAAGCCATAAGCCTTTGTTTGTGACATCAACATGAGTTGCTGTGTACATGATTATGATGTTAAGGAGAGCGCATTATGGCTTCAGGTGAGGAATGAACAGCAGGAGCAGACAAGTTCATAAGTCGCAAACATCCTGCTTGCATGCAAATGCCCCCATTGTCATAACACAAATGTTACAGAGAAAGATTTGCAGAATATAGAACAGGAAGGCAAAAAATAATAGTCATCAGTGGCTCCCCAGAGTTCTCCAGGAACCACTGGCAATTTAAAAAATAAAGGTGAAGGTGCACGATTTCTTTGTGAGCATAGGTTGTTGGGGTTTTCTGTTTTCTTTTATCTTCCCTGAGGAAAAAGGCCACCTGCCCAACTTTTATAATTTCCAGTGATGTTTCACTTCCACAGTTTCCACTTCTTGACTGTGTACTTCAGCCAGCATACAGTTCTGTTCAGACTCTGCCTGGCTGCTTGAGGTCTATGTTATACAGCAGAGTTCTTCCTCAGAAATAAAACTTCAGAAACTCATCCAGACTCAGCAGATGCACTTCAGTGTGTTGGGGCATTCTTGTACACAGAAGGTATAGGAAATGCATAAGGCTGTCAGAAATAATTATGTCAGAAATTATATATGTGCATATATTTCATATGTGCTTCCCATGTGACCAGTTAAGGGCTGCTCCAGTTGTACAGAATAAAATTTGGTGCTGCATGCTACTGCCTGTGTGATGGACTCTGGAAGCACTTTATAAATCAAGAATTTAATTATACTGTGACCGTGTGGACAAATGCCACAGTGGTTGTGTTCAGTTACAGCTCACTTCTGGGTTTGTGTTTTTCTCAGAAAAGAACTATTACTGCCAATTAGCTTCTTAAAATGCATCACAGGATTTTTATTTTTTTTTCTATGCTGATATACCAGTTAACTATCACATATCATCCTGAAAATTGGATAACACAAATAAACTTCTGACACTCCCTTACTTCACTTAGCTGGTGTACGTTTTGATATTTTCTTGGTGCTTTCTTGCTACTAGTAGTAATAATTTGTAGAAATAATTGTGGCTAAAAACATTAAGGCTCTAGTTCACTAGTTATGGACAAGAGAATAAATTATTAATTGCCTTAATTGGTTTAGGATTCTGAGGGCACCAGAGTAGTATTTTATTAAGAATTTCCTACCAAAAAAAAAAAAATAAAATCACCCATTGATGTTGAGGCTTTAATCATGCCTTTTCTACTGTCTTAAGTGGGAATTGTGCTAAAATCCTATTCAACAAACTGAAACTAGAGTTTGTTCTTCAAGGATGAAGGTAAATGAAATCTCTTCAGTATATGTGCCACATCTACATTTGTATTGCAGCAGCCTATTGATTGTATTTCTTATTACTTGTATGGATTCCGTACTACTACCTCCTTTGTTTGCTACTGTTGCCTAGGAGACATTTCTGGTGTTGTTACAATAAAAACAGTTCTCAAAATGAGAAGAAACTTGAAAGACTTCAGAAGAATGCTTTTTAACTGATTAGAGATGGGTAGAATTCTAATGCTATTCTAACCCTTGACCTTGAGTCAATGTTACTCTTAAATGGATGGAAAATCTTTCTGCTGGGAGCATCATCAGAAATAGGGTCGGTTCCTCTTCTACCAGTGGAAGAGCAAAAATTCATCTCCCTCCATCTTATTTGGAAATCTTGCAAAAGATTCACAACCAAACTGAAAAATTTGAGAATTTATGTTTTCAGGTAGACCTCTAATTCCCTAAATGGATTGGAGTACAAATACTTTAACCTGTCCTTTTCAAGCAAGCTGAGTGGATTCTCTGCTTCATGTATAGTTAGTATTATGAGGCTACCCTTTTGCAGCACTACTTCTCATTGACTTTGGCTTTGCCTTTTATCAGCAACTTCTGCTTTATTTCTGAAGGCTATCTTTAAACAAACAAACAAGTAATAGTGCAAGGACCATTTTTTTTGGTGAGCCCAGTCATGGTCTGCACTCTTAGTCCTTTTCCACATAGTGCAATGCCAATACTGAGTGCTGTGCTGGAGTGCTTTCTGCTTCTTACTATCTCCCCTCATAAATTTATTCTTTTGTATCTCACAAGGGTAGAAACAGTTCCCTTTTTAGAAGAAGAAAAAATGTGTGAATGCACACACTCATCCCACCTTGGATTGTTCCAGCTAAGAAGCCTCCTGTATTAATATAACTCAACTCATAATATAAGGGATGCTATTGCTCCTGCTGCTGTTAAGATGTCTCTTCATCTAAATATCTTAAAATCTTGATATCAATCAGCTGGAAGTGGAGCCTTATGAGAAGGGAGGAAACACCTGAGGAATTTAGGTCACCAATTGAAACTAGAACCATTAGGTGGATGAACTATAGCTGCTGAGAAGTACTGCAACAGTGTACTGGAATGAGCTGAGGTACAGTTACATACCAGAACATACATTTGTTGAGGTGTATTGGTGATTATACAAAGAATGTTCATTACTCAGAGTCAGTGGCTTTCTATAACCTACTTACAAAGATACTACTTAAACCTGATTTTCAAATGACGCACCAGAAGAACTGGATTGAGGGCAAAGTTTTTGCATTAAAATACATACAAAGATGGTTAGTGTAAGGGTATGTGAAGAGAGTGTCTGCTCCTAAAAGTCAAGGGTCCTTTTTCAAGGCAATGAGAGATAATAAGAAAGAGAGAAAGTGATGGGATCCGAATCTGGTCATTCACACCAATGTATGAGAGCATGTGAGAATGTAGGAATATTTACTCCAGCAGGGTTACGTGATGGAGGACGTCCAGGGTGGGACAGCAAACTGGGGACTAGGGGAGAAAGGCTGGGTTGTTTTCTGCAGTTGTTATGATACCAATTGGACAAAGGGCCTTAGCGTTGGCATTTCTTACCTAGAGAACAGATGGAGCCTTCTGTGCAAGAGGTGGGAAAGAGGATAAGGTGAGCAGAGATGCTTTGTACCACTCTCCACAGTGCCCGGGGGCAAGAAGTACTAGCAGCAGTTAACATAAATTGCAACTGCTAAGTATGAGGCAGGGCTCAGGCTGCACCTGAGGCCATGGAAGGTTTACCTTCAGGAGGACATTTTGAGCATTTGCTAGGCTCATAATAGACCAGCTCTGGCATGGTGCTCAGGTGTTTTCAAACAGCACTGGGTTTGGCACATGATGAACAAAGAAAAAGCCAAGATAGTCACTGTTTTCACAGTGTTGTGAAAGCATGTATTTCCATGCCTTGCAGTTATTTCTGTGATACAAGGCACTGGCTGAAGGTAGCTGTAGCAGAGGAATGTTGAAGCTTTTACTTGACCAAGATATTAGCACTCCACAGTCATGTAGAATTAGAGTTTACCAGTTTGAGGAAAAAAAAAAAAGTGAAAAATGTATGAAATGTTCTTCCACCTTCAGAACAAAGATGGCTGAGTTGTTCTATCAATACCAATGCATTCAATTAATTTTATCCTTTTAACTTGTCATACACTATATTTTACTTTTTTTTTTTTTTTTTTTTTTTTTTTTTTTTTTTTGTGACTGCCTGACAGCCACTTTATCAGAAAAGCATTTGAGCTTGCCAAATCATGAGCTGGATTCTCAAAAGATCACAAAACAAGGAGGCCTTTTTTCATTTATTTTTTATTTTTTTTTCTTGAATTGCTCAATGATCTGAAGGTATTACGGAGAAAGACATTGTTATGTAATAGAGATACTATTTCTGTTAAAATTGCTATGTTGTCACTCCCTAGCACTGATAAGAAGAAAGTTCTCCTTCATGATGAAACACAGGAAAAGGCAAAAGGAAATGTTATGTTTTTGCTGTGAAGAGGAGTCTTAATTAAATATATATGTATATATATGCTAGAAGAAATCTGAAAAGTTTCAAAATAAGAGATCTAAAATGAAATAGAGCCCAGACACCGAATATGATGCTCAGAGAGGTTTGTTTTTTTCCCAAGGCATTTAGTTTCCTTTCACCCTTCAGACTGCTCAAATGCTGTAAGGGACAACGCTCAGGCCTCAGTAGGAATTGGAATCAATGGGAGTTCTCCGGTATGGATTTTCTCAGCCCAAGCTTCTTAGCAGAAAGCTCTAAGAAGCTGCTGGGAAACTATATCAGAAGTTTTCATGACATTTTATACAAGCTCCTGATCTGCATTTATTTAAGTACCAAATTGGACTTAAAATAGCAACCAAACAACAAAAAACACACAGGCTCATCATGGTTTGAAATGCTTACTTCGGACATTTTCCTAAAAGGAGTGTTCAAAGCTGATGATAGTCTGTGTTAAGCTTACTATATACAGATATTAGTAGCTTCAAGTGGATGACACCAAACTAATCTCTCTTCCTCGCAGAACAGACCAAGGCTCTACTGTTAAGTCACTTTATAGCAATTCTTGTGTATCTTTCTTTTTTGTTTATTGGTAGGGGTTTGGGCCTGGAGGTTCAGATGTGCTTACTAACACCTGGGGTTACTACTTGTGGTTTTTTAGGTTGGAGGTTTACTGCACAGCATCACAACAGTGGCATATGACCTTCCTAAACAAGACATGGCCTATTCTGTTCTCTGGATTTGTGGCACTTACGTGGTCCTTCAGCTCATGAGGGCTCTCATTAATTGTCTCAGTATATTAAGTTTAAATGTGGTGGTTCTTATTTGTGCTGTGAGGTAGGGAGTGGCTACTCATCTTTATCAGAGCAGGGGAATCTCAATGATATTAGAAGTCAGATTTTTCCCCCAAATAAGATAAAGTACAGTGGATACAATGGCTTCCAAAATGGCAATCTTTAAAGCTCCATCTATGTATTTGATTTCATGGGTGTCTAATTCTTTGATTTTCTAGGTGACTGAGAATTGGTCTCTGTGGAGATTCAAAACTTTCTTTATCTTGACAAGTCTGACCATGTTAAAGCTGCTAACTAAAGCTGAGATGGTGAAATGATGCAATATAAATCCTCCACCCCTTCTCTGGTCTGTCCCTAACCAGAGGGTAATATGCCTCTCATGAGGGAGGGATGAAACAGTGGCTCTTGTCCTAGGCTGGTTAGTTGGTTTGTTTTCTAAACAAATTGCTTCCTACAAAAATAGGAAATATCTTGAGGAAAACAGACTGGAGTTCAGGATTCACCTCTTAGGAGGGTGAGGTAGGTTAAGGCTTTAAAGTATTTATAATAAACTTGCATAATTAAAAATTTGTAACCAGTAATCAAAGTAATTACCATGTTCTAGCCTTTCTCAATCCTAAATAACACCAAGAATTTCTTTTTAGAAAAAAAACAAACTAACAATTTATTTGATCTCCCTCCACCTCACCTAAATGCACTGATAATTTAATTTCTTGAATGATAACTCAATGAAAGAAATACTTAGAGCTAGGTCATTAATTTAATACTTCATAGCTCCCAATAACTAGAAGATGCCTTCATATAATATGACATGCTGAATACTTGGCAAGTAAAAGCAAGATGTAGAGCAACCACTCTAATTACTTAAATCTACTTGCCCAGGGACAGGTCTTCCTGTCACTCATTAGGATTCTGAGCCACAACTGTAGTAGCCTGAAGACAATGAAGATGCAAGTTGAAGGGGCAGTGAAAGGAAAGCAGGGAGGTAAATACAGTTTCTTATTTTGCTGAAGGAAATGAGGATAATGACATAGCTAGGAGAATAAATCTATATCTGTTAAATCATGTAAATTAGGGCCAGACTCCCACCTTGCTGATGAAACTTGTTTGGCTTACTACCTGGTTCATTTGATGAGGGTGTGGGAAAAAAGTTACACTCTATACCATGAAACCTGGATGTGGGGCTGGCCTATGACGATTGTATTTTACTATCAACTTAGAAACAGAGAAATCAAGAAATTGAGCCCAGACTCTGGCACAAATATAAAGAGGTTCTGGGGCATCCTTCTAGTGTGAGAGATGGAGAGCAAGAAACCCTGGAAATATTAAGATGGATTTTTGTCAGCCTTTCAAGAGGATTATGACTTGATGTCTCCTACTTACTGATGTTTGGATGACTTTGAAGACTGGTCCAGCCCTGTGTTCCATTTACTGTCAGAGTCCTCCCTCCTTGATGCTGTCGATGAGTCTTCTCTGATCTGATGGAAAGAAAAGTGATTGTGTGGCATATGACTCTTGAAACGATTTAGACATGAGTCATTTTCTGAAGTTAAACTACTGTTTCTCATGTGTCAGAGCTAGGATTTTCTTTTACTAGCCAGCTCTTCAACAAATGCGTGATTAAACAGGATGAAAGCTGGCTTCCCACCAAGAACAGGGCTAACTAAGGTTCAATATATTTGCAAATTTGTAGCTATTCTAGAAAGACAGCACTTTATTATATATATTACTTCCTTTTAAATAAATGACCTTCACTTTACGTACTACTTAATTCTGTATGCAAGCATCTGAATAATATATTATGTCAATTAATTAATGTCAAAGATAATTTTAATAAGTAGGTAAAAAGACTGATTGGTTTCATTTTTTTTTATATACTTTGGCAGCTGCAAAGTTGTTTTTTGGAATAAATGGTTTTGTTTACAGAAAGAGTTAATATAGGCTCTGAAATCATTACCATTTTATTGACAACTTTGTAAAGTGCAGAACATACCTGCACTGAAGGGCTAGGTAATCATTAGAGTTAAAATGATTGAGGAAGCTATTCAGCCTGATGAGGGGCTTCTCTCTTAGTCACACTGGAAAGCAAAATTCTGAAGCCCTAAATCTGTTCCTAGCGAGCTGGATTCTCTTTCTTTTACTCAGCTGAATACGTGTGCTGGTCAAATACCTGAGGATGTCAGGAAACAAGGCTCTCAGAGGTGAAGCAATGATGTGTACTGAAGACAGATATGCTTGATACCAGTGAGTTAATTCATATTTGTGTGTGCTTCTGCATTGCCCTGAGAGTGGTAACAAAGGTGGCTGTACAACATTTTCTGGTCTATGGCAGGTCTAGGTCTTGTTAAACACTGCTAACAATTCAAATCTGGGTAGGGCTAACTTTCAAAGTGGAAATGCTGTGGCAGATGTTATGCCAAGTATCTGGGATTCTCCTCACTTTTAATTTCTTTTATCGGAGCCTGTTCATGTGCCTGTTCATAGATGTGCACCTGTTTAAAATGAATCCTTGCTCACTTGGAAGAGTTTTGCTTTGGCACATGGATTCGTTTTTTAACACTCAAAGTTCAGAAAGGGTCCTGAGCTGCACCGGGATAGCACTAAAGCAATACTGGAAAATCTGGCAGTTTGGTTTTCAGAACTTTGTTGTGTTGGTTTTAGATCCTCTGTGAAATCTTATCGTAATAGAACAGCTGGAACCTGACTGATGCTTCTTGCTGTAGAGCTCCAGATGATGTATAGGTTTGCTCCACTAACCGTAAAGACCTTCATTCCACTTACACATTTGATCCCTGGGAGCACAGAAAGTGTCAGCGCTGTTCTGATCCTCTGCCTGGCAGTATTCAGTAGCAGAGCATTAAGAGCAAGGTGCACAAAACCACAAAACTTCTCAGCAGGGAGCTTTGTGATATCAGGTAGTTGAGTGAAGACCCCTGAGACTTGTGCTTTTGAACTGGTTAAAAACTTGGGAAAACCATACGCTTAAGCCACGAGGTGACTAGTCACATGCCCAGGCCTGCACTATCATATTTTTATAAGAACCACGAAGAACATAATAAATATGTATTTTCAATATAATTTCCGTCTGTATGGTTCATAGCTAGTTCCTTGCTTGAATTGCTTTTCTGACAGCAATGCTGTCAGGTGAAGTGTTGTCTTTGGTATATATAATGCAGTCTGTGCCACTGACATTTTGGAAGCGCATTCAGATGGTTAAAATCTCATAATAATATCATGGAAATATCTCAAGACTATGACCTTTTCTGTCTGCCTGAAACTCTAAAATATGTGTATATTACAACATGCTTGAGTTCCTCAGTCTTCTCTCTTTCTGGATTTTCTACTTTGGCTCTTGAGAGTTTGGCAGCAAAACTGACTATTTTATTTTTTTCCCCCCCCCAAAATCCCACTTTATTTCACTCATTTCCTCCTCATGCTTAACTGCTTGTCATCTTGGCAAAGCCCTGAGTAATATCAAGATTTTTTTCTGGTCTGTTCCAGAAAGGGTATTTACCTCTCACATGGTTGCTCTCAATAGTCACATGGTGGCTGTAATATTAGACCTTGTCCTCCAAACTGGTGATTGGCCTACCAGAAAGCAATGAGTAAAACTTTTCCATGAACTTCCCATTTCAGTGTAGAAGGATGTCTCAAAATGGAGGTTGAGCAGTCACTGTATCTCACTGGTTTCAATGGGAGCTGCTAGATGCGTGTTGCTTGTGGAAAATAATCTAGCTTTAAATACCAGAGCCTCATCGCCATCTCTCATTCCTAAAAATTAGGGCCAAGTCTCATAAGCTATATGTCTCTTTCAGCTGTGTTAGCTTTCTTGCCTCTCTTTCCTTTAGCCATTTGTCTGTCTTGGTTTTAGCTTTGAAGCATTTTGCTGTGTGCATTTCTCCATCCCTAAAAGGCTCCTAAATTAAGTGAAAGATGTATCTGAGATTTTTTTTTGCTTTCATTCCAAAGCCATATTTCTGACACTACAGATTTCACATACTCCCCATTCTCCCCCACCCACTGCTAGTCATGCTAGCAGCATGATTGATCCTGTTGTGAATGGATCAGCAGCTTAGGGGTGATAAATGTCTGACTCCCACCAGTTTCCCATAATATCTGGGTAAATTTGTATCCAGATATTTCTTTCCTTGGACAGAAGAGGTTGGGGGAAAACACTGTCAGTTTTCTAGAGGCCAAGAAACTAATGACTTTTTTGCCTTATGATGCTCATGTGGAATTAGCCCCAGGCTGTCGGCAGCAGAATTATTTGCCTGATAGTTACTCAGGTGCCTCTGTGGAGTTAGAGTCCAACAGCATATCCTAGGAGCAAGTCATGGTTGTGTCCACCTGTAAATTTTTGTCCAGCTGGAAGATCAGTGAGTGAATAAGTATAAAGGCTGAATAAAAGGTGTCAGCTTAAAAATGTGTAGGCAGTACAGCGGGCATGGTTTACCAGCCAGTGCTCATTTTGGACTGGTTAACATGAAATGTAAAGAAAATAGCTGAAAGAATGGATTTTTCAAGCACCAAATACATAAAAAGAAACAAAGAAGAACACAATGCTTCTGTTTGGCTTATCTACCATATTTGTTCATACTTGCCACTTTTTTCACTCTATTTATATGGAGGGAGCAGAATGTAATGGTATATATATGATCAAAATGTTACTGAGGGCTAATTTGGCAATGCTTTACAACGAGTACCAAATTACTTGCACTTCATTTAGTATTGATTGTACAAACATTAATCATAGTAAATTCTTTCGGTATCATTCATGTGGATATAAGATGTAATACTCCCGTAGTAAGCACTGAATAATTTTAAGGATAGATCAAAGTTATCTAAATGTCATCCTGATTGCCTCTCAGTGCTCCATACTCAAAACACAAATACGTATATTAGGAAGGAAGAATGTGCTTTAATTTATTACTGTTTAGCAGAACTTCACTGAATGATTTTGCTGTAGGTTCAGATGAATCAACGGGAGCTGTTCATCCACCTTTTTGATACACAGTCTTAACATTGTACTTCTCATTCAGAGCCTGTTTCTGTCTTAGTAAGGGAAGCACCTTCATGTAGATGACAGGTGAGGTGTTAAGATGTTACATGTGACTGTACTGAAGTGTCTTAGAGGTAATTTCAAGAGAAAGGACTGGAGCAACACAGCCCACTTATGTCTCAGTGTCTGTCCAGTGAGTCAAGAAACCAGGCCTTTTCACCCTGGAGTAGTTTTTCCTTTCCTGAAAGGCGTGGACCTGTGGGGACAGTACATGGTCTGCAATGCTGTATGTGCCTGCCCACTGGTAATCAAATTCCTGAGATCCTATGCTGATTTATTGCTGAATGAGATCAAGTGTTTAGCTAGGATTGACAGATGCCTTCCAGCTTTCCCTGTGTCCTGCTGTTGATCACTGCAATATTTAAGAGTGCCTGTTTATATTAACAAGAAGCTAAAGCAGTGCTGTTGGGAAGAAGGGAAGAATCTCCAGAGCTGTAGAAATAGGAGCTTAAAAATTCATTCTTCTTTGAATAGCTGGGGTGTGCCAGGTAACAAACTGGGATTGTGCAGCCTGCAGGAATAGCAGATCTGCCTTCTTTCCTATTCTTTTATTCCTGTGCTGCTTTTGTCTATGTCACATCATAAGAACAGAGTAGTGGTCTGCTGCACTTACCAGCAGTGTCAGGTGAGATGAAGTGTAAGGCAGAGCTGAGGTCTCTAGAAAATGTGGCATAGGATATCCCAAAGGGAAGATGTTCATCTCAGCAGTTGAGGCCTTTCTGGCAGCAAGCTGTTAATAGGGGTGGGTGGACCATCTTCATCTATAATCTCAAGAAAAAAGCTTCCTAGGCTTTTTTCTTATGCTATTTCTGACTTGTTATTATGCTTTTCTCCTCAAGCCTTCAATAAAAAAGCAGTTCTCAAACTTCATCACTGACACTGTTAGGCATGTTTAATTTATAAATGTTGTCCAGAGAACCTATTTATTAGCAGTCTGACGCCGGTAAACTCAGCAACTAATTCATTTAGTGCATAACTTTGACACTAGCCATTTAAATTATTTTGTTTATATGGATAAGTGACACCATTCAGGCAGGACACTGAACAATTAATTTAGACATGTCAATGGCTGGAGACATTGTGACATAACTAATTTAGATATTTTTGCCTGTTGCAGTCCTTTAGGCATAGCAATGCAATTATGGTAAGTATCCTCTTCTTGTGGCTGATATACTTGCCAGTCTGTATTGTGATTTACATGAGAAGTGTTGAAACAGACCAGGAATTATAAGTTTTGCTTAGTACCTAAACTTTGTGAAACTCGACCTGCCTCTATTTAGGCAAATAGCTATGCATTGAAAATCCTACAACCATAGAGAAGAGATGTCATGAATCAAATATCTGATTAATGTGCTAACCTTTCCTTAGCCATTCCTCAACAGGGGACCAAAGGCTTTTGTGGCCAAAGTTGCAGTAAGTGTCCAGGGGTGGGGTGAAAAAAACCAACATTTTCATCCTCCCCCTCCTCACTTCATCTGAAGGTGTTTCCCGTTTCCTAGCTCACTGGGATTTTTACTGGTAGAGAAGAAGGCTGGCTAAGAACAGATATGCCAGATCTCTATGGCATTGAGTATGTTACTCGTTTTCTTTCCAGAGGATATATATTCTGGATTTTTTTTTAGGCTCTGTAGTGGGTTTATGTGACAAGGTTTGGGTAGCAGGGGGCTATAGAGATGGCTTCTGTAAGAAGAATCCAGAAGCTGCTCCCTGTTAGATAAGGAAACTGCTGCAAAAAAAGAACAACGAACAAACTGCTGGGGAACAGCAGCTGGGAGAGCGAGGGGTGAGCAGCAGCCCTGCAGCTCCCAAGGTGAGTGCAGTAGGAGGGCAGGAGGTGCTGCAGGCAGGCAGCAGCAGTTCCCCTGCGGGCTGTGCAGGGAGAGGCCCCTGGTGGAGCAGGCTGTCCCCCTGCAGCCCATGGGTCCCCCATGGAGCAGATCTCCACGCTGCAGCCCCCCAGTGGGTGGAGGAGCCCCTGGTGGAGCAGGTGGATGTGGCCTGGAGGAAAAAGAGGTGTGGAGAAAGATGTTTTATAGTGTGCTTTTAGTTCTCAGTGCCCTACTCCATTATCAATTGACAAAAATTAAATTAATTTTGCCCAAGCTGACTCTGGCCATGATGCTTGGCAAGTGATCTTTCTGTCATCTCAACCCATGAGGCTTTTTCATCTCATTTTCTACCTCTGTCCTGTTGAGGAGGGGGAATGAGTAAGCAGCTTGGTGGCCCAGCCAAAATCAACCCACCACAGGTAGGTATTTTTTGTAGTATAATGGTCCTCTTTGTATTATGGGACAGAAAATAACTAATTTGAAAACATTCCATCCCAGAAATTTTGGGCAACAAAATAGAGCTTCAAAGGAAAGATATGTTATTCTATTCAATGTCTTATATCTGGAAGCCTGAAACAAGCAGGCTATCTGTTTGATCTACATGAATTTGTAGGTGGATAAACTGAGAGGAAATGAGTCACAGCAAAGATAGCTCACTGAAGGTCACAAGGGAATAGGGAGTAAGTGCCCATTCTCTAAAGACCTCCTGGCTAGGTTTTTCACTGTACAGGTAACGACACAGTTCTTGTCCTAATAGAAGGATATGTACTGCTAGTGTTTAAAAACACTCGTCTTCAATATGGATGAACAGGTGTGCTTTGGATGAATGTATAATGAAAACAAGAAACTTATTAGGGCAAAACCATTTTAGGGTCTGATTAATCTAGGTAAAGATTGAAGTAGGGGGAGGATGCCGAAGGGATTAATCAATTTCAGTGAATAAAAAGGCATGACAATATTGCTGAAGTTGATAAAGATGGGTCTATATTTAAAGAGATCAGGATTCAGAACACGCTTTGTGACTTATTATGCAGAGAAAATTATTACTGCCCATTAAAGAATTAGCTTTCACATAAAATGGAAAAGTTGATTAGTGCACCTCAGAGTGACTAGCTTCTAAAATTATAAAATTAATGAATGTATGAAATATTTAATTTCACACACAAATATCTGTGAATAGAAATTAATTACTGCATGCAATAAAAGTCATTTATTGCACATATAGTATCAAATATTAAACATGCGCTGAAGTAAAAATGTGAGCATTTTCTTAGCTTGTTTGTAACTGATTTGTTTTTTTGTTGAAGTTTTTTGTAATTGTATAACAAATACACATCTAACTCAGTAATGCAGTAAGCAGGGTAAGATAAACTTTATGTATATTTTCAATATCAGTAGAGGGTTAACAAAGAAAATCCTTGATCCTGGAAAGGATCACCTGTAAATGCAATTGACCTCAGATATCATTGGGACCACAATAAATTAATTGTAGAGTCATTAAGATTGGAAAAGACCTTCAAGATCATCTGGTCCAACCATCACCCTACTACCAATATCACCCACTAAGCCGTGTCCCTAAGCACCACGTCCAAACTTTCCTTAAAAACCCCCAGGGATGGTGACTCCACCACCTCCCTGGGCAAGCTGTCCCAGTGCCTGCTCTTTCTGAGAAGAAATGTCTCCTCATTTCCAACCTGAACCTCCTCTGGTGCAACTTGAGGCCATTCCCTCTAGTCCTATCACTGGTTACCTGTGAGAAGAGGCTGACCCCCAGCTCCCCATACCTTCCTTTTGTGAAATGTGTTCATCTGATTCAGGTAGCTGCAGAGAGCAATGAGGTCTCCCCTGAGCCTCCTCTTCTCCAGATCAAACACCCCCAGCTCCCTCAGCTGCTCCTCACAGGCCTTGTGCTCCAGGCCCTTCACCAGCTTCGTAGCCCTGCTCTGGACACGCTCCAGGGCC
Source organism: Anas platyrhynchos (assembly GCF_047663525.1). Taxonomy (NCBI): domain Eukaryota; kingdom Metazoa; phylum Chordata; class Aves; order Anseriformes; family Anatidae; genus Anas; species Anas platyrhynchos. The sequence goes on from NC_092590.1 coordinate 15,667,299, forward strand.
TCGATGTCCTTCTGGTAGTGAGGGGCCCAAAGCTGAACACAGTGCTCGAGGTGCGGCCTCACCAGAGCAGAGCACAGGGGGACGATCACCTCCCTGCTCCTGCTGGCTGCACCATTCCTGACACAAGCCAGGATGCCGCTGGCCTTCTTGGCCACCTGGGCACACTGCTGGCTCGTGTTCAGGCAAGTATCAATCAGCACCCCCAGATCTTTTTCCTCTGCACAGCTTTCAAGCCATTGAAATAAATGAAAAAAGTAAGAAATAAAACACATGCGTAAATGTTTCCAGGACTGGAGCCTATGCTTTTATCATAACATAATTTCATGTTATTGAACTGTCAGAATAAGTACAACATCCAGTACTTTTGCTGAAAAATGTTCTTACAGAATATGTCCCTCACATTCTGATTTTTGATACATCAGTCTGCTGGTCCTGCAAATGCACACTTGATATGCTATTACTTAGGTTTGCTAATATTTTCAGCCAAATCTTAGTGCTTGTACTGTTTACTAGCTTTTTTCTTTCTCTACGTGAAAACTTTGAAGTTTTCCTGCACTCCATGTTCTATAAGTACCATGTCCTGCTTATAACTCCAACTAGAGAGGGATCTGGGGGTCGTGGTAGACAGCAAGTTCAATATGAGCCAGCAGTGTGCCCTGGCAGCCAGGAGGGCCAACCGTATCCTGGGGTGCATCAAGCACGGCATCGCTAGTAGGTCGAGGGAGGTGATTGTCCCGCTCTACTCTGCGCTGGTGCGGCCTCACCTCGAGTACTGTGTGCAGTTCTGGGCACCACAGTATAAAAAGGACATGAAACTGTTGGAGAGTGTCCAGAGGAGGGCTACGAAGATGGTGAAAGGCCTGGAGGGGAAGACGTACGAGGAACGGCTGAGGGCACTGGGCCTGTTCAGCCTGGAGAAGAGGAGGCTGAGGGGAGACCTCATCACAGTCTACAACTTCCTCGTAAGGGGGTGTCGAGAGGCAGGAGACCTTTTCTCCATTAACACTAGCGACAGGACCCGCGGGAACGGGGTTAAGCTGAAGCAGGGGAAGTTTAGGCTTGACATCAGGAGGAAGTTCTTCACAGAGAGAGTGGTTGCACACTGGAACAGGCTCCCCAGGGAAGTGGTCACTGCACCGAGCCTGACTGAATTTAAGAAGAGATTGGACTGTGCGCTTAGTCACATGGTCTGAACTTTTGGGTAGACCTGTGTGGTGTCAAGAGTTGGACTTGATGATCCTTAAGGGTCCCTTCCAACTCAGGATATTCTATGATTCTATGATTCTATGTTGGTTAACTATTATATAGGTTGAAGTGTGCAGGCAGTATTCTTTTAAATAGCTTAAACCAGGAAGTGCTCTTTACTGTGCCATATGAAATTTTGAGAGGGATTAGTAGGAATATAACGTCTGTTTGCATTTAATTAGCAGCATTACTTGGAATTCTTCTAGTGCTAGTGTCATTCCTTTGTTGTGTTTAACAAAACAACTGGAGTTGAAAACTGATGCAGTGATCTTATGAAAAGGTAATTGCTGCCTACAGATACTGGGGCTGCAATCCTTTACTCTAAATCTGGAAATAATGATCTTTGTCATATCTTGTTAGAGTGTATGAAATTATGTCTGCAAGCACTTAAGCACGGTATAACTACACTCTGCTAGTAATATGCAATGTAATGCAAATTCCCTTTCACATCTTCCCTATATTTTTGTGGTGAAATGGTCTCACCAAAGGTTCTGCAGCAAAGGGAGTGTTAGCTCCTGTTTCACTTGACTTCACTGTGTGCTTCTGAAACTTGGCAAGTAACAGTTGTGCATGATCTGATTAACTTCCTGCTGATACCATCCAACAGTGGCTCATTTCAGTGTTCATACTTAACCCAAAAATAAACCAAACCAAAATAAATGGTTAAATTCATCTCTTTCTTGGAGCCAGATGTGCTGCAGTGTCCAGCACATTTCAAACATGTGAATGTCATGTATCACAAAATAGAATTACTGTGTAAATTCTTGGGATGGGTCCTATGCTAATGTTGCAAATCCTTCTGGCCAGTACAGGCTGCTCTATGTGTGCTCTAAATGTGTTCTCATATTTTCAATTCCAAATATTTTGGGGGATAGTCAAGGATTTAGAATGTGTAAAACCAGCCCAGCTGCACTTTCTTCTGTTGCATGTGCTTATTGCTTGGGTTAGCTGGTGACAAAAAGCTCTACCTGGGACTCCACAATGTAGCCAAAGTGAATAACAGGGTGGCTTGCTCACTAGGTGAGGAGTGTGTTCAGAAGGCCACAAGTTTGGTACTCTGTGTCAGGACTGACTCTGCCTTGGCCTCCATGTGGGTTTATGATGTTGGTTACAGTCTTCTGTAAAACTGTCCTGTACTGTCTGTTTTGTTAGGCCTTATCTCTGCAGCAGCAGTCAGAAAGAGAAGACAACATGGTGGAGTCCCATTTGGGTCACAGAATCACAGAATCATCTAGGTTGTAAGAAACCTCAAGATCATCTAGTCCAACCTTTGACCTAACACTAACCAGTTCTCCACTAAACCATATCCCTAAGCTCTACATCTAAACGTCTTTTAAAGACTTCCAGGGATGGTGACTCCACCACTTCCCTGGGCAGCCCATCCCAATGCCTAACAACCTTTTCAGTAAAGAAGTTTTTCTGAATATTCAACCTAAACCTCTCCTGGTGCAACTTTAGCCCATTCCTCCTCGTCCTGTCACCAGGCACCTGGGAGAATAGACCAACCCTCACCTCGCTACAGCCTACTTTAAGGCCCTCCTGTGGCTTCCCAAATGGACACAGACAATATGGATTTCTTCATGTTGTCTCCTTTCATCCTGTAATTCATCTCTTCAGAAACTCAGAAAGACTTTGGAAGTTTGATCTAACAGATTTGAATGGGATTATTTTAATTAGGTCAGAACAATGCCTTTAGGAGGGGTTAAATTAGGAGCTAAAGCTTTACTGCATAGGCAGTAAAATTGTAAGTAAGATGTGGCACGTCATCTCAGATGTTTCTGAAGAAGCTTCTATGGTGTTCTACTTAAAATTTAAAATAATGTATTAACGGAGTATTAATGGGCAGAACTTCAAGTGACTGACTAGACATAAAATTATTCTTGTTGTAGGAAGACAATTAGAACAAACTACTCTGACATCCATGATCATTGCTATTTTATTTCCATCCAACATTCTTCACTCAAAGGGTTATTTCAGATGCGTACGTCATTGTCTCTGAAGGCAGATCTGTGTATCCATTTTTGAGTCTGTGATATGACTTGAGGTACCTCCAACTATAGAGCTAGAAGGCAGTATTGCACGCTAATGGGCTGAAAGTACACTCACTAGTTGCAGTGAAAATGTAGAGAAATCAAAATTTCAATTTAGCTTTTGTTATTTGAGCCTCTTTTTTATTTAATCAGTAACCTTTCCTTTTTCCAATCATGTATCAGAGTGAGTATGTTGGGATTCGCTTGCTTCTACATCCCTGGTTCAAAAGGAACCTTCATTGCAGGTGCTGGAGACATGCTAGGAACTCAGGCTGTGTATTGAATAAGTTGTATTGTATTGTGTGCTAAGTAATAAGCATTATGGCATCATTCTGTGTATTGCTGTATGTGTGCAGTATGAGTAATGACCTCATGCATGAGCTTGTCCTGGAATTTGCATGTGTGTTAAAATCAGAATTTAGAAACAGGTTTAAGTTTTTCCATTCTCGCTCTAAAGAGGGTTCTTTTCATAAAGAATGAACAATCTTTTGAAGTAGCATTTTTAATTTTTAAGTATGTTGCACCTCTCAAGGTGAGGGAAGAACATGGAAAAAAAATCTCAGAAAAATAATAGATATTTAATGAATTACAGAAGAAGCTACACATGACCATCAATATTATCAGAAATTTGCAATTCCTACTCTACCTAAATACTGCCTCCAAAGTTAACAAAGAGTGCTTCACAGCATTCTCTGAACTCTTCAACATTCAGACTGTGTCTGAATTGTTCAATAGTTCATTGTTCAATATTTATTTCCTTGCTTTGTAGTTTTTTTGTTTGGTTGGTTTTGTTTTTCTTTTCTCCAGGAATAAGATTATAAAGGATCCTCCTTTTTCAAAGATTAAAGCCTTCACATAACAACTGAAGGCAAGGATACCAGAGACCTTTGCTCAATGGTTAAATATGTAGTAAAATTAAAAAAATATGAAGAATGAACTTGCCTGAGCCTTGCATAATTACTGACTGTGTTTCTTCCCCTTATGGCAGTTCCTTACAGGATGATAATGATGATGATTACCTATCAACTACAGCAAATGTCAGTCTCAAGTTGGAGCTTAGGCTTTGGATGGGATTGCAATGTAATTTCGATTCTTTACTCACATCTGAGTTTCTTGGTGGCTGTCACGTGGCATGTGTCATATTAAGGACTGAAGGCAATGTTAAAACTGGAGCTTTCCTGAGCCTGAGTTGCTGTGTAACTCTGAACTGTTCCAGAACAAGGAGTATGGTTTTGCTTACAGATGACCTGCTGTGAATTGTGTGAGATATACAGACATTTATTCTAGGACTGTCTCAACTCCACATTCCTAAAGTAAACTTGAAAAATAACATATATATGTCAAGGCAAATTAAGGATACAATATATTAAAACACAGATGAAATCAGAATCTAACTCCTATCATGGTGTAAAATATTACATTTTTATATTAGATGTGCAAGTCATTACAAAGACTGTCCTTTGGAGAATGACCTCACCTTTTTCTTGAGTAATGTTTATTCATTTTATCACTTACATACTAAATTATATCTACTGCTAAATTGTTCAGAGAGCAATCAATTTGGTTCAAGTCTAGTTGACACCAATAAATCCAGCTGTCATCAAAAGACCTTGATGATAGTCCATGTTCACAACAGAAAGGTTTGTGAGCTTCTTCATTAGTAGTAAGTCAGTTAACAAAGAACACAGCTAAGTAAATCTGATTATGTTCTGCTTTAGGTAGGCGCTTGTGTGCTGCCCACTACAAAGCTTATGCATTGCAAAGGGAAAGAAGACAAGGTTCAAATTCAATTTTTCAATCCACTGTTGATTGCTGCAGAAGTGTCTATGTGTTTGTGTGCAAAAACATCTCACTCTGAAGGGGTCTGTTGATTCACTTCTTTCATCAGTAAGTAGAGTAACTCAGTTTTGGTTTTATGATCTGCTTAGACTGATTTCCCTGTTTTCTTATACTTCATTCTCACAAGAAGTTTCATCTTTTAAGACCTTTTACTGAAAATACCTCCATATACTTCTTTGCATCCTGGCTCTGTATGTTGGTTGTGTCCATTGTGCTGAGGATACAAAGATACTTTATGGGATAGGAATAAAGTTGGTATAATACTTGTAATACTTTGCACAGAACCTATAAGTAATAGAGAACTACTTGGGCAATATTTTCCACTGCTGTGAATTCTTATATTTGCCTTTTTTTTTGTTTTGTTTTGTTACTGCTATTCTCTCCTGTCTAGTTTGTTCACCCAAGGTTGTAAAGCAGCTAGGCGTTAGAGATGCCAAAAGGCTTCTTTTTCCCCCCTTTAATTTTTTATCCCCCCATTCCATTGGACTTGCACTCACATTGTTGGTACAATGATTTCACTCACTGAAAAGCTGTGGCCTGTTAAGGGAAGTGACATACAAGATAGTGCTGATTCCCAGTTTGAGAGGGCAGGTAGCAAACTTCAAAAAAATACATCTTTTAGATCATTCATCTGCCTGGTTCTGAAAGTAAGGTGCTCTGAATGACTAAGAAAGCACTGAGTACCTTGTCCTTCTTGTCCCAGTTGCTCAGAATGGCAAGCTTGATACTCTGTCCTAGTCTAAGGTGAAAAAGTGACTTGGCTAGCCAAACATTGACATATTCATACAACATGCCGGAAATACTGGGCAATTGTGGTGTCAGGAAAATGACATATTCATCTTGCTGTCAACCAAACACCCAGGTCCTTTTCTGGAGGGCTGCTGTCCAGCATCTTGTCCCCCTCTGTGTGTGTATCCAGGATTGTCCTGTCCCAGGTGCAGAATCTGGCACTTGCTTATTTACATTTCATATGGTTGGTGATTGCACAGTTCTTTTCAGTTCTTTGATGGATCAGAACTTTTAAGTCAAAAATATCAGGATTCTGCACAAACATTTCAGTACTGATGCAGGACAGGTATTGTCATTCACTTCTCTCCTGACTCTGCTTTGCAAAAGTGGGGTTCCCTTTTACTTGTTCATGTACACGTCAGCTTCTGTCTTTATATATAGATTCTCTGCAATCTTTCATACCTCAACCGTTAGCAGTATCCTTTGGCTTATTTGGTTTCATTCAAATAAAGGCCATGTATGTGGCCTGAAAGTACCCTTCCAAATTGTGTCTCTTGATTTCGGTAAGATTTCACAAAGAGGTACAGATACAACTGTAATACCAAGATTGCAATTTGCCAAACCACATTTAGAGGTTGCTTTAAATTTTACTAATGGTCTCTGGGATTCATTTAACATCACTGTACAGCCCATATTGTTTTTTAGTTTCTCTGAGGTAGCAAGAAGTAGATTCCATGGTCACTTACACTGCAAACACAAAAAGAATTTTAAGACCTGTATTGTGTGCAGCCAGAGCTAGTTGCTGATAAGGGAGATCCAACAAAGAGCTTGGGTTGAGGACTATAAGTCACAGTTCTGAATTGTCTCTTTTTTTTTTTTTTTTAATCTCCATTGTCTTTAAGTACACTTACCCAAGACCTACAAACCTTGAATAAATATGTCATTTTAAATGAGACTCTTCCAAACATTTCTTTAAGTTCGTATATCTGTTCTGAGAATAGGAGATGCCTTTACCATAATTATTTTCCATTTAAAAATTAAAAACATACAAATAAAAAATACGAAGGGCAAACTGGTGCTGCAGTTACGTATTCTGAGATTACTGTGCATGCTGTTTGACAGTTGCAATGAATTTCTTTAAACACCTTTGTCTCAAAGTTAAAAAAATGAAGGTATTAACTCAAACAATTCAATTAAATCTAGTCACAATCTAAAATCTTGGCCAAGATTAATTGGAATTATGAAGAAAAAAACTACACTGATGTCTTTGGGCTGTCTCAAAGAGGTCAAGGAGCCTTCTTAGATGAAGAAGTCAATTCACTCTTCAGTGAATTGACTTCTCCCACCTAATCCCAGGAAAATAAGTGTGAAGGTTCCTGATGATTTAAATGGGTGGCATGCAAGGTCTCTCCCATAAATTAAATTTGCAGCTCCAAATTTATTAATTTCCAACCATGTATTGTCATTGTGGTAAAAGGAAATTTTAAGGAATCTGATGTTGTCAAAATACATTAAGATAGTCTCTGACCCAAATGTTCAGGTTCTTCTAGAAGCCTGAAGGTACTAAATGCTTTTCTGAGGATACAGCCTAAGAGGGTTGAGGATACACAGTACTTGTATGCTTGGTTGAACAAATCCTCTTGAGCCATGCAGGAAAGCAGGGACATTCATCATGTCACACCATGGTGTTAAATTTGGTGTTATGCTTCAGAGAAGTAGGCAAATGAGATATTCAAGTGCAATAGGGTGAACACAGTAACCCGTGTTAGATGTAAGAGAGATTGGAACTGCTGAGTGATAGAGAAAGTTGCCTCAATGTACTCTCTGGGAAAAATGGAACAAAACCATCAATGTGGCTTCATTTCTTCCATCTCTTTGTTTCATGAAGCATGAGAAGAGCTGGATGATGTCTTCAGAGTATATTTTAGATGCTGAATTGCATTGTCTCCTTCAAAAGCTTGATATTTTATGTAGAGGATAAAATCCCTTCAGGCAAAAAGAGTCTTTCACAAGGAAGTATGTGCTTTGGATATTGAGCTGATCTGCCTCTGCCTGATGAATTCTTGGTTTAATCCCATACCTCAGAGTCTGAGTTGTTAGTTAAAGTGATCCTTTTGCCTTGACAGAGCAATATCTGCTGCTCTTCTAAGTGACCATAGTGAGGACAGAACATGATTTGTCCTGAATTTCTGTATCATACAACCAGAGTCTTGGCTGTGCAGAAAAGAGTCTATTTACATATGTATTCCTTGCTTGGACCAGATGGGCAGGAACTAGTGGACTGTATGTCAGGAATTGACAATTTCAAATGTCCTTGCATTAGATAAGTTCATCAGCACATTTACATGGTCTTTTTGGTAAGTCTGACCATTAGTGACAACCACATCAGCTGCATTGAGGTTTGTCCCAGCCAGGCCTCTTCCTGTTCACAGTAGTAGTTTCTTCCCTACCTCAGTTTCAATAGAGCACACTGTGGCAGAGAAGAATGATGGGTATGTGTATTACTGTAAAATCAGGGATTTCAGAGTAAATGAACATTGGAGAGTCGGGGAAAAACAAAACAAAACAACCTCATCAATCCAAATCAATGTTTTTAACACACATGAACAGTGGTAGTACTGACCAATGATATAGTCCTACACCCAAAAAAAAATAAAATTATATATACATATATATATATATGTATATATATACCATGGCTTCTGAGAAAAATCTAGCATGAACTAGGTTTTAAAACACAAAAGTAATTAAACTTCCTGAAAGGCTTGGACAAGGCTAATCAGCAGCATGATAGGATTGGAGATATCAGCACAGTATCACTTTATTAAATGGGCAAAGGTAGGTGAATATAAAGTGCCATCCATACTTCATATTAATTCTATGGAGGTTTAATGAAGCTCCACATTCTGGTGTATGCAGTCATTGACACTCACATGAATTATTTAGATGCCAACTTGTTGACTTGTCTGACTGTAAAGAGGTCCAATAGGTTTCTTCCATACTTGATGGAAGGATGAGAGGTGAATTGCCATGTTGCTAGCTGTGCACATTAATCTAAGCTAGCTTCACTCTCTGAATGGGAAAGTAAAAGAGAGGCTGGTGATTTATGGGTATAGTTTGCTATCCAGACCTGAAGTGATTTTGACCATTCATTAATGGTGACACTTTAAAGGATATCACTATTGTGAATTGGAGGGGAAAAGAAGACTTGGTTCCCTTATAGATATTTCAGCCCAAGAACTGAGAGCTTTGAAAAAAATGTGCCCTGTGGTCTAGGAAGAGAAAAATTCTTAATACAATTAAACTTTATTTCTACGTATTTGCTATGTATAACTAAAGGATTTAAAGCTACAGGATCTGGGACTAATTGTAAAAGTGATTTTCCCTAGATGCATGCTCCTTCAGGTTTCCTCCCCTTTGTTACACTGACAAGTAATAGTGTGCATATTCTACTTCTCCACAGGCAGAGGAAACCCCATTAAATTCAAAGCAGATATGCATGCTTATTTTGCCTACAAGATTTAAGCACTTATATATAGAATTATTGTTTGTTCTAAATTAAGAAAATATGCTGTGTAATTTGTTAACGTGCTCTACATTTTAAAAACATGCTGTTTGCACATATAATTGTAGGACTATTGTGTATAACACTGGAAACCAGAATTGGTATATTGTGTACTTCCACTTTTCATGATGTGTTAAAATGTACTGATAGCAAAAGAATTAAGGTGTAGACTCAATTGTACTTTTATTTCCCAGTTTCAGTTAAGCTTCATGTCTAGACATTGATGAAGAAGAATTGGGCAGTTCATCTACAAACTAAGAGAACAATTTCACTCTCCTCTTTTGACTCCTGTCAGTTAAGGATACAGGTTTCCTTAAGCCAAACTACATGAATAGCACAAAAATATGTTCTGAATTAATGAACAAATACGTCATAGTCTGAGTACTGCTGGAGCAGAATAAAAATGTAAAAGACCACTTGATTTGGTTTTGGATTACTGGAATATTTAAGTCCTTTAAGTCCTTTTTTTTTTTTTTTTTTTTTTTTTTTTTTTTTAAACAATAACTTTCATGAAGTTAACATAATACAGAAAATACACATATACAGATCTGCCCTGGCTGCCCTGTTAGCCATGCTTAGGTAGTTATTTGGGGAAGGCATTTCAGTACTGAAAAATTGCCCAAACTAGGTTTGTTGGACGTTGCATTGCTAAAAAACATGGTCATATTTTTTTCCAAAGTAAATAGAAGTGTAAATTATTTATCCGATTAAATTGTCATTGAAATAATTGACCTACTTCCTCCATACTAACCAGTCTCAAAAAACTCTTTGCCAAGAGCCTGCTACTTCTCTGTCTGATGTCAGTGATACTTGCCTAAGTCCTGTATTTGATCACAAAGTATGAGGAAAGGGAACTCCAGTAAAGTCTCAAACAGTCTGTTCTAAAAAAGCAATAATTTCTTTTGAAGTTTGAGATTTGAAATACATTCACAGTTTCCAGTAAGTGAGAATGAGCATACAATGAGTAGATTTTGTTCACAATAAATTAATTGGTGAATATTTTTCACATGTATTCTGTCTGGTAAGAAATGCTGACAGCTTTTTTTGCTTTATTTTGTTCCAATGCAGCTGTAATTAGATTGTGGGTGTGTTTTATTTGTTTGTTGTTGTCTTTTAGTTTGGATTAAAAAAAGAAATCTTCAATTGATATTGGTGGAAATTGTGATGAGGAAAATTGTGATTCTGTGAAAAAGAGATCTGAAGCAAGCTTTGTGTTTGTATCAGTATATAACCTGAGCAAAGATTTTGTTTATAACCTGAAATTTTTGCTGTTTCTTTACAAAGCTTTTAGTACTGCTGACTTCAGAAGCTGAACTTCCATTCCTTCTTCTTTCTTGTTAAGCCTGACTGTTTTAGATGTAGGCACAGCAAAACATGGCCTGAGAAACATCACGTCCCATCAAAACAAAACACTTGAGCATGCCACTGCACATGGATGGGATCCCATCTTGCACTCTCATACCCTTCTCTGGGATGAATCAGGGAACTATTAATCACAGCCCTTCATGCGAGGTACTGTAATGCTGCTGTGAATGACAGGCATAGTGGGATGGAAAAGACTTTAGGGGCTTGGCAGTCTTATGACTGTCTAGTCTGTGCCTATTTTGAGCAAACATCTGTGCTTACTAGATACATGTTTGGACTTTGCTGTAGCTGTTCATTGAAAGCAAAAAAAAACAAAACATGAGGAAAGCATTAAAGAAATAAAATATCCTATTGAAGAACTTATATGTATTCAAAGCTTGAGGCTCTGAAAGCATCGGTTGCATGCTAAAACAAACGTCTCATTTACTGTAAGCATTATTACAAGATATTGATATAGCAGAGTAACATGATGCTTAAACAAATGCATGGTTAGATTTTCTAGTGACTTCAGAAGGAAACTTTGAAACCTAATTTGCGCATTCAGCTTTATAGTATGAATATTCAATTTAAAAATATTTTTAATACACTGCTTGTGATCTGATCTCGAATACAGAGTTTTCAGAGCACGCTGTCTTCGAAGAGCCTTGCAATCTAAAATATTACTTCTAATAATCAAGCTATTGCAATTCTCAAATTTGCAAAAGTTTAAACAACTACACCTTTTTATTATTATTTATTTATTTATTTATTTTATTTTGGGTATGTTTTCTTCTTACCACTGATGGCACCGAAGAACTGACAGGCCTCTGAGGAAATTGTATGTGTGTGGGTGCTATATCTGTTTTCTAGGCTGATGAACCTCACTCTTAAGCTGTTCTTGTTATCGAGGCCTTTGGTCAACTTGAGCCCAACTTCTCTCCCCTTTTTTCAGTTCTACAATGTCTTTTCAGAAAAGAGCAGAGCTCTATACATTGCTGAAAATGCAGATGCTGCATTGATTTAGTGCCATAATCTACTCTTTGTTACTTTCTTAATAATTATGTTCACTGCTGAGCACTGAGCTGATATTTTCATCCAATTAGGTGTTATTATCCTGCAGTTCCTTTCTGAGCAGGAACAGTCAGCTCAGAAGCTGACTTTGTACACTTATGTTGGGATTGTTTTTTCTTATTTCACTTTACAAGGAATGTTATTTGCAAGTTTATTGCCTAGTCACTCAGTGTCCTTCCTCCATTCATTCATTCCTAACTGTATAATTAGATTTGCAGGCCATTGGCTGCTCTAATCAGCCTCCCACAGAAATAGATGTTGATTGCAGCCTGGCTTCCATAGATAAAAGCTGTGTACCTCTAGCTAAAGTCAGGAGCTTTCCTCTGGGTCATGTTGACAAGTGCAGCTGAGCTGTTTGCTTCTCATCAGTACTGGGAATTATTGACTCCCTAGGAACAGCTGGACAGTTCCAGGTAACAAGAATGATCCTGCAATTTTAACAAAAGCACCTTTTCTACTGTAAAACCTGATAGTGTGTTCTATGGCTGGGCGTGTTCTGGAAATGCTTCATCACTCTCCACTGTAGAGGAGATGGAAGCTGTTGGAGTTATGCTAGCTACCTGTCGACGTTGCCTCGACACCTAAGCTGTAGGGCCAGCTTTTGAGCTGGCACAAGGCCACCTCACCAGATGGGCATTGACTGTTAGTAGCCTGGAGGTATGTGCACAAGGATAATCAGTTCAGGATTACCAATGAAGAAATTCAAGTGTGCTGTTTAGTCTGGAGTTCAACTGGTGATAGTGAGAGAAGGCACAGTGTCGAGCTTCCAGAAGTCAGCTTTGGCTTCAAAGGAGCAAATGAATGGTTTCTCTGCTTGTAAGAATAGAACTGAGAGACTATTGAATTTATAGATTTTAAGGAAATGTCAAATTTATTCATTAATGTAATTCATTGGTTGTTTAACTCTATATGCTATTTTTTTTGATCATTTTGTTGTTGTTGGATTTTTTTGTTGGTTTTATTTTGTAATTGTTTTCTGAGGCCAAGCTTACCACAGCATGCCATCCCAATGCTAAAACAGGGCTGTAACACAGGACAGGTGGAGGAGAGCAGAAATATTTTCCAGCTGAATTGGATCTAAGAAAGAGCTGCTGAGGGTGAGACCAAAGGAGGCTGGCTGCTTCAGAGGTGAGAAAGCTTAAGAAGGAAGCAGCAGGACAGTGTGATCACCTAGAAAAGAAGTCAACCCCATGGGAACTGAGTAGGGGACAAAATGAAAAACTGAGAAGTTAGGATTGATTTAAACATAAAGAATGTCGAGTACAAAGAAGAGGTAGTCTTTTACTTTGTCACCTGCAGGTTAGCATTTTGAGGGTTTCTGTCATGGTTTTCTTTGCTACAATCAATAGGACTAAAAATACTTTTAAAGTTCTTGATGAGATGTGAGAAGTGAGCAGTGCTGCAGCACCCGGTTGTGAGTGGGCAGGGGTTTTGCATGAGGAGAGAGAAGCTGTTTGAAAGACAAGATTTCAAAAGAAGATGTGTGCATGTGCATTTCAATGGGGAATGGAAATTTATAGCACGAGAGTGTACGCCTACAAATTTAAAACAAATGTCTGACGCTATAATGCATATGAGGAATCTGATTCCTTATATTAGGAGAAAAGCAGCTATCAAAATTCTAGAAAATTAAACAAATACATTATGTAACTTGCTGAATAATCAACCTTATAAAGTTTGTTCATGTGCCTATAGCTCTGGTTGTTACCCAAATATTTTGTAAATTTATCTCATAACACTGTGCCTAGCATAACAATATGCTTTTATTTCAGTGTTTTTGCTGCTTTGGGTACAGCTTTTACTGTTCATGCTGTCACACAATAGCTTTGATTGCAGTATGCACTATAATTTAAGCCTTGATTAAAAAATGCAGTCTAATGGATCCTTAGTGGAGCTCCCCTTTAATGAGAAAAGTAAAAGTGATAATTAATATAGAACACAAGAAGGTCTGGTCCTTATTTACACTAATGGATTTTACACCTCTCCAGTATTGTAGGGATTTCTTATATATACTTGAAAATATACAATCCATATGTACTTGAACTAACAGAGTAGGGAGAGAGGCTTAGGGATTCAAGAGCCCCAAACTTTTTTTGGGGGAGCTTGTTTTATGTAGAGGCAATACCTCTTTTGCGTTAGTAAGGTATGAGACATAACAAAATAAGAATCCCATTCTGCCTCCTGAGGGATATATTCACAATCACACAAATACATGGAAGTGTACTTAGACCAACAGATTCTCATGAGCTGGTCCAGAAGTGATATTTGTTGCAATGAAAATTTTGGTAAAAATCTAATATTGGATTTTTTTTTAATCCCACTCGCAGCTTTCCTTGCCAAATTATATTTTAAGATCAACTTTTCAAGCACATTTTTACTCTAAAAGTATATATTTAAGTTCAAAAAAAAATGCAGAAGAAAATGTTAATCAACTGTTGCTTGTCCATCTAGCATGTGAAAGCCCAGACATGGCAGTGCTGTTAGGGACTCCTTCTCTGCTCACCCCCGCACCCCATGACTGGCTGTTCAGACATTGTGCACAGATTTCTCGGCTGATTCCTTTGAGCTGCTGTCTTGTAAGAAAAAGCATTGTGCACTGCTCACAGCAGCACCAGTGAAGGCAAGAATCTATCTCTGTTTTTGTACAGGACTTTGACAGAAAAATACTAAAGACAAGCCTCATCTATAACAAGGAATAGCACTGGATGTGAAGATGAATTCAATTTCACCTGTTTGCTGGCACTGGAGAATTGATCCCACCTCCTGTCATATTCTTTTGCTATTTCTCCTTCTTCTCTTGTTTCTTGAATTAAAAACATGGATCAGGACACTGGTTTCACAGCTGGACTAAATACATTCACTAAGGAATATGGTTGTGCAGATCATAGAATCATAAAGGTTGGAAAAGCCCTCCAAGATCATCTGGTCCAACCATCCCCCTGCCACTACTGTCCCCCACTAAACCATGTCCCTAAGCATCACTCCCAACCTTTCCTTGAACACCCCCAGGGACGGTGACTCCACCACCTCCCTGGGCAACCCGTCCCAGTGCCTGACTGCTCTTTCTGAGCAGAAATGTCTCCTCATTTCCACCCTGAACCTCCCCTGGCATAACTTGGGGCCATTCCCTCTGGTCCTATCACTAGTTACCTGTGAGAAGAGGCAGACCCCCAGCTCCCTACACCTTCCTTTCAGGAAGCTGCAGAGAGCAATAAGGTCTCCCCTGAGCCTTCTCTTCTCCAGATTAACCAGCTCCAGTTCCCTCAGCCACTCCTCACAGGACTTGTGTCCTATGCCCTTCACCGGTTTTGTAGAAAATGAAGAGTGAATAGATTTATTTACTGCTGTGATCACAGTCCTTCCTATTGATGGAAAAATCAGTTCAGATTCATCTGTGGTTGTCTTCATTTGAGTCTGTGTGCTCCTCCCCAGTCCTGCTTCTCTAAAAGCAGAGAAGAGAAGTTGTGTATCTGTGCATCCCTTCCTTTCATAACTGAGACCTTCAGCAACATGCAAACAACCACAGCTAAATTAAAGACCTATACCTCAGGGAACAGACCTTAATCTGTTGATGAGCGCTGCCTAACTAAGCAACCTGCTGGGGAAGACTTGTGGATTCTGATCTGTGTGACAAGGTTTCAGCATAACAAAAGGGTACATGAGCAATTTAGCATACCTTAATTATCATAAATGTTTGCTCTGTTTAATTTTGGGCTCACACTAAAGACAGTAAAGAAAAACAGTAAATGAGATGTTCAGCTCCTGAAAATCATCTTTAACACCAATTTTGTCTTGCAAAGGATCTGGCTTTTATTTGATTTACTCCACATTTTTATACTGTATAAGGTATATGTGATTACACTGCAACTGTAAGAAGGCTCTTGGAGGCCGTGTTAAATATTAAGAAGCGGAGCCTGTGAGAAACCCAGGCAAATGATCCTGTATGACTGCATTGAATCTTACTGATACTATAAAAGGGTTGGTGCACAGAAAGCTGCAGGACCTCATTTTACCATTTTTATGCCAACAGTTGCATAACTACCTGAGCAAGCCTTTTAATCCAAGATCACCCCCTGTGACTACCTGTCTTGCAGATATGAAATAGAAACTGGGGAGTCATTATTCAGAGAATTCTTTCAAGGAAACTTTTGTCTTAGTTTTGCTATTATAATGTGACTGTGTACCATTTTTTTACGTTCTCATTTGTTTATAATTCTTTAAAAATGTTTGTGTGTACCTGTATGCGTGTATAAAAGGAAAACAGAGTGGTAAAGCATCTGAAGTTTCATAGATTAATTTGGTATTTTTCTTTTTATTACTCTACTTTATTGCTCCACTTTTTTTTTCTTTTTTTCTTTTTTTCCTGTGTCCAGTCCACCATTTTACAGAGCTACTTTCACATTTCATTTGGGATGTAATTGGGTGAAATTAGGTCTCTGGTAGTTTGTCCAGTTTCTTGGTCCTCTGGAAGTGAGAGGGCAAGGCATGACTGCTGTATATTTCCTAAATAATAATAATAACAGTAATAATAATGATTATAATAGTAATAACAACGATAATAATAATAATAATAATAACAATAATAATAAATAGGTATGCTAATGTCAGATGTGTTTTTGAATCACCTTAGCCTGGGTGTTTGTTATAGGGAATCTCACTTGCAAAGACAAGATTATATACATAGATTCATAGAACGGCTTGGATTGGGAAACATTAAAGATCATCTAATTCCACCTCCCCTTTACTCCCGCTGCCATGGGCAGGGATGCCACCCACCAGATTGGATTGCCCGGGTTGTTACATCCTTCAAACAACCATGACAGCAACGCTAAGTGGACCTTGCAACTTTTAAAGTTATTTTACCATATTTGTGGCTTACATTTGTTTTCTCTTTGCTATCAATGACAAGTTCCTAGAGTTAAAATATTCACAGGAGAATTATTAAATGTGTTTATTGCAAAACTGTAGTCAGATAAATTCATAAGTCAATGACAATGTGATAACAAATACAGCTGCAGGCAAATACTGGAGTTTGCTAATGGGATATAGGTGCCTGGGTCTTATCTCACCTGCAAACCCTAGCCCTGAATGAAAAGAACAAAGTCTGAAGCCTGGTTGATTATTTCCATTATGATGGGTGATTCTCTCATCAAGGTGGCATTTTGTACTTACTCTCTTACTGGACAAGCGGTTCTCTAATTAGTGGCCATAATTAGAAACTAGAAGAATAGCATAGGACAAATCTTTACATCATTACAGCACATATACTTTTCTGGAATCGGTCTGGTTGGGTCTTGAAGAACCTCTGGAGCAGTCTCAGTGTGTGAGCATTGCTTTAAGCCCCTATCAGTCACGTAGGCTTTCCTGAGCACCACCCAATCCTGGGAAGCCATCATTCTCATTGGGTTGTCTTGTGGGTGCTATTTACAGGGTGCTTTGTGTGGTGGTAGCCTGCTTAACAGATTACCAACAGCCACCAGAAGTGCAGTTAGTAGAGTATCTTAGCATCTAGAGGGTGTTTGCCAGTGGTAGCATTCATTTTCTTTGGCAGTAATACTTCTTCCTTTTCCTTCTTCCTCCAGATGGAATTTCTATTCTGCCACTCTAAACCCTTAAATAACTTCCCTGTGCATGTATTGGCATATGTTGTCATCTTGGTAATTGCACTTAGACTTTTTTCCAGCATTCAATTTTTTTTTTTGTTTGAACCTTGTAATCAAAGTTGGTTATGTTTTAAAGCTAGCAAAAATAAAGACACTCCTCCCACCTACATAGCTGCTATTTTTCTACCCTAATGACAGAATATTTCTGGGCAGTTTAGGGATAATTAGAGACATTGCTCCCAGATCCATTACCCTCTTTAAAGGAATTTATGTTACAGGCTTCAGAATAATTCAGCATACAAAACAAGTAGGCCTTGGTCAACCCAAAGGACACCAAAACAAACAAAACAAACCCACAGAAATCACCTTAAACTTTTTCTGAAAGCTTTGTTTTTGATGCCTCCAAGACAGGAGATGACTCTTGGCTTTTCTGTAGGAATCAGGATTTAATAGAGGCAGGGAGTCTAGAATCTCCACAGGGCAATTTTGATCACTGTACAATTAGATTTGCTGCATGACTCCCTTAAGGGAAGTGCAATGGCAGTGAACTTAGAAAGGACATATTTATAAGTTACCAGTATGAAAAAAAAAGAAAGCACAATGAAAAGCAAAGTGAATACAAAAAAAGTTAAGATGGTAGGAAACTTTAAGAGCATCCTAATGGAAGGTACAGGGAGAGTTGCATTTACATGACAAGGCAAGGAAAGGAAAGAGGTTTATTTAGAACAAAATAAATCATCCTTTAAAAAATGGAAGTCTTGCCCAGTATAAGAAAGCTGAATTTCACTCCAGGTAGGCAGCAGACTGGATGAGTCTTTGGGATTTGTTGTGTGAAACAGCATATTTTTTTCAGGTGCTTGTATCAGCCCAAATAATTCAGGAGATGCCTAGGTCAAAAAGCTGTCATCCAACATATAGGCAGCATACTGTAATCCTCGGTTGTACACCAGCTGGTGCAAGTGTGTAGATGCTGCTTGTTCCAAGTCAGCATCAGCACAGAGTGTGGTTGGCAGAAGAGAGGAGCAGCAAGTAGCCAGCCACCATTTGGCATTCTAGCCCCAGCACTGGCTGCATCAGAGGAGTGAGCAAAGCTAGTTTTTAGCATGGTTTTACTGCCTGCCTGCTGCCAGGGGCTGATATTTGCCAAGGTGTTGAGAACAGGAACAGAAAGGTGCTCATCACACTTCCCCTGTGGAGGTGGCAGAGGTGGGCTGCCAGGTTGATCCTGCAATGTGGGGACTCCTGTATCACCTCAGATATTTCACAGAGACTCAATGTTGCAGTGATGCTACTAAAGTCTAGGCCTGACGTAAAGATTCTGGAAGTTTAAGGCAGACAGAGCATCAGTAGAATTTGTTCTGTGAGGCTGGAGGAGAGGCCAGAATGATATTTTCTAACCCCCCAAAAAATCACTGGAAAAACAAAGTAGAGACTAGTCAGCAAATAAGCACAATAAATGTGTATAGCATAATAAACAAAGACTTCCTGGATAGTGAGCAGACTAGAAAAAGAAATATAGATTCCTTAACAGTAATCTATCGAGAAAATGCAAATTAATTGTAAGATATTGCAAGCAGAGAAAAAGTGTTACATAGCAACTTTGGGGGCTTATTAATGACCTAGAGGAGAAACCGACATGAATTTAGTGAAGTTAATGGAATTTGAGAATGGAGCAAAATTGCTTCAGAATCTCCTTTGTACCATACATGCAATAAACTCAGGAAGCTTGAAGTCCACTCTAGAGACTAGTATCTCTGCAGTTCCCTAGGCTTTGGTTACTGCACTGTTCAGCTAATGAATGGTTTTGAACCCTCACATGTGAGACAAAAAGTGTGGGAAACTCTGTACCCCCAGGCAAAGCATTATTCACGCATCCTTACCTGAAGGAAAAAGGAAACAAAATAGTTGTCTGAGGTCATGCATTATGTTCTAGTCTAATAACAGAACTTGAAAATATATTAAAATTTGTGGCCCCTGTTCAAATGCACTTTCTTCTGAGCCTGTTTATGTTCTTAAGCTGTAGCCTTTTAAAAATCTTTCTAGATGTTTAGTGTCTAACAGCTCTAAAAATTGTTTCATAATACCAGATGCAGAGTGCTGAAAAGTGGGGTGTTGGATCTATCTCTTGCATAAATATACACATCAAAAAAATGAATGGTGCTTAAATGATAACTTGCTTTCCTATACCAATTTTAAGGTTCTCATTTTAAAGCTAGAAGTGTGCATCTTGAGAATGGGCTGATGGTTTACAATGAGCATGGTCTGGATGGGTGCTAAGGTGCTAGTACAGGACAAGACAAATAGTTCCTAATAGTTCACAATGGGCAAATAGGTTCTGTAATAGTAGTTTTTTATTTCTGTTATGTTTAGGTAGAACTTAAACCTTATGGGGCTTTTCAGGGCAAGGCAGAAGCAAATTATGAGAGGCTAAAATCTTAGTTAAAACTAAATACTGATATAGATTTACTCACTATTCTGCATACATGCAGGTAGGCCACTGCAACATATTTGCTGTGAGTTAGGTTATACAATTCTGGTAATTTTCCTCTTTAACAACATTTCTCTGGAATGATTCTGAATATTTTGGATGAAATCTAAATATAAATTGGAGGAGACACCTACAGTAGCTGAACTAGACACTAGAGTTAATTAAGATGACCTTAATTAAATGAGGAAAGTGAGTAAAGTCCCTGAAACTTGTTCCTTGTGAAAAACAGAGTAACAAAAGAGATCTGGTGAAAAACAGATTTTTCTTATCCTTGGAAAGCATCTTACTGGGGAGTGCAAGAAGGAGGGATGAGCTAAAAAGGCTTAAATTGTAGATACCTCATAAATCATAGGGAAAATGAAATCTATATGCCTGGACACATACATATTGTTTTCATGGAGTTCGTGGTGTTCATCCCTTTCCCAGGATAGACGAATCAGTTTGATATGTGTGTGTGGGTGATGGTGCATATTACAGCAACTGGGAGGTAATCCTTTCCCAAAGTCTTCCCTATCTGGATTGTAGTTTAGACAGGCTGAAATGGTATGCTGCAGATGCTCTCCAAGAGACCAAGAGAATGACACAAAAGCAACAGCAACAACAAAGTTCCCATAGGGATGTGGGGAATATTGTGTGTCTGGGATTTGGGAAAGATCTGGAGCAAAAGTGGCTCTATCTGCTGTGATCTTGTTGGCCCTGCTTTGAGCGGGCTGGGGACAGTGTCAGAGGCTTTGCACATCTCCAGGTAGATCGTGTCAGTTGTTCTTCCCCCTATCCACCAGTGCTATAATCCCATCATAAAAGGCCACCAGGGTTGTCAGGCATGATCTGCCCTTAGTGAGGCCATGTTGGCTGTCACCAGTCACCTCCTTATTTTCCATGTGATGTCAATAGTAGCTTTCAAAGTTCCTCTTCTTTTTTTTGCTCTTCTATCAAGGCACACTTCAAGGTAGCACATCTTTGTAGAACTACCTGTAAATCACTACCCGTGAAGAGCTCACTGTAGAGGGATGGTATATGATCAATTTAGGGGAAGATTTCAAATTTATAGCTCCATCAGAAGTCAGGAGTGTGCTGTGAGATGCTGTCAGGAGCATGCACTAGTAGGCAGACACACTGTCCTTAGTGACAGAGTGCTCTTCAGTCCGAACGTGATGCTTTACTGCACAGACACCACATGCCACCTCCCCTTCTCCCACCCTTTGACCCACTGCTGCAATTTGTAGCAAGCCAGTTACAACTTAAAAAATCCTTTTATTTAATGACTTTCGTATATTTTTAGATACTAGTTTCTGTCTTTCAAATAGGGAAGTTGCTGGTTGGTTCCCATGGAGAAGGTGAGCCTTAGGGTAAAATGCCAGGAATAACTAAGCTAAACAATAGTGAGCACTAGCTTGCAGACTGCATGTATTATTAAAACATCAGGTAATGTACCTCAAACCACCATCTCAGACATTGAAAATTCATGGTAAACTGGGAAATACGAAGTGTTCATTTTATTTTGTTCTTAAACTCCGAACACTTCGGTATTTTTCTCCCTTGCTCTTGAAGACTGGTGAAATATTATATACAATTTTACCCTGACACATTTTTAGTGGCTTCATATTCATACTGCACATGCACACCAGATTTTTATAAAGTGAGTAAAACACACAAAATGTGTAAAAACAGTTGGAAAGAGAGGGAATGTAGCATACAAATCACATGCTTTTAAATCATTTTTAAATAGCTGCTACCTACTACAGGACCAAAATTATGCCTTAAATACAAGAAAAGCTCTGTTCCATACCAAGTCTGAAGGGTATTCCCTGTACTTAACTCTACCATATAACTGAGGTCCACAGACAGGGAATCACCCTCTTCTAACCATGTAGAGAGTTACTTGCAGGGGCAATTGAGTGTACCTGAATTAAGCTCCTGTTCTAAGTTCTCTGGAGAGTCTAGGAAGATTTAAAAGATCAGTGAAAGATTAGAAGCGTGGGTAACCCCTCTAGCAGTTCTCATTGGGGCTGAATTTTAAGGATAATAATGGTAAACAAAATGAAGAGCTAAATGAAAATAAGCAACTTCTAAGTGTACAAAAAACTGTGGTACTGAAGGTTTCTCTCAAACGTGCGTGGTTTAGAAAAGAATGGAGCTGTGAATATGGCAAAAGCTGAACCAATAAATCTTTCAGTTTCAGAAGTTTCAGAAACAGCACATGTCAACTAATGGTAATTTCGTTTTTTCTTGCATAATGCATGGCAGGTATCAAATGGCTCCATATTGAAGACAACAACCAGATCTTCTGAAAACATGTGTTAAAGAAATGTACTTTGTGGCTGTACACCCTTGTCTCGTAAATGGGGAGTGTTTATGTGGCCACACTTCAAAGAATTGACTTATTTGCTTCAGGCAGCTGGGAAGTCTCCTTAGGCTGCTTCTGTTGCAAATAAAGTGAGAGCAGCTTCTCTGCAATGCCATTCCAGAGTACCCAAAGAAGACAATTACCTCAACCTTGCCACTTCTTGAGATGACTGGCACTCTGCAAGAACTAGGGAGGCAGTCAGGGAAACAAGCCAGATGGACCTGGGCATTGTGTTTCTTTCCCATAGTCTAATACACAAATACATGATAAGGCTGGGGGGCAGTGGGTAACATATGGCATTTTTGCCTTGTGAGTGATTGTTTTTGCAAGCTTGGAGAGAAAGCTTGTGTTGTCTGTTGAACTGTTTGATGCAATGCCAAATAAAAAGAGCACTAACCATATAAGACTTTTCACATTCTGAGTAGGTATTACAACCAGAGACAGCATGTTAAATTAAGATTATAGTGATCTTTAGCTTTCAAGATGAAATGAAAACCTGCCCAAGGAATCCTTAATGGATGCCATTACTAGAGGCATAATGTGAGCATCGTCTTAACTTTAAATATCCTGCTGAATGTTTACCGTAACTCTGTCAACATATCTTTCATGTTTCCTTGCCTATTTGTTCTGCTCCTTCTTTTAAAAAATATCTCAGGAACTTGAAAATGAAATATGTTTTATTGTTGAAATGGATTTTCTCCTCAGCTTTCTTTATACACACATTTGCTTGTTATATAGCATTGCTTCGAAATGCAAACCATTTGTCTGGATTTTTTTTAAGGGACCAGAGGAGTTATCATTAATGTTTGGGGAACTACAGTGTAAATACTTTATAAGCAATGATTACGTCAGCTTTGAGTACTTAACATAAAATAAGAAGTTGCAGATCCTACTCTGACAAGGTCACAGATTTGAACCCTAATTCGATGACAAGTTTTATAAAAGTTGAACTTAGTGCTGCAGCTGAAGTAGTTTTGAAGTAGATTTCAGTGACAAAGACATTTGTGAAATTGGCTTCATGAAAGAATATCATTTATTCAACCAGGAAAAATATCTTCTCTGCTATTATTTTGCTCTTGTTGGATACTGTTTTCTGTTTGTAGGATTGTCACTTCCGTTCTTATGAATCACTAAGTGTCACATAGATCTCTCATATTTATCTGTCTGAAAAAATATATGCATTTCATAACTTCTTCCTAGTATTTGGGGAAAACTTTTTTTTTTTTAAGGAAAAAAATATGAACTCAAAACACAGTACTATGAAGAAAGTACTCTTTAAAAACACATGTATTCTAAAAGAATAAGGTATATTTTTTCAGTTACTGGAGATGGAAGGACATTAAGATAGATAGTAGATGCCCTAGAACTTGATTTTTAGCAATTACCATTAATCTGAATGTGCTTGTTCCAGAGCTTTATAGCCAGCTTTTTGGTTTTGTTCTCCAGCCAGGCAGAATGATCTTCTGGCTGAGAACTCCTCAAATATTTCCTTCCTTTGTTTGGAAAAAGGGACTACCTAATCTGGGCAGCTGCTGTAAGATAAGATATCCATTTAACTCATATCAGGAAGCAGTGAGGAGTACAACTTGGTATCCCAGTTGAAGTTGCTTCCCTGTTCACTTGGGCAAAAGGCTTCTCAAATAGCAGACTCATTCAAAAATCCCTTCCCACTAAAGATGTGTATTTTGCAAGGGCTTTCACTGTAGCAGGGTCAAGGACGGAGGTGAGTTGAATGACTTATTCTGGTTGATAGGTTGCTTTTTTTGTATTATACCTGAAATAAGTTGTCTCCACTGTGCCCTCTGGGAAACCTCCAGATGATGGGTAGAATTTAGAAAATCTATCATTAGCATAAATGAGCTAGGGAGGGAAAGGGAAATGTCCTACCCATCACAAAGGGACTACAGAGTTGCAAGTTGTATAGAAAATTTATTCAACAGCTCACACAAAATCTGGAGCAGATTTAACAGTCTTACCCATGCAAAAGAATGACTTTGAGATACAATCTTCTGGGTACTTTGTAAATAGACATTCCTCAAAACTGCCCTTCCATGCAGGAAAATATGGAAGTATATGTATGTCCTCTTTTCCAGGACAGCAATGGAGGGATATTACACTAGTAATGCTGGGAAAATAGAAAAGGTGTCCTGGGAGTTGTCACCATTGTGCATGCAAGTGGGGTGTAGACTTGATGTAATTAAATATTCCAAATCCCAGGGCTTTGGCACCCGGGCATTTGAATAAAATATAACTCATAGCAAAACACCACTTCTATGAAGAGGACAGAATATAAATTGTGGTCCTGGGCCAAATACTTCATTCACGTTATTTCACTCAACTGTGAAGCCCACTGTATATTCCAGATTAATTGAATATTTGCATCCTAAATTAAAACCACTATTAGGGAGATTAAATGGCTATATTTTTGACAAAGGGCAACAACATTTTAAATCTGCCCTTGAAACCACCTCTTTTTCTTGACCTTACGGAAAAAGGTGAACACACATATCCTTCGCATGCTACAGCTGATGCAGAGCCCTTGCAGGAAACAGGATGATATGGTAAATGAACTGGTGGCATTAAGAGAAGGTAGAAGTGTAGAAATGCAGAGACAAGCTTAATGTACAATGGCCTTTTTTTTTATTTATTTATTTTTTTTTTTTGGTTCAGTAGTAAAATAAAAAAAAGAAAAGAAAAAATCTAGGAGGGACGAATTAGTTTTACTTGAACTGAAACAGCTATTCTGGGGGGACTTGGACTGAAGTGAAAGAACAATGACAAAAGAAAATGTGTATTGATCTGGAAAGTTCTATTCAACCTGCACAAAAAGATTTTCAATACCTCAATAAAAAAAAAAAAAAGCAAAACAAAACTTGATTTACAATGACAAAAGACATGCTTTTGGAAACCAAAATCTCAAAAATACAGCTTAGAGCCAAAATGAAACAACCCACATCAGTTCCTGAATTAAGCCCAAATTAGTGAGAAAAATAAATCACAGAGTTGTAGAAAATTTATTCAATGCTCTTTCCTGGCTACCAATACTTTTTCCATCAGTGGCATCGTGAAGCCTTGAAATTCCTGAGTGCATGTGGGGGAGCTGTGCTGCCCATCTCTGGCAGACTGTGCATATACCACCTGCTAGACCTAGATGTTGATAGAAATCTCTTCATGACTGTTTTATTTTACAGGTGTGTCCTTCCAAAATTTTATATAAAGAAAGACAATATTCCAGTACTGCCTGACTAAGGCACTTAAAATGAAGGTTTTCTATTACATACTACTTTTTAATGGATTTTGAAAGAGCTGATTGATTTTTTTAAAGGGTTTGTTTCTGTACAGGCCATAAACTGCAGTAAGTCTCTATATTGAATTTACAATGTAAGTTTTAAATATTGAGTAACTGCATGTATACAAGGATTATTAATAGAAAGTATGTTTTTGTTATATATTGCAAGCTTAAAGGGGAATTGGGGAAATTGCTACAATATTGATCATAATGTGCAGACTGCCATTGATTTTCTATAAGTGAAATGTAGACAAGGAAGATTAATATAAGCTGCAAGCAAGAAACAAGTACAAAAAAATTAATCTGTAAGTAGATGCAAGCAGAGACATTTCTTTGAAATGTGAGATGTGCAGGTTTTTCCACTGTGGAGGTGTATGAAGCATTCATTAATATCTCACTGATCATTTTGGTGAGTGTATTGTAGGTAATGTCTTAGATGCCTGAGAGTGTTACTGAGTTAAAAATAAAAATCTTCGAGGTACTTTTTATATGCCTCTAATTTTTTACTAGAGGGACCTGGTGGAGCAACTCCCTGCAGGGCCTGAAGGACAGGTACCTGGGTGAGACACCCCAAATGGGGGTGGACCCCCTGCCCTTTCACCGTCGGGCAGAGGGAGGGAACCTGGGAGTTGAGGAGGAATGGAGACAGGTCCCTGCTCGACATAGCAGGCGATGCCCCCCCCCTACTGGCCCCACCTTCCCAGGTGCCCTTACGAAACAGGTTTGAGGCCCTGCAGATTGAGAGACCAGTAGCTGAAGAAGAGATAGAAAGTGCACCCAGGAGGATGCCTAGGGCAAGGAAGTCAACTCCACGCCTCAGGACTGCCTCCATCAAGAAAGAAAGAAGGGTGATTGTTGTGGGAGACTCTCTTCTCAGGGGAACAGAGGGCCCTATTTGTCGGCCTGACCCTACCCGTAGGGAAGTCTGCTGCCTCCCTGGGGCCAGGGTCAGAGATGTTGCCAGGAAGCTTCCCAACCTGGTACGCCCCTCCGACTATTATCCTCTTTTGATAGTCCAGGTGGGCAGTGATGACATTGAAGAGAGAAGCCTCAAGGCTATCAAACGGGACTTTAGGGGGCTGGGGCGATTAGTGGAGGGAGCGGGAGTACAGGTGGTGTTTTCATCTATCCCTACGGTGGCAGGGAGAGGTACTGACAGAACATGAAAAGCCCACCTGATAAACACATGACTCAGGGGCTGGTGCCAGCACAGAAATCTTGTTTTTTTATTGCTCTCTACAGGTACCTTAAAGGAGGCTGTAGTGAGGTGGGGGTTGGTCTGTTCTCCCACGTGCCTGGTGACAGGACGAGGGGGAATGGGCTAAAGTTGCGCCAGGGGAGTTTTAGGTTGTATCTTAGGAATAACGTCTTTACCGAAAGGGTTGTTAGGCATTGGGATGGGCTGCCCAGGGAAGTGGTGGAGTCACCATCCCTGGAAGTCTTTAAAAGACGTTTAGATGTAGAGCTTAGGGATATGGTTTAGTGGAGAACTGGTTAGTGTTAGGTCAAAGGTTGGGCTCAATGATCTTGAGGTCTCTTCCAACCTAGAAATTCTGTGATTCTGTGAAATTGTGAAGGGATAACAATACCTTTTTTGGGTTAGCTTTCCAGTTTCATTTCATTTTCAAGATAGAATGTTTTAACTTTGAGTTCTTCCCAAAGAAATTAATTCTAGACGTTTGTAGGAGCAGTTTAATATTTTATGCATACAAGGGATTGAAGTGTAAATATGGCCTCATGGCTGAACAATGGGTATTATTAAGTTTCCATTGGTCTTTGTGGGAGAACAGCATACAGGAAATCAGCAGGAAACAGCTAAAAGATACTTCATCACAATTCATAGTGGTTCTCAAAATTGCATTTTATTAAGAAAAGTTCTTTTATTAAGAAAAGGTTAAACATAGACAAGTCATATAGCAAGTGTGGGGTGTTGCAGAATTCTCATCTGCAGCTGATGGCACCATCTGCTCCTCTGTAGGACTGTCCTGTAGGATGTTGATGCGCCTCCAGCAGTGCGTCAAGGAGAGGCGGCCAGGAGCGTGGTATCATGGGCTCGTGTCCATGTCCAGCACTGAGGCTAGCAGAGAAGCAAAAGCACTAACAAGCGAACCCCTGCGTGTTGTGCCACCCACCTCCTGGGCCCACCCTGTCACCAGTCCCACTGTGATGTGGCCGTAACACCAGTGGGGCTGGTGACTGCAGCACAATACGGGAAGGGACTGGGTGTTGACCTTCCTTAGCATGTGGCCATGGAGTCCAGGGATCTCTCCTGTAGAATGTTGACATGTCATGGGCTCACATCCGTGTCCAGCGCTGAGGCTAGCAAAGAAGCAAGTACAGGCAACAAGAGAACCACCATGTCTATTACCAGGCGTCTCCTGGGCCCACCATGTCACCAGCCCCACTGTGATGTGGCCTGACATCACCAGGGCCTGTGCCAGCAGTACAATATGGGAAGATCAGGAGTTGACCTTCCTTAGCATGTGGCCATGGAGTCCAAGGATCTCTCCTGTAGAACCTTGACGTGTCATGGGCTCTTGTCCATGTCCAGCGCTGAGGCTAGCAGAGAAGCAAGTACAGACAACAAAAGAACTGCCATGTCTAATACCAGGCATCTCCTGGGCCCACCATGTCACCAGCCCAAGTGTGATATGGCCTGACATCACCAGGGCCTGTGCCAGCAGCACAATATGGGAAGGGACTGGGTGTTGACCTTCCTTAGTATGTGGCCACAGAGTCCAAGGATCTCTCCTGTAGAATGTCGATGTGTCATGGGCTCTCATCGGTGTCCAGCGCTGAGGCTAGCAAAGAAGCAAGTACAGGCAACAAGAGAACCGCCATGTCTATTACCAGGCGTCTCCTGGGCCCACCATGTCACCAGCCCAACTGTGATGTGGCCTGACATCACCAGGGCCTGTGCCAGCAGCACAATATGGGAAGGGACTGGGTGTTGACCTTCCTTATCATGTGGCCATGGAGTCCAAGGATCTCTCCTGTAGAACGTTGTCGTGTCATGGGCTCGCGTCTGTGTCCAGCGCCGAGGCTAGCAAAGAAGCAAGTACAGGCAACAAGAGAACCATTATGTCTAATACCAGGCATCTCCTGGGCCCACTGTGATGTGGCCGTGACATCAGTGGGGCTGGTGCCAGCAGCACAATATGGGAAGGGACTGGGTGTTGACCTTCCTTAGCAAGTGGCCATGGAGTCCAGGGATCTCTCCTGTAGAACGTTGACGTGTCATGGGCTCACGTCCATGTCCAGCGCTGAGGCTAGCAGAGAAGTACAGGCAACAAGAGAACCATTATGTCTAATACCAGGCATCTCCTGGGCCCACCATGTCACCAGCCCCACTGTGATATGGCCGTGACATCAGTGGAGCTGGTGCCAGTAGCACAATATGGGAAGGGACTGGGTGTTGACCTTATCATGTGGCCATGGAGTCCAGAGATCTCTCCTGTCGAATGTTGACACGTCTCCAGCGGAGTGCTGGAAGAAGGCTGTAGCCATGGTCTTGCTCTGTCCTTTTCCAGGATTCTATCTGTAATAATAAATAAAAAAACAGCTGGAGGGGAGTGGCCGCCCTTCATTGCCATGGAGGGCCTCTCCTCTCCCTTCTCAGCCCAAACTCACCTGGCTGCTCCTCTGCCAGACTGGCCTGCTGCGGCCCTTTTATAGCTGCCAGGGCTGGCTGCACCACAGGCTCCCCCTGTGACACAGCCACCGCCAACATTCTGTCCCCTGTGACATGGCCATAACATCACCAGGACCCGTGCCCACTGAGCAGAAGAAGCAGTTAAATAAAATAAAGTAAAATAAAAGGAGGTTAGGTCAGAGGTTGGTCATGTTGGTTAGGTCATGAGGTCAGAGACCTCATGATCTTGAGGTCTCTTCCAACCTAGAAATTCTGTGATTCTGTGATATGATGTAGACTAGCAGGGGCTGATGGGACATCCTGTTTCTACCTAGAGAGATGAGATTTGAAAAGGAGGTACATGATCCCTGTACTGCATGGTATAAGGTGATTTGGCAGCACTGCCCTAAACTCTCATTCTTTTCAAAGCCAAATAGGAAGTCAGTGTACAGCAAAAATACTGTTGGGCAGTACACAAAAATAAAAAATTATGCGGAGTCCTTCAAATGCTGAAGACTATAATTAATTTTTTCTAGAATTTAATTGGCACACTGATACTTGTTCCTGATGGGTTCTGTTATCCACACCAGTCACTTTCCAAAGGAAAAACAAAACCTAACAAAACCACAAAGAAATTAAAACAAAATAAAAAAAAAAATCAGAAAAGAAAAAGAAAGAAAAAAAGGCAAGGAAAAACTGGACAAGATGAGCTAGGCTAACATGAGTGACAGCTCTTGAAATGTGAGACACTGGGGAAAGACCATCAGGTTGAAAGATGGTATATAAAAACAACCTTATTTTTAGCCCAGCCCACTACTGTTCTTGCTGCAAGTGCAAGGAGTGGGATGTGGAAAACACACTTAGGTTCTTTTTCTTTTGTGAAAGAACTTTACTCCCAGGCAAGCAATTGAAGATAACAATCTTTATTTATACTTTTAGTTCACTTAGACAAAATATAATTCCTGGAATTGATTTGTATACACCTAGTGCAGGATTTGGTGTAGCCCTGTGAGGTCCCTGTCATCATCATGTCTCAACTACACAAAGTCTCCCATCAGGATGGCCCCTCCACAGGCTGCAGGGGAACTGCTGCTGCGTGCCTGGAGCACCTCCTCCCTCCTGCTGCACTGACAGTAGGGTCTACAGGACTGTTTCTCACTCATTCTCCGAGCTGCTATTGTGAAGCATTTTTTTAAACTTTTATTTTCCCCTTTCTTAAGTCTGTTCTCACGGAGGTGCAAACCATATCGCTTATTGGCTCAGCTCTGGGCAGCAGAGGGTCCCTTCAGAGCTGGCTGAAACTGGCCCTTATCTAACATGGGGAAGCTTCTGTATTCTTCTCAGAGAAGCCACTCTTGAAACCCCCGCTACCAAAACCTTGCCAAGTAAACCCACTTCACATATAAAGCTAAGTTATAGGCTCCCTTTCTTCTCCTTCCCCTTTCACACAGCAATATCCAGCACTGTTATCTGAAAGGGAGTACGTCTGAGATTTCTTATATGTAGATAATGCATTCAGAAACTGTGCACTAATATTTTTTTATGACAAGAACACTTGATGTACTTCTGTTTGGCAGAGCACTATGTTATGGATCCATCAATCGTACACTACTTGCTAACTGTAAATTAGGATTCAGGAAATAAAATGATCTTACCATAGGCAGAGGCCTATGAAGGTGAAAAAAACTCATCTGCTGTTAGGAGAGTGATGGAATGATGGTAAACAGCATGGCTGGAATAGCCAGATATTGCTAGCTTGGTGAAAGCTGGTTTTCCATGCTATAAATAGAAAATGAGGTTATGGAGATTAATTCTGGTCCAATTTATCTGAATGGCCGCTGGCTTCATTTGGACAAGAATTTCATTCTGTTTCTTTCTCTAGGAGTAATTTCATTTTAATAATTCATTTAAAAGTGCAGATCTTATTCTTTCTTTAAAATAAATTGGACCAAGAGGACTCTTTATGCAGGCTGTCCGCCTTCTTCATGGCTAAATGGACTTGTCATTATCTTTGCTTTAGAGAGGAAAGCTTTATCCTAAATAATAGGCTGTGGTTATGAATTAGGCCTATTGTCTCAGCCTCTACTACTGACTTCTGTGATAATATGGAGTCTCAGAAGCCTGTCGAGGAGCATCATCCGTTACAGCTGTAAGTTTTCATCAGATAATTAGGCAGTGCTGAATTCTATCAAATTCTTATTTAGTTTGAGAGATCTGCCATTTTTCTGCTGAAGTATTTCAGACTTAAAGTGGATGAATGCTCAAAGACTGGTATTGTGTTAGGTGTTAAATGCTATCCATGTCATGAGATATCCTATATCTATAGCCTGTGACAATTTCCATCAGTATTTTCTATTAAGCATGTCAACTGCTTTATGTCTTGTGTCCCATCAGTATATTTACTTCTGGGAGACTTGTGTCAAAGTCTCCCACTTTTTTTTTTTTTTTTTTTTTTTCCCCCTCTGCTAGGGGAGCATTAGCAGAATCCTTGAGCAAAGCCAAGTGTTTGTTCTGTTGTCAGTCTTGTTGGGCCTTTCATTCTCACTGGATAAATCCTACCTGGGCCAAGGGTGTCACCTACAGTACATGAGCAGGTTGTAAAGTTAGCTGGCATATTCTGGATGCTAGCTGATGTAATTGAATCTGGTAGAGTTTTTTTTTTTTTTTTTTTTTTTTTTTAAAAAAACAACTTCTTAATAATGATTAAATTATCTAAAAGATTAAATGAGAAATGCATAAGAGAGTAGGGGTTAGAAAGACAGATAGTGAGAAGTACAAAGTAGAAAGAAGGTGAAAAGTGAAAGAGGAGTAAGAGTGAAAAATGGGAAGAATGAAGTAGAAAACTGATTCTAAGAGAAGAGAAGTAAGGCAGACTTCCTTGAGAGTAGGAGACACCAAGAGGAGCTGAGGTAACAGACAAAAAGAGCAAGTCCTGCTGTAAAACCACAGTGAGGAACATAAAATCAGCCCTCACACACTGTCATCCTTATTTTCTTTGAATTGCAGAAGGTAAAATGCTTCAAAAAAGTCTTGGATAAACCCCTGTTCTTACACCCCCAAAAGTAAATTGTCCAGATTGATGAGAATGATTATAGGTAAAGTTCCTGGTGAATATGAATGAGATTTGCATTATTCATGATATTTGAATGGCCTTATTTAAGATACTAAAATTATACAAGTTAGAAATTTGTTTAATGTAAATTTGCCAAGTACAACATTTCACAAGTTTCCAGTAAATCTGGTTAGTATAAAACTTGAATTGCTGTAACAATATAGAACAGAACTTTCTGCTCCCAACTTTTTTTCCTAGTTTGCTGGTGCTTTCAACTTGATAAAAAAACAAACAAACAAACAAAAAAAAACCAAAAACAAAAAAACAGGATCATTTAATAGCAATGAAAACATTTTGAAGGACCAGTAACATGGATATAACAAGCATAAAAGCCTAAGCATTTCAATCATCACTCCAATACCTGTATCAAGTTGGCACATATCAGCCTTTCATCTTGAATGTATGTAGTTGTTGCTTGCATTCAAAATAATACAGACCTTTCTTTCTGCATTTGTTAATTTAAGAACTATTCCTCCTAATGAACCATAGAATCATTAAGATTGGAAAAGACATCCAAGATCACGTGGTCCAACCATCACCCATTAAACCATGTCCCTAAGTATCACATTCAACCTTTCCTTAAGCCTTCCCCACCTCACTGAGCAACCCATTCAAACATCTAAACACTCTGAGAAGAAACGTCTCCTTTCATGAACCCATGGGGACTGGGCCTGATCCCCTGGTTGTCCCACATACATTGTGTAATTGTAATCAAGATGACCTGTCCCATCACCTTTGCTAGCACTGAGGTTAGACTGACAAGCCTGTAGTTCTCTGAGTCCTCCTTATTACCCTTCTTATAGATGGGCATCACATTAGCGAATCTCTAATCACCTGGGACCTCTCCAGTTGACCATGACTGCTAATAGATGATGGAAAGCAGCTCATCAATCACATCCACCTGATACCTCAGCACCCTCAGGTGGTCTTTTTGATTAAATTTGATGGTCCCTTTTAAAATTTGAATGCCAGTTTTGAACACAGTAATAATTTTGTATTGACTGATTTTTGAATTCTCAACACTAGATGCAGGAAAAGAGTTTGCTCTTCCTCAGTACTTGTTTTCTGTGCATCCAAATATAAGACATATTTGCTTGTCTCAAATTAGTAGTATTTTCTTGAACATCTGGTTCTCTGTTAGGTAGGTTTTGTCATCCTTTGTAGTACAGTCCTATGCTCTTTAAATGTTACTTACACCCACGTATCTAAAACCCAGTATTCAAGCCAAAGAATATTACATAGGCTGTCACAGTATTATGCATTAGTTTAGATTTTTTGTATCTATGTTGCTAATCAGTGATTCCTCTTTTTTTTTCTTCCCCTCAAAACTTAGAGGAAGGTAAATATTTTATAGAATATTAATTATATGTTTAAGCATGTAAGCATTTGTTGGAATTAGTCCTATGTCATTAATGATAATAATATTATAAATAATAATATTTCACTAAGGAACTACAATTATATTGCTGTGTGGCAGCCCTTCTGAAATCAGCTGCTGATCATAGGCTGTTTCTCAGAGAAGAGAAGCCATCGAACTTATACCTTAAGTGCTTAAAACTCCTAAAGTCTTAAAACTGGTATATTCATAAACCATAATCTATGAGTGAGGTACAGTATGAACTGTTTCATAACTCACAAATTCAGTTTTCAACAGGCATCAGTTTTTAGCTAACAGAATGATAGCACACTTCATGAAATCTCCTACTGCTATAACACACATGTATATTTTTTCTGTTCATTAAAATTGTGCAGGAGCCATATATTTGGCTGAGTTTCATAATTTTGAAATGTCTGCTTCTGTGAAAGAACAAATGCTTTTCATGTAAATGCTCTGATAAGTTAAACAGACCTCAATATTGCATTAGGGTTGAAAAATCAATATATTAAATTTCATTTTTGAGGTTTTCCTTTCTATTGTTTTATAAATACGAAGCAAAGAAAAATACAGAAATGAAAAAGAATTTCAAAATAGAGGATTAGAATGTTTTGTTCTACAAAGGTCAGGATGAAATGCTTTTACCTATCTAAACATTTTTTTTTCAATATTCATTTCAAAAATAATTTCACAAAACACTTTACTTTTGATAACTGTCATTTTTGATATAAAATATACTGCAGAAAAAAAAATGTCTACATGTAAGTAGTGGAAGAAAGAAATACAATTTTCATTGTTGTCAGTCTGAGGACTTGCACAGTTAAAGGTCAAAGGAACTAATAGCTTCCAATGAAGCCAAAGAAGGGAAATGTGTGAAAGTGGTGTTATGTATCTCAGCAATCACATGGATGGAGAGAGATGAAGGCTCGAGGACAGGAGGTGGAAAGCAACACAAAATATTAAGGCAGGAATAAAAGGCCCCTTAATATCTTTTTTTCCTCTTACCCCTTTCAGTAAATGTCTGACATATACATGTATTGTGCTTTTGAAGGAGATCCTCCTATAGTGACTAGGTGTCCAATATCCATCTTAGTTTCTTTCATACAAGGAACATTGAAGCAAGATGTTATGCTACATACAGTAGCCACAGTGCTACTGATTTCAATACACACAGGTCCTGGGATCCTATGGTGCCAAGGCCTTGTAGCACGACCACACAGGTGCCTCTTACTAATATAGTTTTAAAATGATTATTTTCTGTAAGTAGCGCGTTATATATTTAGATATGGAAGGACCATGTTAACATAAAATTACTGTGTTACATAAGATTACCAAGTTAAAAAAAGATTATTACATTCCCATGCTAACATAAGATCTATTTCCCTAGTTGTTAAAATAGTTTTGTTTTATTTTCCAAGTAAGAAGCAGGAAAGTCCATGAAAACCATTTGGAAGATATAAGTCAACATGTTTATTTCAGACAGAAATACTGTCTTCCATGCTCTGCTACCATAGCTCTCCCTATGATGACCTTTCTTAATCTTGCCACAGTGCTGTAACTAATGCTATAAAGGGGATAACTAGGCTGATTTAGGCAGGAAAATAGGCAATTAATTTGCAAACAAGGTTAAATTCTGAATATGAGGGTTGTTGGATTTTCATTGTTGTTGTTGTTGTTTTTTTATTATTTGTTTGTTTTGTTTTGTTTTGTTTTCTTCACTAGACTTATAAAACACAAATAGGAGTAGGCTTTTAGTGAAGTAAATTGCTATTCAGTGAAGTTTTACCTGCTGATAAAAACTTATTTCCTCCATTCTGAAGACCTTCTCAAGTTGCTTTTATAATTAAGTACCATATCTTGTCTTTCCCTCTTCTGTATCCACAGTGCCAACTAGGTTTAGTTTTGACTTTTCAGGAGACAACACCACAGTAGCATGTGTTACAT
Organism: Anas platyrhynchos; assembly: GCF_047663525.1. Classification (NCBI taxonomy): domain Eukaryota; kingdom Metazoa; phylum Chordata; class Aves; order Anseriformes; family Anatidae; genus Anas; species Anas platyrhynchos. Next base: position 15,702,911 of record NC_092590.1, read on the forward strand.
TTCCCCCTTAAATTGGGAGTGCCTTGATTTCTGAACACCATTCACAGATACCAGAATGTATAAGAAAAGGAGAAACTCAGTGATGCTGTAGCAAACTTTGATTATAAGTCAAATTCTGCCATATTGCAACATCAAAATAAGATGTTTTTCAGAGTATTATGTATGGCATATCAATCATGGTATTCAAAAGAAATAACAGGAAAGAATTTACACCATCTTCTTGATTAATATGGGCACTATCACCAATACAGAAATTCATCTATGGTTGTTCTGTATCTTCAGTTCCTTTCTATTTAATGGTATTGCAGAGTAGAACCTTATCTTTAACAAATACCAAAATGAAGCAAAACCACACAGTTTCCTTGCTTAATGGCAACACATTCTTCACAGCTGGACTTTAAAGGGCTGCTCAGGTTATGCATAGGGTCAAAGTAAAGGGGCTGGTAATGTCCTCATAGAGCCACCTAGTCCATCTAGTCATTTTTGTACTTGTTCTTGATAACCCAAGAAACATAGATGTTTCACCTCTAACATTCATTTATTGCACCTTCATTTCTTTGGAACAATTAGTTGAAAAGTCTTTTTCTGCAGTCATTCATCTTGACTCTGTCAAAGCAAAATTACAATTACTACAGAGATGTCAAAATCTGTATTAAAATGATTAGAAATCGGAGCATATAAAAGTAAGCATACCCAGAAAAACATAGCTACAAAATAGCAAACCTCCAGAATTTTAGAGAATGCCTCAAATCCTGACAATAGTCATCTTGTCAACTTTGCAACAACTTAGGTTATTTTAAAATGTACTGATGATAGGTAGATAGATAGATATGAAAAAGCTCTCCCTGTTGCATTTTCTCTCTCTTTTAATTGCAGGCAAAAACAGCATGATAACTCTTTCTAACATCAAAATAAAAAGATCACATTTCAAACTATTTTCCTTAGTGTGTTTCTGATCATCATGCATATGTTTCAAGGCATCTTAAACAAGTGTATTTATGTATGGGTTCTATCCTGAACTTGATTAAGTGTTTTGAAGTAGGATGATGAGCTGATATGGAGCACAGTTACATGAAGTTCTTTATAAAAAGCATTATGAAACAAAGCAACCTCCTACATAAGACAGAAAAAAAGTGGCTGTTTCTCTCTTCTTACAGATGCACACGGCTCACCTTTTTATCATCTTCTCTTGGGAAGCAAGCATATATATTATAACATTTAATTTTTCATCATTTCTGCAGAGTTCTTCCAATTGAGAAGCACAAGAAGATGTTAGTTTCTAGCAGATACATTTGTCTACAGATGTTTAATTAGAATGCCAAGTAAACAGTCTTTTTGAAGATCATGTTCTATAAATGTGCAACAGTGGAATTATACTGACATAATTACAGTATTGATAAATATCAAACATTAAGGTTGCTGTGCTTAAATATTCCCCCAAAAGAGTTTGCTTTGAAGTTGGGTTTGTGAAATTTCCATTTATGTCATGCTGATTGCTTGCATAAACCACATATTAAAGGAATTGTATATATGAAATCACCTAGCAGAAGTGATTAACCTAGAAAACAACTGAATATTTGTGAAAGTTCATTTGCTGTCCTCCATTCAAAAATATTCAAACAGGTTTGCATATATGAAGGTGAGAAATTTCAGTATTTTTTTTGCAATTAATGGAGAAAAAAAGGAAAACAATATTTATCCAAAAATATATTTACTGGGAATCTTTGGTTTTCTTTCCTCCATCTATGACAATTAAACAGAATACATGAACTGAATTGCTCTGAAATCAGAACAGAAAGATAACAAATACACTTGCATTTGCCATCATTTTGCTCTGTTGCTCCTTTCAATAAAATACGTTTCTCTGGTATAACATGCACAGTAATATAAGGAAGTGAGCTTCCAATTGCAGGGAATCCTTTTAGGACCTAACATATCCAGTATATAGATTGTAAATTCTCAGTGTTCTGAGGCTTATGCCAATTTTGCATTTTTCCATTAAAAAGAAACAAATTATTTTTAAAGGTGCGTATCACTCTGAGTGCTGCTGCACAGCACATAAATCTGGACCTTGTTTTCATTTAGTATGTCAGAAAATAACTCATTTGTTCATTACTACATTAATTTATACACAACACTACTTTATCAAGGAATCACAGCTACTGTAAAACTAATAACCTCAGAGTGTCTGCTGTCTTGAAAAACAAGTGTACTTCCCTCTCATGACTGGTGAAAGTATGCCTGGACTAGAAAAATGGGTTATGCTTTAAATTGTGTTGGGCATAGTACCCCCAGTCACAAGTATTCTTACGAAATATGAGCTTTCCCTACCCAAATTAATGAAATTAGTTCAAAACAATCCCGTCAAAGTATTAAAACTTTTTCACTGTTTTAGGGATATAATCCTGCTTCATCCCCAGCCTGCCTGCTGGCAGGACAGACTGAGAAGCTGACAAGTCTTTGGCTTAGTGTAAGCCCTGCTCTGCAATAATTAAAACATAAGTGTGATATCAGCATTGTTCTCATCCTAAATTCAAAACACAGCACTATACCAGATACAAGGAGGAAAATTAACTCTGTACTAGCCAAAACCAAGACAAGGATGTAGAAAATGCCTCCAATTGGAATAGAAAATAAAATCAGTGGCCTTTGCTCTTCTTGCTGATACATGAAGTACTTTGGTTATTTCCTTAATAGTTCTACTGGATAAATGGGTCGTTAATTCCAGAAAGAGACATGGGTTTAGGTTGCCAGACTCATTCTTGACCCTGCTTTTCTCATTTGGAAAGGCACAACTGTTAGATGCCCTTTGGAAACGAACAGGACAGTGAGGTATTTTAGCTGTTGCCCATGACTAAGATTGAAAGGTTAATGTAAAGAATGGGAAATTGTGATCTGACCAAAAATAGTTTTCAGTAAAAATACATTTGCTGGTGTCATGTGGATGTATATCATTTTTAAAGGCACTGCATTTTATTTCCAGCAGATACTTCATGGAGAATAAACTTTGTAATCTTAAGAATATCTGTCTTTAAAAGGCTCTTTCACACAGTTTAAAAGAGTCACAAAACCATAGCTTGATGATTTTCCTGTTTAGGCAAAATGCTATTTTCACTTTTGGTTGACGCCTGTGTTGTCTTCCTTTATTTTCTTCCCCTTTGTTTTTCAGCAGAAACAAATGTGTGTATTTTTCCAAGCACTGCATGGAGAATTAACTTTGTAAGGGTTTACACCCTCCAGCTGGGTCTGTCTGAGACAACTCTGTGCTTATGCAAGATGTGAACCTGTGTGTGATCTCTTCTGATCTAGTCACACTAGATGATTTTTATGGCACTCTCTAATCTTGACCTTGACTTACACATCCCAAAATGTTTTTGTAAAAAAGAAGCTTGTTTTGAAAGCCAAAATGCTAGGGAAAGAGTGAGTGTGCATCAGGTTTAAAATCAGTTTTAATGTGTGACATTTTCACACTTTTTTACAGAGTAGTACTGGTTGAGAAAGCTGGGAGAAGTATTGCTAGTATTGCTATCACATCACATGTGATTTTTAAACAATATGGAAACATTTGCTCATTGACAACATCTGGGCAAACTGGAATGGGATGTTCTGTATCCAAAGGAGCTTACAATGCAATCCATGTACTGATGCTGGTTGAATGCAGCCTGCTTGTTTCTCCTAGCATATGAGAAGAAGGAAGAAGAGATATAATCTCATTTTAGAGAGGAAATATATAAGAGGTAGAGATGGTTTCTTTACAGAGGGAAAGAAAAAGGGAGGTAGCAGTGTCCTTTCCTGTGCAATACTTCTTGCTCCACAATTAGAATATGTGGAACCCACACTGAGGGCTAGTGGTCAACAGTGATGGCATTTTCATTTCAGCACTTAAGCAGACTATATAGTATTATTATAAGTCTAAAAATAGCCATGTACTCAAAATTGATCAGATAAACGCCTGTTGTCTGTTACTATGTAAGATTAAAATGTTTGGTATGATATGAAGAATAAAACTCCACCCTGCTCCCTGACAAAGAGCTGCTAATTTTGAATTGTACTGCAATAAGCTACAGGACATGAGATGTGGACCACCCTGTTGCCTAGCCTATTTTGGTCTTCCACTCCGCAGGAGGTAGCTTTGGAGAGATCTAATCCCTCAAGCTGCTTAGGTGGAGGAATTGTGTTGGCTGTCTACTATCTTCTCGCTGAGACAGAGCTGTTTCTCACTGTGGAAAATTGAAGGAATAGCGCAATCTACTCTGTTGCAGTCTTGGACGCTGGTGGTCTACACAGACACATTAGCATCACCTCTAACTATCTCTGTAGGGAATGAAGGAGCCATTTTTGTGAGTATTGACACTGTCTCTGGTGGGGCAGAGGGCATGTCACTCACTTGGATAGCTGTTTAGACCCTTTTTAAAAGCTCTTTAAGAGGACTCCAGCTTCAGTATCTATGCCTCTAGCAGTATGTAACCCCCTTAGATTTTTCTGCTTAGATTTTTCCCCTTAAATTTTTCTGCAACCCTCTGATTTTAGGTCTATATACTGCTTACTCTTCAGCCTTAGCAGTTACATCACCTGGTACAGGGAATGTCACTGTCAAGGGAGTAAAACTTTAATGGAGGCAAATGAAAGGACAGCTGTCAGAGTGCAGAATGGACACTGAAGAAATAAACAGCCTACACAGTTACAGAGTAAATTTTGGATTTGTAACTGCCTTTGGTACTGCTTATGTATGCTGTCATTTATTTACCTTATAATAACGTTGAGAAATCTTTTTTGGGGTTAGAACAGGCAAAAAAGACAGCCAGGAGATATAGTCTAATACAAGCTGGTGATCAGGTAGCTGCTGTGCTATGAGGAAACAAAGCCACCACCTCTCGCCACATTTTTCTCCAGCTATGAATGTCAACTGTGAAGCATGAAAGAAATGGGGTTTGCTACTCAACAATTAAAAGTCACTTTAAAGTTAGGTGAATCAACTGATCTATAGCTCAGATGCTGGCAGGGTTTCATTATGTGCATTCCTGCTAAAGAGAGGTGAGTTTCACCTGAGTTTTTGTACTAACAATCCTAAGGTTACTTTTCTCCTTTGCTTTGAATTCAACCACACCACTTGTTGCAGTTTACGTCGACAGAAGCTCTAACTAATAGCAGACATGGTGGTTTATCTTCTATTTTGGAAATTTTAAAGGTTTCCTTTCCAGTGCAATAAAGTAACCTGTAGAAATAGAAAAGAGAGGCAATTCATTAAAAATGATGATGATGATAATAATAATAATAATAATAATAATAATAATAAAATAATAATAAAAAAAAAAAACAACCAACCAAAAAAAAAAACAACACAAATTTTCTAAGACTGTTCTGACTGATACATTTGAAAGCATTTTTGTTTGTTTGCTTTTGTGTCCTTGGGCTCTTTGAAATGTATTTCCCAAGACTACTTGCTTTCACTGTAGGTCAATTATTTTTCTACTCTTTCAGAGTGATTGCTTTCTAACCAGAGGCATATCTAAAGTTAAATCCCCAATCCAGGCACTTCCTTAGCACTATGGGTATTTAATATTTGAATATTCTTCTTGTAAATGGGCTTTTCACTTTCGAGTGTACTGAATACACTGACCTCCAAAGGCATTTTGAATGAAAGGACATATAAATACACTGTCTGGGTGGAATCTGTTCTTCAGAGAATTACATTTGGATGTTAAATGACTCAATATAATTTGTTAGCATGATCTCATTCTGTTGCAGTCCTGTTCCCTGTGAAGTCACAGGAATGATGGATTTGCAAATAAGGACAGTTTTTGTTTGATTCTCTGATTGGATACCAGAGTTCAAGTTTCAGTTGCACTGGATGGGCTGTAATAGAAATCATATTTTCCTCTTAAAAGAACTGTATTCTATATATTCTATAGCTGTAGGAGACAGTCTCTCGTTACCCCTTTCTATGGATAAATCCATGGTGTGTATTCACTAGAGTTAATTTATATTAATTTTTCATCTTATAAATCACTTCACTCTTGCAGCGCCTGAACAACTTCACATATTAAAGCACAAGATGTTGATATCCACTTGCTGCTAAATGTACTTGCTGCCTAAAAGCCACACACAAACTCTCCTTACTGCCTAGTGATATTCAAGCATGAATGAAAACAGGTTGAAAACGGTGATCTTTACTATGAGAGCAGATCTGATTTATAGCCCTCAAGTAGGAAATGATTATAATAGTAGTAAATTCTTTCACGTAAGTTATCACAAGAGATGAGCAGCTTGTGCAATAAAGACCCATATCACGAAATGGGAAAAGTCCTCCAATGTCCAGGCAGTTATCAAACATTAGGAAACATTTCTTTAAGATGTCAAGAAAGGGTTAGGAGAGCTGTCCAGGGAATGCTGTGTTCGGCATGCACCCACAGGGAGAGAATATGGAAAGGTCTTATTCCCACGAAGTTTACACTAAATGTGAGCTATGTCAAAATCAAACGAACAAAAATTTTTCCCCTGGAGCTTGTACTTTACATCTTAGCCACTTCAGAGGAAAAACTCGTGGCTGAAGATGCCAAACCCACTGACTTTATTGCCACACATTAAGGCACTTTAAGAGCTCTGTTTAGTTCAGAGCACAGCCAACTGGAAATACCCACAGAAAACTTTCACTTTATTTTTTTTTTTTTAATTTATTTTCAACTGGCATGTGGCAGAGCACTGTCTGCCTGGGAGGCTTGTCTGCTGTATTACTCTCATCACATTTCCATCCTTCAATAACTGTGATACCAGGGAAGGGAGGACACAACTTTTTGTTTGGGTCAAAGCTGGCAATTACCTGAGGGAAGAAGCTGTGAAGCCTGCCCTCAGGACACAGGTGGTGGCCATGGGCCAAGAGGCCAGGCAGGAGAGGGAACAGAGAGGATGCAGCTGTGCAAGCAAGCTCATCTATAGAGTGATCACAATGATGGTAAATTGTATTCACCTGCCAGAAACTATATGGCTGTGGGAGTCAGTAATCTTAGGGCCCCATCTTCAAGGAGAGGGGGCTGAAGGCCTTGTGTTCTTGAGGCTGGGGGGCTGCATCTGCACCTCTCTTATTTAAGGGATACAAGAGGTTGTCTTGATTTTGCTTACCCTGCGACTTGAGGAATTCTGCCCATCTTCTAGGAGACAACTGCAGTCTGGTGAGTAGGGTGTTGTAGCCTCTGCCCACCTTGAGAAGCAGATGGTAACGCACCACAAAAATGCTGCTTTTAATGTTAATGTGTGAGGTGAGGGTGTTAGCTGAGGCAGGGGCAGTGACTTTTCAGGATGGCCTGACTTTTAATGCTCTAGCTACACATAAAATATATTTTCTTTCAATTATAAATTTATTTTAAACTTTGAGTGCTGTCAGTGCTTGTTATCCTTCATAGATGTTAAAAGTGTATTGGATTTTGTCATAAGTGTTGTCCTCGAGTTTTTCACAGAGAGAATCTTATGGTCTGGCTGCTGAGGGAAGTTACTATTTGATAACTAGAGGTTGTTCTGTATGTGCAGGTTTATAAGCTGCCTGCTCTTCAGAGATACCATAGTCAGCTTTGGAAGAGGGGTAAGGAACTGAGGGTTTGGGGGAAGAGAGGAAAAAAGAGAGTTCACATAGACTGGGGAGGCTTAGTCTTTAGGTGAATGTTCAGTAGCATACTTTGAATTTTGTGTTTCTATCCCACAAGACTGAAAATCCAGGTGCTCTGCCTTTTCTGTAGGCACATAATTATAGCAGAGCATAAAAGGAAAAGTAGCAAACTCAAAAAATAGCATCGTATGCTCCAAAGCTATTGAGGTTTTCAGTAACTTTGTGGGTTTGGAGAACTGTTACTCTGTGGTCAACCTTGAAATGTGGTGTTTCTTCTCATGTGGCTGAAAACTTATGTCACACCAAATTCCTGGTGTTTATTGTCTGCGGCCTCTAGTGTGTTCCCCTGGCTCAAAAGCAGAGATACCCAGGATGGAATAGTGCTATTTCTGACAAAAATGATAACTACCAACTTGCATTGTAAATGCCAAGTGTGTGTGTGGAGGGAGTCTAGAGGCTGCCCCATGTTGGATAAGGGCCAGTTTCAGCTGGTTCCAATAGACCATGCCACTGGCCAGAGTCAAGCCATGAGCAATGTCAGTTGCACCTCTGTGAGATAATAGTAAATAATAGTATTTTGTTGTTCTGGCAGTTTTGTTATAATGCTGATTGCATGTAGGATGCTGAACACTTGAAGCAAATCTGAACAGTGTTCATATGGAGTGCGTTTTGCATCTTCTGTAGTCTGTGACGTTAATTTTCTATGAATCTGCATTCAACCCATTTTTTCCCCACTAACTACTATTGCTAAGCAGTTAGAAGTTTAATTTCCTTTTCAGCAGAGAATGGCACCTCCCTCTCTGTTTCCCCTCCTCAGGAAGTAGTAGAGAGCAATGAGGTTGACTCTAAGCTTTCTTTTTTCCAGACTATGCAGCCCAAGTGTCCTCAGCCTCTCCTCACAGGACATGCCTTCTAGCCCTTCTACTAGCTTTGTTGCCCTCCTCTGGATGTTTCAAGTATCATGACATTCTTTTCATACTGTCAGACCCAATACAGAAGCCCCAAACTGTACATAATATTCAATAGTTAAAATGATTAAATATGTGAACTAGTTTTGTCTTTTTTTAAATAAACAGTCTGTAGAGGAGGGCATATGAAAGCATAACAATTTTAATGAAAATCCATATCAGTCTATGTAGAGAAGTGTGCTGTCTCCTGATTTAAGGAGTAAAGCATACTTCAAAATCAAAGTGAAGTCATAGTGGACCGAAAATGATGTAAATCGTTCTATATTTTATTTTGTATCCATTTATATTACTGCTCTGAATAATAATTCCCTCTTTTTAATCTTTATGCTGTTAGTTCCTACTTGTTTACCATTGTTTATCATTTAAAACTTTACTTTTTTTGGTGATGTTTGTTTCTCTAACCATGAAGTAGTCAGTTTTATGTAATTATGAAGTTCTGTGTTTCCTTAGAAAACTAGGACGCAGATTTCCCAGGAGCAATTAGCAAATAATTGAAGTCTTGAGGAAAAGAAAACAACAATGAGGCATCAGCCAACAGGGTTACAGGTCTCTGATATTCAGTAGATTTGATCTGATTTGTCAAGTGTTTCAAATAAGGAATGATCTTGGCTTGACTCTGTGCTTCTGTGTTGAGGTTTGGACAAAGAGATGCAAGAAGAATTGGTCTCAGTGAGTTCTGCTCTGCATTTTCACACAGTACTATAGACCCATCTGCTTCAAAGCTTGTAATCTTTGTCTTATTCCAAGTTGTTCACTCCTTTTGTCCTTCCTTTTTTCCTTCCATTTAAGGTAATCAGTATTCACATCACTGGTTGATATCTCTTGTGTCTCTACTGGAAGCAGAATGGCAGATTTGTGCCAGCCTTGTCCTCCTTTGTCCTTCCTTGTGTGTCTGTAACACTACAAAATAAAGCTGAAGAGAACCTTTTGTTCCATTTCCTCTGTCCTGGATGGGGAAAAAGGTTCAGTCTTCATTAATCTTCCCAGAACATCTGACTTCTAGGAAACTTTGTGGGGTCTTCTGGGAATGTTCTTGGTTTAGATGCCTTGTGCTATTTTTCCTGAGTAGTCTCACCTCTGAGATCATCCTACATATCTCAAGATGTGCATACCTCCCATGGTGTTTTTTTTGTTTTTGTTTTTTTTTTTTGGGAGTATTTGCCAAGAGAAATGTAAGAAGGCTGGACACATACAGCCTCTGAGCTGCAGTATCCATAAGTATAGGAACAAAATATTGATCTCATACAAAACTTAGGATTTCTCTATTTGTTACTGTCCCCACTTCCAATCCCTTTATGTGTGGAAATTAAGTATATTTGATTTAAACTTTTTACATATTATGCCATCTAGTTTGTAGTGCCTAATTTGTGTAGAAGCAAGTACGGTGTAGATCAATATTACATGATTCAAACTTCTCTGGAGAGTATTCATTGACTGCCTTCTAGCCTAATTATCTGCAGCTATCTAGCCTTCTTTATTTAAAGATAGGAAATAAGAGCTTGTAATCCCATTTGGAGATGGATAGGAAATATCTGTCCATGCTTTCCAGTTGGCTGCAAGTTACATCTTTAACCACCACACAGTCAAAGCACTGAACATCTGTGGTACATAAAAGATGGTTAAAGCTAAGAGGTATTTATATGTTATGTATGCGTCTATCAGTTGTTTGCATTAGTGAGAGGTTTAGATAGGATTCAGTAGCCATTTCTGTTTTAGTGGAGTTTGTTGCTCCCATTATGAAAAAAGGGAGTATCCTTAGCTTTAGCATTCAGCTAAGAATGTTGCTGACTTTCTGATTCAGCTGTGAAAGCTTGTACCTGATGCTCTAGGAAGTTGTCACTGTCCCTTACGTGTTAATGAGGCCAACTGACATGTAATTTAAAGGTTTTTTTAATACCTTGGGTAAACATTTCTGCTAGGAGGCTGAAATAAATGTTTTCTGTGTCCTAATAATCTGAGAGGGAAAAAAAACTTGTTTCGCAAGATCCTCATCAGGATCAGGCTCTAAAAACTTTAATAAGGACATGAACATTATTCTTGTATTATCTTTATCATCACCCAAGGAGAAAAGCTACTGTGTGGCCTGAATAATTAAAAAGTTCTCTTAAACATTGACTTTTTGCTTGTTTGTCTGACTTACTGAATAGGAGAGTGAAGAGAATGAATAGTATATGCCTGCTATTTACTTAACAGCAGTCTGTACATCTCATTCCTGTGCAGGGAGTTTGTTCTCGTATATCCCGCAGGGTAGGTCTTTCAAGAATTGGATGCATTGGATTTATTAATCACGGGCACAGTTAGTGATTGTCTTCTGTAACTAAGTAAATCTAAAAAAAAAAAATATTTATGGAGATGAGAACTTTTCTGGAATCTGAAATCCTAGTAGAAATAGCTGGGATATTATTCTGCACATACCTTTCCACTTTTTGATCACAAAACTTAAACCATTCTTTACTCCACCTCACTCACTTTCCTTGATCTCTGCTTTCACCATAGACCTGAACAATTGAAATGCATATTTATTTAGTATATTGCATATATAATACTGTATATTTAGTGCCTACTGGTGCATTACCCAGGCCCTGTTAACAGTAGCAAGAGGGTTTCACTCATGTGGCTGTTGCTGTTCTTTTGAGAAATGCCTGTCCTACTTGTAAAAGACCATCATGGGCCTCATGAAGGATGTGATCTGTTGAAGCTGTGTGCAATTAAGAACTAGCAGAACAACTGAATAAACTGAAAGAACACCACCTTCCTTCTCCCAACCCACCCTTTCCCCTCTTAAAAAAAAAAAAAAAAACACTACAAATTGTAGTGTTGCAATGAAATGTCAGATGTGTAATATTTGCTCTTGAAAGCAGACCTTAATTTCTTAGGGGGCTGCAAGAGAGAATTTTGGTAGAAAATTTGCACACCTGCCCAACAACTGTGGCAGCACCTACTGTATGCTGATGCAATGTTGCACATCTAATGCTCCAATACCTTATTTGTGGGCATCTGTGTTTAAAGGTTTCCATGCAGTGAAAGGGATGTAGGGCATATAACAGAGCTTGCTTCCTATACCTTCCTGGGTAAGAACTGAAATGCCAATAAGATATGGAAATACCTTTCTTTATTAAAAAGCTGGTGAGTAATGAGAGAGGATGATTGCAATGTAGTTAGGGCTGCTGCAGTGTTCCCAAAGGCATCACTAGGGACTCCATGTAGTTTTATCAGATGAAAATATATTTTAGTCAGTAGAATTGAGGTTTTGTTAGGGAATGCCTTAGTGTGGTGGTTTTACTGGGAGACATGGGTCCCCCATGGGTGGATGGCTGCTGCCTGCCTGGAGCACCTCCTGCTGCACTGGCCTGGGGGCTGCAGGGCTGCTGCTCACCCATTCTCCCAGCTGCTATTGTGGAGCATTTTTTTTCCTGTTTCTTAAATCTGCTCCCACAGAGGTGCAAAAAACACTGCTTACCAACTTGGCTCTCGGCAGTGGTAGGTCCCTTTGGAGCTGGCTGAAAATGGCCCTTATCTAACATGGGTCAGCTTCTGGATTCTTCTCACAGATGCTGTCGCGTTAAAGGGGTGTAGCTGATTAACCGTTACGGGCCTGGTTGGATTCAGAGTACTGAACCAGTCGGACATTCACCAAAACTGGGGGTCCGTTCGGACATTCACCAAAAACTTATTAACCACCTGGGGGTCCGTTCAGACATTCACCAACAATGCATTAACCGTCTGGGGGTCTGGTTAGATTCAGAACACTGAACTATCACGGATAACCACCCTCACCCTAGTTGCATTAATGAGAGCTATCACAATGCAATCAAGTATGGTTTATTACAGCAACAGATAATCAGGTTCTTTTGGATTGCCGGTGATAGTGACTATCTGCAAAAGCAAGCTAGTATGCATGAAATACACAGGGGTTCTAGGTGTTAGGTGGGTTCTAGGTGTTAGGTGGGTTCTAGGTGTTAGGTGGGTTCTAGGTGTTAGGTGGGTTCTAGGTGTTAGGTGGGTTCTAGGTGTTAGGTGGGTTCTAGGTGTTAGGTGGGTTCTAGGTGTTAGGTGGGTTCTAGGTGTTAGGTGGGTTCTAGGTGTTAGGTGGGTTCTAGGTGTTAGGTGGGTTCTAGGTGTTAGGTGGGTTCTAGGTGTTAGGTGGGTTCTAGGTGTTAGGTGGGTTCTAGGTGTTAGGTGGGTTCTAGGTGTTAGGTGGGTTCTAGGTGTTAGGTGGGTTCTAGGTGTTAGGTGGGTTCTAGGTGTTAGGTGGGTTCTAGGTGTTAGGTGGGTTCTAGGTGTTAGGTGGGTTCTAGGTGTTAGGTGGGTTCTAGGTGTTAGGTGGGTTCTAGGTGTTAGGTGGGTTCTAGGTGTTAGGTGGGTTCTAGGTGTTAGGTGGGTTCTAGGTGTGCAGCCTAGAAATAAACGGGTTAAAAGGATCAAAGACTCTATAGAGATTTATAAGCAAATATTCAGATCTCACCCAAAGGCGTCCCAATGGGGGGGGGGGGAAGAAGAGGCTCAGCCCGTCGACTGATCCCAGGAGTCAGGAGGTCCTAAGGATGTTGTATGTCCTTGGGATGGTATCTCCCCTGACGATGGTATCTTCCCTAACATCCCCTCTCTCTTGGGCCAATTTATATTATTTTCTATCTTTTAGGTGGAGCTTGAGTGGCTCTAGTCAAGCATATCTTAGTTATGATTGGTGTAAAGTTTTCCCGTCTCCGTTTAAAGTAATAGGCTCCGAGAAATTCAGGGCGCATGCTCAGTGAGGGGTGGTCGCACCTTGGAGGCGGGTAGCTTTTGGGATGGAGGTGTGTTTTGGTATTATAATGATATTATAATGAGCAAAAAGCACACTAGGGTACAGCGTTTGTCAAAACATGACAGGTCTTTGGCTTAGGGTGGCAAAAAGTGCTGCTTTGTGCACAAGAACAATCGAGGCCCCACCTGATTAGAGAGCCTAGCCGTGGTGTCTCCACTCCACTCCACGCTCCGTGGTGTTCCTTAGAGCTAGCACACCAAGTTTCCCCAGCGCGATAGCATCTAAGGTTGGGAGCCTAGGGAATGCTCAGGTAATGCAGTTATGCCCTACCCTGAAAGCCTCTTCAATGCTGTACCTTTTCCTTAAAAGTGTGAATGTTAGTTTTATTTTCCTAGTTACTTCAGGCATTTACACCACAGATGCTACGCCCCATTACCAAAAACCTTGCCACGTAAACCCACTACACTTTTGTTGAGACAACAGCAAGACTTGAAATGAGAAATTTTTGCATTTGAAAAAGGAGAGCTTTACCAGGAACCTTGCAGAGTATTACTTTGAGGGCAGTGCAATCCACAGGGCATCAGTGAAACATGCCATGCCCCTGGGCTGCAACATTCAGCAAAGAAAAGAAGGGAAGATAAATCTCACCTTGGTAGTTCCCTTGTTCCCCAGCAGTTAGATTAGTGTTCAGTTTGCTTTGGTACTGTCTGGAATAGAAAGCAGAAACATGAAAATGGTAGTCTTAGAAGAAAAACAAAACAAAAACAAAAAGTTATTGTATGTGTAGCAAGGCTTAATAAATCTATATGAAAAGGAAAAAGACATCATCCAGGTTCTCAAGAGAAATATCTGATATGTACTTTAATGTGCAGTACTTCATCTTACTGTTACTACTTTGTCCTGTCGTGAAGACCTCTCAGTTTCTCTAATACAATAATACTAAGAATGGAAGCAGAAAGGGCAAAGAGAAATATAAAGAACAAGTCACCAAATAATATTAAGCGTTTTTAAATGTATTAGGAAAAAGAACTTCACAGGAGATTTTTTACATTATTTGAGTTACAGCTGGGTGGGTAGGTGCAGAAGGGGTCTGGGGGTTGCTCTCAATACCCATTGAATTGAAGATGTAGTGGATTGCTTTGAAAGGAAACTTTCAAATTTTTTCTTTGCTGTCTTCAGTTCTTCCCTGAATATCTTCTTTACTGTTATTTCAATTTCAGCAGTACAGATTAAGAGTCTAATTACCAGCAATAATGGCCAATTTAAATAAAGAGTGTGGTGGAGCTCTGAGCCTTGGAAAAGGCAGCATAGAGACAGTCTTCTGTTGCATCTGCATGGGGTTTTGGTATAGTTGCATTTTGGAAGATTTCAGTGTCAGTCTTTCCACTTTATCATAAAAAAGGATTCTAGGTTCTTACCAAAATCCAGTAGGGCTGTTCTGAATCCATCCAGAAGGAAGCAGCGATGCTTGCAATGACTCTCGCACATCATGAGAGTAGTCATTCTTGGTAATCAGAGAGACTGGGATCTATATAACCTTCAGGCTGTCAAAATTTGACTGGATAATTTTGAGCTGCCTTCCCTAGCTGGACCTGTTTTCTGCAGAAGACTGGACTAGATCACTTCCTGAAGTCCCTTCCAACCGAGGTGACTATGATGTTATTGTGTTGCCCTTTTATTTGTCTTGTGCTGGGGGGTGTGGAATTTAAAGTATTTTGAAGGCTGTGCCTGGTGTTGTTCAGAGGGCTGCACCACAGTAATGTTCAGTAATAGCTGATCTAAAGGTAGAATCTTCCATTTGTGATGGCCTGAGATGATCAGGAGACTGCAGTCTTTTGAAGAAAACTCGTTTAATAAAAACTGGAAAAACAAACCAAACAAAAAAAAAAACACCACAAAATACAAACAAAACAAACAAAACACACTAGGGATGGTACCAAGGACAGGGAAATGGGAGTAATTGTAGAAGGAGAATGCAGTCTCCAGAGCAGGATGAATTTAGCAGTATGTCTCTGGTATTTATACGGAGTTGAGACATACAGCAGTTATGTCTGAGTAGGAGGTGGATAAGCAGGCTGGTGAATGTTCTACTGTAGCTCAATATGCTGTGATAGCTAGCCAAAATAAAGAGGGATTGTAGGCATTTCAGATTGAATTTGGATAATGAGAAATAAGCTAATATTTGAGTAAAGTAAGGTTATTGCTGATTTGAAGAAATTGAGATCTGGTATCTCAGGGCCAAACTCTGATCATATAATCACAGAACAGTTGAGGTTGAAATGGTCCTAGGTTTGTTTTTTTTTTTTTTTTTTTAGTGCCACACCTCTGCTCAAAGCGGGGTATGCTAGAACTGATATATACATGATGTGCAAACAGAACAGTTTAACAGTTTTGGAAGTGAATTATGCAACGTGGCTTATCTCCTAATATTTAGGAAAAGATTTAATGCTCTAAGAAATCTTGTCAGTCTTTGACCTTAAATCACTAATTTTCCAGGTAGAAAAGCTAAAGTTCCCATCTCCTGAGTCTAATTTTAATGGTGGTTAGTGCACAGCTCAGGCTTTAACATTGCTCTCAGGCACGTATATCCCTGGAGCTAATGCCTTGTCCTGAGTCCAAGATTAAGTTGCTGTGTGTTGTGTGGCATCCTCTCCCAGTCACTCTGGCGATACGAATAGGCCAAACAGAATTTGTTTCCAACCTGAAACACTTTTTACAAAGTGGTATAGAAAACCATGCAGGAATATTTCTGTTAATATAAATGCAATGCAGAAAACTTGTGCCCAGTCTGACATGACTGCAAGAAACATGTTTGACAGTCTTTAATTCTTATGTTTAAGTTTGGCTGTAACCAGCCACTTGCTGTGGTAGGTCAGAAGCATCCTGGTATCCTGAAAGAAAGCAGCCTTCCTTTAGACCCCACTAGTGTTCTGGAAGGAGCGTAACCTATCGTGAGCTCTACCAGGCTCAAAGATTTCCGTCTTGAATGAGGAGCTGGTAGTTGATATGGGACTCTCCACCTTGAATTTATATTCTCCCTTCTTCCCTTTAGGTAAATAAATGTCAGCATGACCATGATAATGCAAAGCAAATGAGTTTCCCTGTTTCTCTGCCAGAACTAGGAAGGTAGGAAATTGTAATACAAACTGGCTGTCATGTTTCACACCCTGTGCACAATGAATCTGTTACCAGCCCTGGTGTCCAATGTGCATCTTGCCAGCAGGTACAGAATTACACGTTTAGAGATTAAAAATACTGCAAACTCATTCTTCTCTGTATAATTTGGAGTTCATAAACCATTGGTCTGTTTGCATGCAGCTGTTGTGTGCCTTATGTTCTAAGGCTGTCTTCTGCCCTACTGTTTCCTGTTTCTGTGATTTGCTTGTTCTTTCCACCCTCACTCCAGTTATGTTTCATTTTGACCTTCAGATTGTTTTCTCCGAAAATATACAGCTATCTACCCACTCCTGTTTTACCTTAAGGCAGATACTCATATGCATATGTAATGCATGCCAGGGCAGTGATTCCTACATAGTTTATACTCACAGCTCAGCAGCATTATAGAGCTCTATTTTACAGGGTGCCGACAACTTTATGAGTTCACTTTAGTTTGTATTCCAAAGCAGTTGTTTAAACTGTGAATTTTCCTTGTTTGCTTACAAATAAGCAATTTATTGTTTAAATGAACCCTTTCTGGCACTTATTACTACTCCCTCGGTATGTGGTGTTTAATGTCTGTCGCACAGGTTCTTGCTGTCAGGAATAGCATAAGAAAGGCACCTCTCCTGTAAAATGAAAGAGGCCAAGATGCTATTTCCCACAGCATATTACAGCCCCAATCTTGCAGGTACACATCTACTAATGTAAGTGATCTGATTTCAATGAGACCATGTATAGGAAACACCTGTGTGTGTGGTGCAGCCTGTATCTTTGCAAACAGTGTCACTTTGTTCAGCTCTAGCTGCTGATGCTACAGGTATTATGAGCTGTTCTGAACCCAGTACAGACTTGCTGTCAACACTCCTCACTGGATATGCTTCTACTTATGCCTTCACCATCTTCAAGAGTTATGGGGTTTTCCAAGGGGTGGATATCTAAACTATTGACAAAATCCTACCTCTAAATACTTTACATTTATTGGATCACATTTCTGTGGTATACTAAGGTACCAAAGGTCAATCAGATGCTTTCTTAGCTACATTGAACGCAAACTCCCCAAGTTCCTTCAGTATTACTACACTTATTATTGTGGAAGGTACAACCCCTTATGAGTAAGAATAACATAGCCAGATCCTTGGTGTTTCTTCTGAAAATAGTGAAAGAACACAAACTATTCTGCATGTCCAATTATTCCGAATTAACAGTTCCTGCAAAATAAGCTTTAGGAGAATTTAAAATTAAGCAGACCATACAACATGTTGTGGGTTATCCCAAGGCCAGCTAATTGCCCAACAGGACGGATAGTCAATTCTGCTACTTGCATAAAATATATTCTCCACACGTCTTTTGGAGATTAAACTTGTGAAAAGCTAGATGTTTAGGGGTCTTCTAGAACATAATGTACTTCTAGACATCTTGTTTTCCTAGAAATGGAGAATAAAGTTTTAGATGCATGGATATGTTTGCCTTCTATAACATCCTGGAAAGGATGAAAAAAAAATCAGGACCTTCTGAAAGAGTGTTTTACCTCTGTCAGGTATATTATGCTTGGTATATGTGTTAGACTGGTACCGTGCTTGTTTTTCTATCTGCTCCATATTTCCAAATCATTATTAAGGATTGAGATGGGGGAAAGGGCCCTTGACAAGATCACCATGGAATAAAAATCAGGTCATGCTGATCTGAGCTAAGGCGCTCAGAACTGTCAAAAATGCCAATTGCTGACCTTTGATAAATTTACTGCTTTGAAAATGGTGAAATGTTCATTCAGTATTCCTACATTAGATCAAATACAAAATTGCCTTTTTACACTTACTTGTTCTGAATTGGATTCTACCTTTCAGCTAGTGGAAGCTTGGCATAAACTTTGAATTAGTGGTTAGCTAGTTACTGCTACACTTGTGGTGATTATGTTGGATATAAATCAAATGCATACCTGAAAATGCATCTATTGGATATTAACAATTACAAAGAGTTTGGAAATGGAAAGGCTAAAATTGCCTCTTGGCAATATCATTCCTTTTTGTGAATCAAGTGAGCAGGTGATGAAATGACTCAGATGGGTGCAGGCCAGGTCCTAGAGGAGTTACTAAATGCTCACTTTTGAAGTCCTTGAGTTATTTCCATACTGCCAAGGGAGTGCCTCAAGGTGGATGAAGCAGATTTGTTCTGTAAAAATCTTCAGAGCACTAAGCTCCCAGAACATGATGAGCTGATAGTTTGTGGAGGCAGTCAGAATAAACATGCACCGTTACCTGTGCACTCTTAAATTACGTGTTGCACTGGACAAGCCAGGAGATCTTGTCTAGCCTTCCCCAGCACCCCCACAGCTTAACACTATTCTGTGCACTTTATTCTGTGTTTTCTCGGTTGTACTGGAATGGTTGTTTGTGGCACTCATGAAAAAACTAGACCCAGGGAATGAATTTCAGTGCAGTGGGGTGAACAAAGCATGTAAGTGGATGGTAGTCATGGTTTTTCTTCTTGTTTTTATATTGACCCAGCTTTGAGTGACTTAAGGAGAGCCCCTACAAAATGTGCAAGTGTTGTTGGACACCTGGGCTTTGCCAGGTGAGAGCGTGAGAAGCTGGGCAGTCCTAAATGATTAAATGTTTTTTGACCAACTAGAAACTGAAGATGACATGCGTTTTCTCAACTATGAACACTGATTGTTTAAATGCATTTTGTCTCTAAAGCATTAAGGAGTATTATTAGCTTTAAACAGGTGAAAATCAAGTATCATTTAATGACAATAAGCAATAGGAAGGTGATGCACACTAAAGACTGTACAGCAAGTGTATTAGCGAATATTTAAATTTCCTTCTACCCCTCTCATTATTAGAAGCTAATAGCTCATACAGTTTTTAAAAAAAAAAAAGAAAATGTGAAGGTAAACTAAGTAGCATGGAGCTACCATGATAACTAAAAGAAAATACTTTTAAAATTTCTTACTACTGTTAAAAGTTCAGCTTTGACTTGGGGGTAGAGAGGTAATTTTGGAAGCCTGTTTAGCTTGATTTATTTGTGAATCAAGAGAGATCAGATACAGAGGCATATTTGTCATTTCATTCTTGCTGCAGGGCTTTCCAAATACCCTGGGACTTTAATGAACCTGGAGGGGGAAAGACTTCTTTACTTATGAATATGCTTTAAACTAAGAAGACCAACTGGCAGCAGAATTTAGAAGGCTGGGTGCACAACAGGGGGGAAAAAGCAAATGGTAGAGCACTGCTCATATCCACAATTGAGGAAATTTTTTTTATCCTTGGAAAGGTGTGCCCTTATGGAGACTGGGAAGAGATAATATTTTTCACCATGCTGCTCTTTGTCCTTTTTTCTGGATGCCAGAGTTAAACGTCTGCTTTGTTGTTTCTGCATTTTGATTCATGCTGAGTATTGGAGACAGAGCACCTTAGGCAGTGTGCACTTGGCTGCTGATGCGATGGCTAGCAGAAGGAACTATGGAAAAAGTTGAAAAATAAAATTCAGCTCTGTAAACTTCTGCCATATAGTAATTTTTTTCTTCTTCATAGGGTAAAACTGAACTTTTTAATGGTCAAAAGTAGCAATTTAAAAAGCAGTCCAAAGTAAAACAAAAAGCCTAATCCTATTAAAGGTGGACAGAAGGGCAGGGTCCTGTTGTGCAGGTGGGCAAAATCAATCGGGTTTTCTTTGCGTTCTTTGGTAGCAATGAGCATAGAAGGTACTTCTCATTAAAGGCTGAAAGCATTCATGTTTCCTCTTTGGGAGAAGAGTCCTAACTCTTCTTCCCCTACCCTTTTTGGAACTGATATTTGAAGCATTTATGTGGTGCAGCAGAGGCCTCTGGTCCATGGAGTACCTCACTGCAGCCTTTGACATGGGGCTGACCCGGCAGTAGCAGCTGGTAATATTTGCAAGAAGTTAGCCCAGTGCCTCTGCTGCCACAGTGGAGCTTTTTTGCTTTTTGGACCCTGACTCCCGCCTAGGGTTGGTGTAGGTTGGGGTTGTCGTGTGAGCTCTATGAATGTACTCCCATCTTCTCCTGTCTCCTGAGCAAATGCCCACATTTCTCTCAACACAGGAATTCTCCTCACTCCCAGAGGGCAAAGGGTCTTTCTGTTCTTCTTGAAGGGGGTAGAAATGAAGCAGGCAAAGATTTAATTTCTGCCTTTATCATCTGGCTGATAATAGATGCCTTTGTTTGTATTTTGTCCACAAGTACCTCCAAACAATTGATTGTCAAAGGGGTTGATAAATCTTCCTTTGTTCATCTGGTTCTTATTGCTGATCTTAGAAAGCTGTTTTGGTTCTTAACATTACATTTATGTGTGTCCTCAAAGCAAGCTGAATGAGGTATCAACAAAAAGGTGTGAAAACAATTTTCACTGTAATGTAGGTAATGTTCTGCCTTAATCCTTGTACAGGAACACAGGCAAGTGTCTTGAACACCTGATTGTTGGTTAGAAATATCTCCAAGCAGAGCCAGTTTGCAACCTGTCTGCTTGTGTGTGCCTTCTAGCTTGGTCAAGCCTTCATCAGATTGATTGCTGAGTGTTACTGCAGTGTGTTCTTGCTTTATCTGGTCTTTCATATGCTTGGCTCCACAATATAAAAAGGATGTTAAGGTACTTGAAAGCATCCAGAGGAGGGCAACAAGGCTGTTAAAAGGGCTAGAAGGCATGTCCTCTGAGAGGAGCGTGAAGCAAGTCCCCAGTTAAATAGTTTTGTTTTTTTTTTCATGTAGGAAATAGCATTACAAAGATGGTATTGATTAAGATTGGACCTGTGATGAACCACAGGATAGCTACTACTATATGTCATGAAAATATAGATTGTTGTAACTCCCAAACTACAAAGCAATCATCTGAAACTTTCCTGCATTACTTCTGTAAACAGACCACTCAGAAAACGCATACAACCAACTTCATGTGTAAATGCTTCAGTAATTCCTATGGAGGGAGAATAGAAAGCTCACAGCAAAGTGGTAAATGGGCTTCTCTGAATTCTGGAGGGAAGGAAAAAAATAAAAAGGAATGAGGGAGTTGTCCCCCAAGAGAATTTGTAGCATATTTAGCATTGCTCTTAATTCAGTTGTAAACTTCAGGACCTCCGTATCACAGACATTCCCCATTGGGTTTCTAGTACACTGCTGCGTGAGCCAGAATAGCTGGATAGGTAGCTTTCCAACAGCTCTGTTAACATGAATTGTTAATGCCTTCACAGTAACAGATTCTCGGACAGTGATGTCTTTCCATATGGAAGGTACATCCTCAGATCCTGCAGAGTACCCAGGGTACTGATCAATCTAGACTTCATTTGATGGCTGTTTTGGTGTGTTTGTGTGCTACTCTACGGGTTTATCAAATCACTGCAGAACGGTTTAGGGATGCTGATGTGCCTGACAGCCCTCTACCTCCTTTCCCTTTGCTGTTTCATCCCATGCATTAGCACAATATTTAGTTTTAGTTTATAGTTCTTAATTAACTCAGAGCAAATTTGCTTCTTTGCATCCTGTAAATGCGCAGTTATATTGGCACAGATGGGCACATAAACAAGGACTTGGGCTTTTCAAAAGGCAGAGGAGCAAATGCTGAAACTTGCAAAATTTCAAAGTCGTGTATAGCCTGGCTGTCTTTTAGGAGGTTTTAATGCTTTTTTGAGCGTAGCTACGTGGTTTTGCTTTAGATCCCAAGGTTCCTATGTGGTGTGACTGGCAAAATGTCAAGCCAAAGTCCTTTTACCTCAGTATGGACAAATTTAGGACTCTATTTTAAGCTGGAAGCTTTATTGTCCATGGACATGCATAGGCATTTTTTCTCTCCCAAACTCCATACCCACCTGGTTTTCCTTCCATGATAAGTCCTCTGATTAACTATTTTAATTAACTCTGGTTTCCACGGTAAGGCAGTGCAAGTGCTAGGGTTACGTAATATATGAGAAGCATTGAATCATCGCAGGCTGCCCCAGAGGCACAGTACAGTATCCCTTTGAATCTGTGGATATCTAGATAGAAACTGGGTCTAAGGAATTAGGAATGTGCAAAAGGCAGCAGCAGCTTCCTAAACTGTCGCTCAGCTGCAGCTGATCATGTGCTGGGTCCTGCGGTTTGGCCACAACAACCCTATGCAGTGCTACAGGTCTGAGGCAGTGGATGGAAAGTTGTGCTGAGGAAAAGGATATGGGAGTGTTAATCAATGTTCACCTGAACACGAGCCAGCAGTGTGCCCAGGTGGCCACGAAGGCCAGTGGCATCCTGGCTTGTGTCAGGAATGGTGCAGCCAGCAGGAGCAGGGAGGGGATCGTCCCCCTGTGCTCTGCTCTGGTGAGGCCGCACCTCGAGCACTGTGTTCAGCTTTGGGCCCCTCACTACCAGAAGGACAGCGAGGCCCTGGAGCGTGTCCAGAGCAGGGCTATGAAGCTGGTGAAGGGCCTGGAGCACAAGGCCTGTGAGGAGCGGCTGAGGGAGCTGGGGGTGTTTAGTGTGGAGGAGAGGAGGCCCTGGGGAGACCTCACTGCTCTCTACAAATACATAGTTTAGTGGGTGACATTGGTGGTAGGGTGATGGTTGGACCAGATGATCTTGGAGGTCTTTTCCATCTTTAATGATTCTATGATTCTAAGTGCATTTGTGTGTGTGTATGGATATTTACGTAGACATCTCTCTCTCTCTTTGTAGATAAGTATGCCCACAGAAAATAAACAGTAGCGCCAGTTTTGTCACAGGTGTTTTTCAGTCTTGCTGTGTTAATGCTATGAAGATGCAGGATGCATCCAAATAGAACTCTGAACCCAAATTTAAATGAAAATTCCAGATAAAGGTTCATGTCATCAGTAATATTTAGACAAATTACACAGCCAAGAGAAGGCCTGTACGACACGCCACCAATTATCTGAGAAAGGACTGATAGCACATCATGTTCTTTAAGTTAACCTAGGAGCTTAAATAAGCATAGAAATGAAGAGTAGGAGAGACAACTGTGAAGAAATGAGTTGTTGTTAAATGGCAAAGCATTGCAAAAAGCAATGTTGAAGTACCACAACTAACATTTTTCTAGTTAATGTGTACTTGAAGGAACCAGGTTGGGGATAGTCATCTCATAGGCTATAAACAGTCCCTGGGCAGGGGATTTCTAAAGAACAAAATACCTAGGAAACACTGCTTCATGTGTGTGTGTTTTTTTTTTTTTCCTAAAGGTCAATTTATCTGCAACTTGATTCTTCATGGTATGAGTGAAAGAAATAGTAATAAGTGGTGTACTTTACTTGGCTTATTCTGACTTGTTGAGGGGCAGTGCAAAAAGTTCTCTGACCTGTGATACTTGCTACTGATGCTGCAGGTACTGTTTATTCATTGGTTGCAGGTAGCTGAAGGCATATCTCTGTTTTACTTTGGTGCTGCTAATTCACTTGTAGTTGCACAACATAATGAAAAGGGAAGACCATGTGGCACGTTAATTTGTGTGATGAAGTGAGCTTCTTTGGGCTGCAGGTGGAAGGCACTGAAAGTAATCGCAGATCTTGGCAAGAGTAAAATAAAAATAAATATGGGAATACCATCTGTCTCTGTTCTTTGGACTCCCCAGGGTATTGATATGAAAGGTCAGTGACTTGTCTGAGGCTCTTAATCTGGAGCAACAGCATACTCTTTAAGAGTCATGAGTGTTAATAGGAGTGCTGGATTTCAGAACAACTGAAATCAACTCTGGCCTTACTACTGTCCTGCTGAGTATCTGGACACCTCAATCACCCCATGATTCAGTTATCTCAACAAGAAAACTGGCAGAGGTGACCTCTTTCTACAAAGCTTTTGAACATCTGTTCAAAGAAAAACATTTCCTTTATGTTGTGTTGCATGCAGCCAGCAGTGAAGCTGTGCCTTTAGATGAATCTGAGGCGCAAACTCCTGGCTCACTCCTGTGGCATAAAATGTACAAGAGGGACTCTCATCATTCAAATGGGAATGCTGGAGAGACCACTGAGAGGGCAAGCATGGGTATCCTGCATGATGTTCCTGCAGACCATTAGCAGACAAGTCCAACTGAGGAAAAAATTAGGGTTAATTGCTACAGATAAAAATATTAAAACGCAATTTGTCTCTGCTGAGTGGAAGGGAGTCTAGAGGATTATTTCAGACACTTCCAGTAGTGTTTGGCAATATCATCATTTGCATCATTTCATAGGACTTCCTCCTTTATGTAACTCTAGTGCTATCCTCCACCTGTGATAATTGTTATTAGTAAGTTTGTTTCACTGAGTCTTGCACATAAGACAGAAATGCTGGACACAGGTACTGACTAGGACATTGAACACTGCCAGTGCTCAAGAGATGTTTGGGAAGTGCTCTCAACTGCGTGCGTTTAACTTCTGTCTTGCTGACTTTACTAAATGTATAGCAGTTCAGTAGACTTCAGTAGGAACGGTGCATGTGTATATCCTTGGAATTAATTTGTCTCTCAGTCTTATCAGAATCCATTCCATCTTCTGCCCTCTCTTCAAACCATAGTAAATAAATGCAATGGGGACAGTATATATAATACTGTCATACAAAGCCATAGATTCAATTTTCTTCTTTGTGCTCCCTTGCTAAAGTATGGGCTTCAGAAAGAAATTAGAATTGATTTCTTTAAACGTCTTTGTCAAGGAAGATATGGGTCTTGCATACAGAGGTTTTGGGTTTTCTTTTTCTGTAGTTCCCTGTGCCATCACAAACTAGCAATGAAATTTCTTCTAAAAAACTTGGATAACAATGTTAAAAGAACTTCAGCAGGATCCATACTAAGAAGGTATAATTTTTCCCAGTGTTGTCATTCTAACTTCACCTTAGGCCTTCCCTTAGGCCTGCTGAAAGCAAGTATTGCTATAGCTTTGATGGTTATGGAGGAAATGATTAAAAAAAAAAAAGGGAAAAAAGGACAGTTGCCTTTCAGTTTAATCTTCTAGAAACATTCCCAAGTTTTATAAAAGCCTTCTCACTTGTAAAGTTGCTTTACAGTAGACTGCTGCTGGCAGTGGTCATTCATCTATGATAATAAAAAAAGGACAAATTGCAACCCCTGCCTCCAAATTTTAAATAAGGATGAATGACAACTCCCCCTTCCATTATGACCTTTTTTAAGGTGAGAAGACAAGATACAGAGTTCGACACCAAGGTCATCCAAACACTGCCTGCCACATGTACCCCCGTTGACTTGCTGCTTTCTTGCTTGCACATCATGGTTCTTGCTGTGTATATATATATATGTTTAAATAACTTAAAGATGCTGTCCATTTTCCCTGTCAGCTAAACTGGTCAGTAACCATTGACCATGAACATTGCTGATGGTACATTTACCATGTCCTGATCCTGGATCTGTGTCAGACTACGTCAGCTGAAAGCATTCAGCAAATGAAGGTGTTCCTAGGGCTTCTGTTGGGTCTTTGCATCACCCACCTTGTTGAAAGTCTGTACTTTAACACATGTGAAGCAGCAGAAGAGGAGTTTTTCTGAACAGTTTTACATAATGAACAGACATTGACTTAATTTCTTAATACTAAAATTGTGTTGTAGACCTGTGGTGAATGGGGAAACCTCTGACGTAATTAGTCTCATCAACTGTTTTGGAGCTTCATTACAAGAACATCTATGTGAGAACCTTCCACAGGGAGGAGTAGTGGGATGCTGTGGTCTACAAGTTAATTTCTTCCAAGTATCAAGTAAGTGGAGCTGACAAGGTGAAAGTTGCAGATCAACTACCAGGACTCCTGCAGAAGAGGAAAGTTTGGCCCCTGTTCCTTAATTCTGAAGGAAAACCGCAGGACACTGTTAGTGGTAATGCCACCAACAAAAATCCACTGATAACTATTTTTGTCCCTTCTGTCAGTCTTTGGTGCTTACCAAAAAGAAAGTAGCATTCCTCTAACATGTCTCAAGGCTAAACTTGGTCAATCTGCAGTGTATAGCAATGTGAAGTTACGAATATCTGGAAAGAACCAGGGCTTGCAGGAGCTATGGGGTCTGTACAACAATGGAAGATGAGATTTTTTTTGTTTCACATAGAATCATAGAATCATAGAATATCCTGAGTTGGAAGGGACCCTTAAGGATCATCGAGTCCAACTCTTGAATCCCACTCTCCAAGTCCAACTCTCCATCCCACTGGCCTCTGCTCATCTGTTTCTTACCACATCACCTTTCTTAATGACGTGTTTATTCTGGAGTTTCTTCAACTTCTAGACCTACTTTGACATCAGATGTGAAAGATTTTACATTTAGGAGAGCAGCAAGATCCTAAAGTGGGAACTGCCTCACAGGAAAAGCCCATCAGTCAGCCCCTGCTCCTGTGAGTCTGAGGACTGCTAATTTAAATGCATCAGCAACTGCTAATTGCTGTAGTACAGGAGGAGGAGGAGAAAGCTGGTCTCCAGAGCGTTGCTGTAAGTTAAATAATTATGCTAATATTGGTGCATGAAATAGGTGGATGCCAAATCTACATTAGGACTTACTTGCTCTGCAGGTGTTAAGAGAGCGGTGCTTTTTCAGTATGTTTTTGCCTGTGATTCAGCATTAACTGGCATTAATGTCACTTTTTTTTTTTTTACTGGGCATATATAATTACTTGGAAAGTGGTGCTTGTAAAATGCCTTGTGGAGCTTAACATTTTCGAAGAAAAAATTACACCCCTGATTGTAGGGTCATAGTCACAGCTCACCTCTATCATTATTATTAATTTAATGAGCAAATAAGGTTAAGTCTGTTAACAATCAGTAAGTTTTAAATGAGCCTGGACTGATTTTTGTACAAAATTGTCCTCTCAGAGCTAGTTAACTGCAGCAGAAGTTGCTAGTTGATCAAAAGCTTTAGAAATGATCCCACTTACTTGGGATTTTCAATGTTAGGTCAAGAATCAAGGATTTGCTAGAATAAAGGTGATGCATCATTGCCCTAAAATAAAGAAAACTAGGATGGTATTCTAGAGCTGTTTGGGATTGTTTTCCCATCATGGACAAGAATCTCATGAATCTTTAAGAAGAACAAAGTTTGCTGGAAGCTGGCTTTGTGAACTTTCCATGAAAATATTTGGGTTACACGAAAAGCTATTTTTGATGAAAAGCTTTTGATCTAAATCTACTTTATACAGATTTAGAAGCTTAATTTTTCTCTACTGCATTTTACAATCTTGACTTACGTTGTTTCTGAACTGTCTGGATATCACATGATAAATAGTTTTCATTGCTGTATGCATATCATAGTAAGCATAGAATCATAGCATAGTCCAGAAAGATTTGCTTTGTCACTAGGTTGGTTTTAGAAATGTTCCTGACTGAGTTGTCTTATAACCTTAGATTGATAAAGTGGTTTTACGTAATCAAATGTTGTTTTGCTGAATAAGTTGGGGTGAGAATGAAAACATATAATAAACTGTAGATTTGCTTTTTTTTTTTTTTGTTACTATACTGTGCTTGAACAAGTCCTGGAGCTCAGACTGTTGGGTTTGGCAAATTGCTTCTCAAACAATAGTTGAGTAAAATCTTCCCAGGCCTACCTGGGTCAAAACGAGCCCTGGGAAAACTCGGGAAAACTCTGCTTAATAAACTGGATAATGTCATCTTCACTAGAGACATTAGGCACATTTAGATACCTTTCCATATCAAGAAGATGGATGTTAAAATCTCCTGTATTTATTACTGTTCCTCCTTTAGAAAACACTGCTTGAGATTGTAATTTTATTTCTAAATTCTCTGTATTTTGAAGTGGTAGATTCTCAGCAATGCCTATCTGTGTTGTTGAATGAGCCATGTGGCCTGGGGAGACTTTTGTGCTTGGGGTTAAATCCATGTTTGCTCCTTTCATAACTGCTCTGGCGGATCAATAAAGCACAGGGTTTCCTTTAATCTACACCTGATGCCAGTTCTTAGGTGTGCACACCTTTGCATATTCTTCAACAGATATGGATTGTTTCTAAGATAACATATAAAAGATGTATGAAGTGAAATTAATTTCTGTTGTTCCCAAATTTGTTTTTCTTGCTAACTAACACACCCACGGACAAACTCAGATAGGACTTTAAGGAAAACCAGAGAAACCGTCAGAAGCTTAACCATTAGAGAAGCTGCATCATGCCAAGTAATGAGTTTTGCTTCCCTCCTCCTTATTCCCTATCCAATTAACTGTGCTTGTGAATAAAGGTTTTAGAAATGGACTTCAAATGAAATATATCTTAGTGAAATGTAAGCCCATTTACTGTACATGAAATGTTACCTATTTGGAAATCTGGATATGTGTTCTTTGAAAGTGTAGCCATTACACATCCAACAGAATGTTAGTTACCTAGCTGTAATATAACACACGGATGCTGTCCCTTTACGCTGCCTGCCTGCTTCACAAGAGTTGTTTTAAGGCAGAATAAAGGACAAATTGATGTGAAAATATTTTGGAGTCTTTGCTGCTCAGTTGGCACACAGAAAGCTACCCTAAATCAAGACAGGACATTCTTTCTTTTTTCTTAATTTTCTTTTTAATTTTTTTTCTTTTTAATTTTTTTTGTTAAAAGCTAACTATAACTCTCCCCTCACCTACCCAGCCAGTTATCCCATCATAGAAGGCTATCAGACTGGTCAAGCATGACCTCCCCTTGGTGAATCCATGCTGACTACTCCGATCACCTTTTTATCCTCCACATTCCTGGAGATGACCTCCAGGAGGAGCTGCTCCACCACCTTTCCAGGATTGGAAGTGAGGCTGACTGTCCTGTAGTTGCTTGTGTCCTCCTTGCCCTTTTTGAAGGATGGGGTGACATTGGCTTTCTTCCAGTCCTCAGGCACCTCTCCTGTTCTCCACGACCTTTCAAAGATGGAGAGTGGCCTAGCAATGACATTGGCCAACTCCCTCAGCACCTGTGGGTGCATTTCATCAGGGCCCATGGATTTGTGGATGTGAAGTCATTAGTGGGTCCTTAGTGGGTTGTGGGGGTGAGCTTACAACACTGAGGGTAAGCACTGTGGAGTAACAGATGGTTGTGCTGTTTATCTGTCAGTGGAAGCTGGGACTTTGTTCTTAATTGTTCTGTTTTGTCAGGACGGACAGGCATGTGTTTTTTTTTCCCTTGATCTGATGGATCATAGCAGGAGCCTAACCCAGAGGCCATCTGAATTACAGTCTGTATGAGCCATTGAGCTCTGTAGAAACAAGAACAGCGTTGACCAGAATATTTCCTTAAATACATATATATATGTATTAAATATATATTTTAACTTTTAAAAAAGTTTTTAAAAATATATAAATACTACAAAAATCCTGTGATGGCACCAGCCTCTCAGCCATGTATTGATCAACTGGACCTTCCAGGTCCACTCAGTATCACTCTGTGCCGCTGACTGGATGGAGGAAAACACTACCTGTGCTCCCACTCCATCCACTAAGCATCCAAATCCCCTGAAGTCCCTGTTGATAGCCTTTAGGCTTCTCTCAGTGATTTCATCACTGCCAGCCTGAATTATCACTAAGGAGTAAAAATCAGAGAGGTGATCCAGGCCAGGAAGATTCCTGCTAGAATTTCCTGAATGTGAGTGCCCTGAGAAACAGCAGGCTGCAAGATCAAGTAGTATTTCCTGCCAAATGAGCAGCACAGAGTTTCTGCTAAGGCCTTGGCTGCTGTACTAGACGAGGGTTCTGCAGCACTCTGTACCCTTGTACAGAAAAGCTGCCCCCATGGGCTTCAGTGGGCCCATCAACACACTTCGTGTCCTATTGGCTTGACTGTCCTCAAGAAGCTAATGCAGAAGATTGTGTTGTAAGCATCTGTCTATCTAAGGCTTCTGTGTTCTTGTTCAAGTCATTGGACACTTTCAGGAGCTTCAATACCCCCTTGATATCATCTGTCTTCTAAATAACAGCTCGTCGGCTGCTCTGTAGCAGGTATCAAAGCATGCACTGACATCTCTTGCAAAGATGAAGTGTGAACATGAGTCCAATCTCTGACACCTGCTGAGACAAGCCAAAGACTGCAGGAAAGAGCCAGCACAGGGAACAATAGTTAGCAGCAATGCACTTACAGAACTACCTGATGGCCTGAAATAGCCACGCAAACAGTTTTGAAGGAGTTCTCTATGATCCAAGGGAAGCAGAAACATACTGCACAGAGTTGCTTCCTGGATGTTTAGTGTTGTTATTCTACTTGGTCCTTTTCAGGAAAAAAAAAAGACTAGTATTATGTTAATATTCTGCCAGAATATTAACATAATATTTTTGCTTTCTTTATGCAATAGTAAGGAAAGGGATACCAAAAGGGCCCTGAAGGCAATGATGCCATTTGATTTCGAGTCCCAGAGTTACAAGTTCATGCAATAGATTATCACATGCTTTGGTTCCATGGCCTCCTTAATTGAGAGAGGAATATTAAGATTTGGTTTGTATCTAAACCACAGATGGCTTAATGTCTTGTATTTTATACTCAGGTTTTGTTTTGTTTTAAGGATGGCACTAAGCTAATGCACTGACCCCATAAGAACTTGTGAAAAGGTGCTTTATATTTTCCCATGATGATTTTTCCCCCCCTTTAGTGTCTGCTTGGAAAGTTTGTGTGTGAACAAGTGTTCACATGACAGCTGCCTAAGGTTATTGTTCCTGTACTTGTAGACCTAACTGCGAACTGAATACTTATGCCAAAACTATGAAAACCAATAATCTTCCTTTTATTATATTATAAAACAAACTGTACTAAACATATATTTCCTTTAAAATAGAAGTTACTGTTCTTTATTGCATTTTCCTAGTAAAACCAACTTTGTTAGTTTTATTGCACCATTTTAGTTATTAAAATTTAATAACATTTGTTGATGAAGCAAAGGAAGCTAACTAAATTTTTAAATAATTCAGTGCTATCTTACTGCCTGTAATATATGAACACACTGCATTCTTTCTGGAACATTTTGAGCTAAATTCCTAGAGGCCTTTCAAGGTTTTAGTGGGTTCCCTTGAATTCATTTAGCTACCAGATTTTATCCGTCATTTGAGGCTTGCTTTGTGGCTGGAAGAGTCTACAGAGGGAAAGAAAAAAATTTAATGGTCTGTTCCTATCACTGCCCAGACTCAAAACACAAATGCTGATGCTGTCATACTGGCTATGTGGAAAAAAGGAGTCACATTTCCTTTTCCTGTACTAAACACTCAGACATTTGTTATTTTTATTCTTTACAATAATAATAATTAATAAAATAAAAATTAAAAAAGTCTTTACAGTAGAAGTTCTGAAAGGAGAGGATATCAGCATGCCTTACATAAAAGGAATGAGTCATCAAAACCCTCCTCCTTTCCTGAAGTAAAATAGTTTTGGAAAGAAACAATGTTCTGGTCCAGTCACACCATTTGACACCATTTTTGTCTTCCCTGACAAAATAAGGTCTTAAGGTGTTTACAGGCAGTCTGAACAGGGTTTAATGTGATAAAATTAGAACATATTCTCATTTGCTGTGGGGAACTTGCCGGTGGGAGGCTTCTGGGAGGGCTCTTTGTCACCAAATCACTTACGCTAATTGGGATCTCTTCCTGGAAAGGATACTCTAGCCCTGCAAAGCATTCATGGCAAGACCGCTGCATGGGCTATACTGAGAAAAGAGATTTTATTTATTTCCAGGGTGGCTACTGACTACTAACAGTGCGACTGTGGACATTGCAGCTCAGGTGGTACAGCATGCCCATCAGAGTACTTCTAGCAGACAGGTGAATATTACTGTCATCCGTGGGAAGTACAGCAGGACC
The DNA here is from genome assembly GCF_047663525.1 of Anas platyrhynchos. NCBI lineage: Eukaryota > Metazoa > Chordata > Aves > Anseriformes > Anatidae > Anas > Anas platyrhynchos. The sequence continues at coordinate 15,735,103 of NC_092590.1, forward strand.
AGCTAGTGCTCTATGGAGCATTCAGGTGAAAGACAAACATGGAGAGGAAGGTTGCCATGCATTTTGGAAGCACAGAAATTACGAGGTGTTTCCTGCCATCAAAATGGCAAGTTTCTGGAACCCAGTGGAAGTGCCTGGGGCAAAGAAAGAAGCTACTTCCAGGAGGCTGCTTCTAGGCCTTTGGAAGAAATCCTTTGAGGCAGGGTTACAAGTAGAAGGGTGCTGCCCTTCAAGGAAAGTCTCTTTCAGATTGATTTTCCTCTACAGTCATGACTCCTTTGCCCCAAAACTGGCATGTCCAGGGCATGTACAAGACTGTATTCCTCATTTGCTCATGGTGTGATCTTATTGTGAAATCACATTGTGGCCCACGAAGGAGTAGCTGTATTTCTACCACAGCTTTGCTGCTGTTAGCAACCTTCTTATTGGTTTGCCCCACTATTGCACACTGTCTCCGAAAGCCATATTGCAGCCTTCATATTACTGATTGGCTGGCACTGTTATGACACTCGCGTAATTATGGTCTTCTGTTGCTGATAATAGTTTTCAAAATGGTATCACAGCTTAATGGCTCAATAAAACTCACAAGGATTTTATAGATACCTGGGGTTACAGATGTGTAGCAGGTGCTTCTATTCCAGCTCATTTCACTTTGCGGCAGTAACACAGAGTCTACACCAAAAATGTTGGTTTTTGGAAGTAATTTGCTCAGCTGAACCAATGTTTTCACTATGAAAACATGTCACAAATGCATTAATCAGATATAGACCTTCAACTTTCATAGATTCAGGGAAGTTAATATTGGGACCTGTGGAAAATAAGAGTCTGGAGTTCACTCTCTTAGCTATCAAATAATGCAAATATAGCTTGGAATTGCTAAGTGATTTTAATAAAATAGTTTATTAGCGCTGTGCCCAGGCCCCACCCACGGCTCTGGCCAGAGGCTGGCGGCGGCCGCGCCCCCGCGCTCTGCCCGGAGACAGCTCCGGAGGGCGGCGCCGCGCGGTTCCCGCCGGGCTCGATGGGGGCGGCGCCGTGCCTGTGGCGCTGAGGGGAAGCAGGGTGGCTGCGGGAGGCACAGACCTCTGAGGAGCGGAGGGCGCCATTTGAGCCCCTTTCTGTTCTCCCTTCTGTCTCTACGCACCCTTCACGTACTGGAAGGCCGCGATGAGGTCTCTCCGGAGCCTGCTCCAAGCTAAACAAGCCCAGGTCCCTCAGCCTTTCTGCATAGGAGAGGTGCTCCAGCCCTCTTAATGGCCCTCCTCTGGACCTGTTCCAAAAGCTCCACATCTTTCTTGTGCTTGGCTCATGTCCAGCTTCTCATCCATCAGGACCCTCAAGTCCTTACAAGCTTGACCACTAGTGAAGACTGAGGCAAAGCATTTTATTGAGTACCTCAGCTTTTTCCGTGTCTGTGGAAGCCAATTCTCCTGTCTCATTTATCAGAAGGGGAACACTCTCCTTGGCCTGTCTCTATGAGCAGCTCACAAAAGTTATGTGATCGCCAGCACTCATTCTCATGGGAAACTTCAGCTTCCCTGATACATGCTGGAAGTATAATACTGCACAGAGGAACTAGTCCAGGAGGTTTCTAGAGTGTGTGGAAGATAGCTCCCTGACATGGCTGGTTCAAGAGCCTCCCAGGGCAGGTGCCCCACTAGATCTGCTCTTCACTGACAGGGGAGTACTGGTGGGAGACGTGAGGAAGTTAGAAAGGCAAAAACCCAGCTTGAACTCAGATTGCCCACTGCAGTTAGAGAACAAGAAATCCTTTTACAAATATATTAAGAGCAAGAGAAGAGCCAAGGAAAATTTCCACCCTAGGGTGCTGAGGGAGATGGTATCAGCATTCCTAGTTATCTGGAGAGGTCCCAGAGGATTAGAGGTTTGCCAATGTGACTTATCCACAAGAAGGGCAGTAAGGAGGACCTGGGGAACTACAGGCCTCTCAGCCCGACCTTGGTGACAGAGAAAGTTAGGGAGCAAATCATCTTGGGTGAGATCACACGGCGCATGTGTGACATCCAGGGGATTGGGCCCAGCCAGCATGGGTCGTGCTTGTCCAGCCTCATCTCCTTCTCTGACCAAGTGATCAGATTGGTGGATGAGGGAAAGGCTGTTGATGTAGTCTATTTAGACTTCAGTAAAGCCTTTGACATGGTTTCCTGCAGTACTGTTGTGGGGAAACTGGCTGCCTGTGGCCTAGACAGGTATAATCTTCTCTGGGTCAGGAACTGGCTGGAGGGCCATGCCCAGCGGGTAATGGTTAATGGAGTTAAGTGCAGCTGGCATCCCATAACAAGTGGTGTCCACCAGGGTTCAGTACTGGGGCCTATCTTGTTTAATAACTTTACTGATGACCTAGATGAGGGAACTGAGTGTACCCCCAGTAAGATTGCAGATAACACCAAGTTGTGAGGTAGTGCTGATCTGCCCGAGGGTAGGGTGGCCCTGCAGAGGGATCTGGATAGGCTGGGCTTACAGGGCTGAGGCCAATGAGGTCCAACAAGACCAAGTGCTGGGTCCTCCATTTTGGCCAACGGCATCCTGGCTTGTGTCAGGAATGGTGCAGCCAGTAGGAGCAGGGAGGGGATCGTCCCCCTGTGCTCTGCTCTGGTGAGGCCGCACCTTGAGCACTGTGTTCAGCTTTAGGCCCCTCACTACCAGAAGGCCATTGAGGCCCTGGAGTGTGTCCAGAGCAGGGCAACAAAACTGGTGAAGGGTCTGGAGCACAAATTGTGTGAGGAGCAGCTGTGGGAGCTGGGGGTGTTTGGCCTGGAGAAGAGGAGGCTCAGGGGAGACCTCATTGCTCTCTACAACGAATGTCCTGAAGGGAGGTCGTGATGAGGAGGGGGTCGGCCTCAGCTCCCAGATAACTAAAATAGGCCTTGAGGAAATGGCCATAAGTTGCACCTGGGCAGATTTTAATTAGATATCAGGAAAAACTTTTTCTCTCAGAGCAGTCAGGCGCTGGAACAGCCTGCCCAGGGAGGTGGTGGAGTCACCGTCCCTCGCAGTGTTAAAGAAGCGCCTGGATGAGGTGCTACGAGATATGGTTCAGTAGCTCAGTGGGCAGCATTGGTGGGAGGAGGGCGGTTGGGCTAGATTATGATCTTTTAGGTCCTTTCCAACCTTGTGTTTCTATGATTCTATCTGTTTAGATAAATTCAAGGTTTGTGCACCAGAGCTCCAGCTGTCTGGGGGGGGAGGGAGGGGGAGAGGGGAGGGAGAAGGAAAAAGGGAGGGAAGGGAAGGGAGGGAGGGGAGTGTGTGGGGGGGAGGGGGGTTGAAGTGGCTTTTTCATTTCTTTGGAAAAAGACTCTGTAAGTGGCAACCTCTTGCACTCTAGAAGGATCCTCCGTGATATCTTCAATGAAACACAGAGTATTAACACAGTTGTGATGCTGAAATGGCTTATGACACCACAAAAAAACAGAAGAATTAAGTCATAAACTCTACCGCTTTCACCTCAGGCTTTTCATTTTCATTATGAGGAGACCTCTTGAGTTAAAACAGTTAGAAATGAACCTCTTCTACATCAAGAATAGTAGATCATCTGGAACTAATGACTACTAGAATACTGGATATTGCTACTGCCAAACCTTTTGTACTGAACTCAGGGTCTCTTCAGAGTTTATTTTACAGCTGACCGCTAATGCAGTCATTGTTTTGCTTATGGTCCAGATCCAGGTCTTTCTACTGAAATGTCCAACAAAGCTCATAAAGGACCAGTAGATCTTCCAAGCACAGCAGCAACCTCGTCATTATTGTCCTGATAATACAGAAAGGCTTTATTCTGAACTACTGAAGAAAACAGATATCTTACCTGTTTTTCTTCTGTTTTCCTTTCTGTCTAAGGGGAAAAAAACAACAACAACAACAAACAAAACAAAACAAAACAAAATCTTAAACTTTAAAATCAGGAGTTAAAGGTCTCATCTGCAAATACTAATTTCTCTTCCGAATGTTGGTAAACTGACACAGCGAAATCAAAGTCTTAAATGAAATAAATTATTTTTTCTAGAAATATTAATGTAATGTTTGTCACACAGTTTAAAGGAAACACATCTACAGAGTGATGCCATCTTAGTACTACTAATCAATAACATCGTACATAGCATCAATGTCATAAGTGACAGCACAACTGCCATTGTCCAGATCTACTGAGCTGCATGTGCTTTCTTCAGAGGGGTGATACCTTTCAGGGGTAGATAGGAGGCTTGAAGTGAGCTGAATGATGGCTTCAGCTGTCCAATTCACATCACTCAGGTTTTATTTAGTGCACTGGTCGCACTGGGTCTGGACAGCAACAGCAGCTACAACATTTAAATTTGTTTGAGGCAGACAATTAGGCATTTAGGGGAAAAAAAAAAAGAGCAAGCCAGACAAGGTAGCATCTTGAGTCCTCTAGCAGGAGGGAGCACTTCTGGAAGAAAAGAGTTCCTGTAAGTGCTTCAAACCATGCAAGGATTCATACCATGTCCAGTTGCTCTTCTGTCTCAGCATCTTTAGAAGATTTGATATCCAATGTATGCAACCAGAAAACACGTGTGAAGGGGACACGTCTTAGTCCTTCTTTAATTTGTACAAAGTTTTGCAAACTTCACAATCTATTTCTCAATTGATTAAAAAAAAAAAAAAATGGTATTTTTTTTCCTTCCCAATTTCAGAAGATCTCCAGGAGAGTTCGTGGCAGTCTGTCTGAACCTGACTCATTTCTAAGGGAAAGAGTCAGAAGGCATTTTTCATAAGCTGTTTTTCTGCTGAGAATGTGAACTTTGACGCTGGCTTATCATTAAATATGGTCGTTTAAATGCCTTTACCAGGGTGCTTTTCCCAGTTACTGTAGCAACATCATAGTGCACCAGATGGTGTCAATGAAGAAAAATCTACTAAAACATTATTATTTTTGACACACATCTATTAATACTACAGCTTGATTTGTCTAGGATCAGGTGGTTGGTGAGTTAGTTCAGCTTGTATTTTTTGTGTGACATTTGGCATGTTTGCGTATGTGCGGTTCTTGGTGCATTTTGCCTGCCTATATCCCTCCCTCACCCCAAGAACTCCTGTATTTAAGTGAGTTTGTGAGGACTCATCGCTCTCCCTGCCTTTTAGCTGCCTGCAATGCATTGCAGTCCCTCTGGCAGCTGACAGGGAACATGGCTGGGAGTGCTAGGGAGCTGGATCCCACAAGTCTTTCAGTCACTTGCTATTTTATAATTTACTGGGCACTCCATCAGTCCCTGTATCTCATCAGGTGTTGGCGGCCCTTTGCCCTTATCTTGCCTTGCTTGTCAGGCAGGTATTTAGTGTGTTGCAATCTGATTGTCTTGTTTTTCCTTCTGGTATGTAGGAGAAAAACATAGTTCTCAAAGGGTTTCTCCTCTCCAGTCCCAACAAACCAGCGTTTGTTGGGACTGGAGAACACAATAGGGTTATACCTTATTTCTTGAAGGGCTTTAGTAAAAAATCCTCTTTAGTATAAGCTATCTGACAGCATCCATTCCTGTATTGGAAAAGCTGTGCAAACGTTTACAGAAGTGACCTCACTTGTTTTATGAATATTGTCCTGGCCCGTTGGCCGTATCTCATGACACCTAGGGTCCCATGGAAACCCAACTAATTAAAGCAACACTTACAAAAGCCAATGTAAATGTCACATTTCACTGCAAGCATCCAGTACCTGGATACAAAACCACATGCAGAATTCAGACTAATACAAAGAAACAGAGTCGTTCCAGTTTTATTTTCTAACATACGTGATACTTGAAAAAAAAACAAACTCTGAATAACTAAAAATTGAGTTCTTTAAACACTAGATATTATGTAGGAGAAAGTGTTTTCCATCCACTGTCAGAAGGAAAGACCAATGCTCAGAAAATCTAACTTGTGATGGACCAGGAGGCAAACTGTCCACCTACTCCCAAATATACAGCAACTCAGTTGCAAAACTGTAATGCTGAGATCATTTCTATGGTCTTTCCAACAGTACTATAGAATATTAGTATGGCTTTGCACAGCTATGGATTGTTTCCTATTATGTTATCATTTTTCCACCTGATATTTTTCATTATCTGAATTACAGATGTTAAACTTTCAGGTCATGTAAAATATATAGCTTATTTTTTTTTCCCAGTAATATGCATTCTTTAGGTGCATCTTGAACATACACAACACTGTGACCTCTGAGACAATTTTTATTTAGGAGGATATGTTTCTTACCACAAAAAAAAAATCAGCTTAAGATTTTTAAGAAGCCTGCTGAACTACTACCTAAATGGAAAAGGTCTAACCATTTTAAAAGAGTAAAATAATTCAATTTTGTATGCTAGAAGCAATTGTCATTGTGACTGAGATACCAGGGGAGAGTTTAAAATGTTCTGTGTAATGAAGTAGGGCAAAGAGCACTGCAGTTAAAAAAAAAAAAAATAAATAAAAATCTGACATGGCAGTTGGAAAGAAATCCTAGTAGCTATTGCTATTAGGACTTCAGATTAGAAATAAAAAAAAAAAAAACAAACAAAAAAACAACAACAAAACAATTAAAAAAAAAAAAACACACAAAAAATCAAATTTTCAAGGTTAGTCTCTAGATCTCCTGTGCACATATCATGCCTGTACACATATAAACAAGCTTCAGCTATGAGGAACCTACCATACTGATAAGGTGGTGTCAAAACACTTTGATTTGATCCAGAGAAACATTTAGAATTCAATTCAACTGGTCATAAGTTGTCTACATTTGCGCAGAGACGTACAATATTATGAGTTCAGAAAGCCTCACTGATGAAAGGAATCAGGAAGGCAGAATAAATTCATAGCTGGAATTAAATCCAGATAATAAATTGTTCTTTCCACAGAAAAATTAGAGCTGCTAGGCTGATCTAGTGAAGTAAAATTGCAACAATGCCCTCTCTGTCTCTCTCTCTCTGCTTAACTAAAGAAGAAATAAGCTCCACTTGTGATTTTAGACATGCTGTGCGGGACTGAAAACTTAGCTTTAATTGTAGTTGACTGAGGTAATGAAGACATCGCTTACTGAGCAAAATGATTAGGAATCAGTGGCCTGTGAACAAAATGCTTGAATAAGTGCTCAGTGCCTTACACAGATGTAACAACAATTTTTTTTTGGGGGGGGGGGATTAGTTCTTCCAAGAGCTATTAGTGTTTGCTGTGGAACTTAACTGTTTGGTTAGGTGGGTAAGGAGGGGGCTTGCTTGCGATGCCAAGCAGGGACCTGTTTCCATTCCTTTTCATCTCCCAGGTCCCCTCCCTCTGCCCAACATCTACAGGGCAGAGAGGGTCCACCATTATTTGGGTTGTATCGCCCCACTGCCTTTCTTGCAGACATGGCACAGAGTTGCTCCATTCTGTTGCTGCACTCCTGGGAGGGGGCTTGTGCAGCCTGAAAGAGGCCCTGGTGTGGAAGGAGGAGGAGGGTCAGGGGGCTGAGGGCCCCTTCCCTGGGGGTGGCTCTCTCAGGCCATTTGATTTGCCAGAGAGCCAGGCTGCCCCTTGGGCACAGGGACTGCCCTCCGCCTCCCCTCCTGTGCCCTGGCCTGCAGCCCCCTCCTCATCTCATTCCGGGGGTCCCTGTGCCACTGGAGCGTGGCACAATGTTTTGGGAGGGTTGGGGGTCGCAGACCCCTCACAGGGTAGCTCCTTGCAGGAGGTGCAGCCCCTCTGTGCTTGACAGGAGCTGGGATAACCTCTTCCTGCTGTCCAGCCTGGCCCTCCCCTGTCACAGCCTGACCCCATGCCCTCGGGTCCTGTCACTGGATAGCACTACAGAGAACAGATCAGCGCCTGCCCCTCCACTGCCCCTCATGAGGAAGCTGCAGGCCACCATGAGGCCTCCCCTCAGCCTCCTCTTTCCAGGCTGAACACACCCAGTGCCCTCAGCCGCTCCTCCTATGTCTTCCCCTCTAGGCCCTTCACCATCTTAGTTGCCCAGTAAGCTGGATTTGTGTTAATGGTGTGGCTGATGGGCTGGGAAAGCTGCTCTTCTGACATTGTGTGGGTTAGATAGGCTTAGGCAGGGGGTTGAAACCAAAGCCGTGGCAATAGTGTTAACCTCAGTGAAGCAACTGCTCAGTGAACCTGAGTCCAAGCTCACTCTTGTAGTCCTGTTCTTTGGCCATGGCTTGACAGCCCTGTGAGCACAGATATTGACCTCCACTACTGATAAAGCAGGAAAATATTTTGGCATTCCTTACATAGGTAGGAAAATGAGGCACAGTGTGATAATTCAGACCAGAAAAAAAATGAAGCCACTGTGATGGCACGCTACGCCCCAGGTCCAAGGTCCCCTGGGGTTGCTGCCCTCGTGAGGGCTGCTGGCTCCTGGGAGCTCCCTTGGCTGCCTCAAGAGGCTTTCAAGTTTGTTTCAGTCACTCTCAGAATAAGCTTCTCCATTATTTTACCAAGCACAAAAGCAAGACTGAGAGGCCGTTAATTACCAAGGTCTTCTTTCTTGCTTTCCTTGAAAATTGGGACAACATTTGCCAGCTTCCAATTGACTGAGACCTCCACAGTTTCCTAAGACCATTAAGAATTAAAATCAGCTCTGACATAAGCCTGAGTGCTCTCAATAGAAATGTCTAACTTGTGGTAAAATGGAGTGGGGATGGCTTTTGCTTGCCAAGTCTTAAAAAAAACAGAAACAAAAACAAAAAACAAAAACAAAACAAACAAACAAACAAAAAAACAAAACAAAACAAAAAACAAACCAAAACTTAGAGCCACAATCATTAAATATTGATACTGATTTTATCAGTTTGTTATATTAGGTTTTGAGAAATATAGCACATTTTACCATTCTATTTACCATTCTAATTAGGTGTTATTTATTGGATTTTCTTTTTATTTCCTTTTTTACTCTTCTACTTCACTGAATCTTTTGTTTTTGTTGTTGTTGTTTCATTAAGAAGATTACAGTTCATCTTCTCAAAAACATTATTGGGCAGCAAACACCTTCTACGCTTTTCCATGTCTTCCTTGTTGGTTTATTTCCTCTATCAGACTTTCCGTGTCTTGATGGGCCTATCAGTTCCTCTTTGCAGAATCTCTTCCATCTCTCTCTTTTTTGTTTTCTCCCAGTAGGTAATCAGAAGTGAACAGGGTTCCCTCAGAGAATTCAACCTCAATACTATCTTCGTGCATTTGAATGGTTTCAGTATAATTTTCTGTGCTTTTTATTTTTCACAGCCATAAGTGTAAGAGACTATTTGGGCTCTTCTGAACAATATGCCATCGCTGTGTATATTCCTTCTGGCGTCTTGTCCCTTCAACAGGCCTTTACTGAACTTCTCTGCCAGTCCATCCCACCTTCACATCATTTTGTCAGTTGCATCTAAAATTCATCACAACTTTTCCTGATAAGTAATGTCCCATCTGTTCATGTGACATGACATGACTATGATAAGCAGCAGCATTTCTAAATAGACCTTTTGCAGAGCCTTGTTTTTAATTATCCTGTTGGAAGAGATGATCTAATGCAACTGCATAAAATTATGAAAGAGGACGGGGAGAAGTCTATCATCTAGATTCCTATGTCACACCTAAGTACAGCATCTGAGGAAGAGTGTAACTGATGGCTTAAAGAGCATAAAAATACTGTCAGTTTCTATATTTTTTTTTATTCGTATGAAGTATTAAGGAAGTCCCTAGAATTTCTGTTTATTTCAACAAAGCAAAATAATTTTGGCTTAAGAATGTGTGATCTAAAAGTTTAAAGAAATAAGGAAGCATGATCTATAAAATACATTCCAAAAATAGCACTTCAGCTTCAGTGAAAACTTGTCACAGTGATCTAAAAGTGTTCCTTGTGGATGCGTTTGTATTTCCCAAGAATCTGAAGGGGTTTTTCTTTCAGTGAGTAAAATCAGTTTCTAAGGAATCAGGTGAAGAAGTTACATCAGGCTGTTTCTCTAAAACCATCTAACTTCATGCTATGCTGTTGATCCAACAACAGTGACACCTTTGAAATTATGCTATTTGCTGAAAAGCGTAACATCTAGGCTATGAAAGGTCTTTGAGAGTTGCATCATATTCATATATGTCTTTTGCATCTAGTACTTAGTATTCCTATTTTAAATATGGCTAGAAATTTGCACTTAAATGCATAAATCCATCCAAGAAAGAAAACTGACAGTTTATTTGAGGGACACTTAAGGGATTCAGAAAACCTATAAATGTTGGTAGGCATGCAATAAATCTGTGGCAGCTGGCCATGCTGGTTTAGCTTTTCACCTTTTGTGTTTTTCTTGTGTCTCACGTCCTTCATACCTATTCCATCTGTCACATGATTTATTTATTTATTTATTGGCAATGAAAAGCTCAAGATTTGAAAACTCAAACAATAAACCAATAAAACACCACCTCATTTTGCTGGCTGCCACTCAGATTTTCTGGCAGATCAATCCATGTGTCAAATTCTGTATCTAGCAAAAAAAAATAAAAAAAAAAATCAGTACACAGAGGAAAAAAAAATTCTAAAAACATACAGTTGACTGTCCTGGTGGTCCTGTTCCCTGCCAGGTGGCCCTGCTGTGACGAAAACTGGAATAAGGTCATGAAAAAGTATAAATATAAGCCACTGAGTTGGTAGCAAAAGGGATAAAATTAGATACTTGAAGTAAATCAGCTTCTTCTCTGAGTTGTCAGAAGGTTTGGATTTAACTGATAAACACTGCCAGTAGGACCGTTATTATATTTTTGGTGACATTGAGACCAGTTTGAGGCTCCAAGTGCGAGAGATGGGTACACAACAGATAGATGTAGAAAACGTTCATCTTGTAAATCTTTTGGTGACAACAGTGAAGAACAGTATTTCTATTGATCATGAGGCTTTCCTAGGAAGGTCCCAAGGAGCCTTGGCAGTCAATAACTAAGAGTAGTAGTCACTTCTGTGCCACTTACAATTGTACCAGCTTGGAAAGAAGCAAATTGAGACAAAACAAGCATTCTTTTTTTGCTGTTATTCCTTCAACGTTTCTTCAATAGAGGAGATGTTTGCAGAAAAGATGTGAATGCATGTAGCTTTGTTGACATCGTAGTTTGTATGAAGAAATCTGGAAGCCACTATAGTCTTTGCTGACATAAGGCTAAGTTGGCTACTTGTGAAAAGAATTGTCCTACTGAGGACGTGCCCTAATCCGGGGACATAAGAAGCTATAAATGTAGCGGAGGGTTAAGAAATACAGCATGACGACACTATTTAATATTTCTCTTGTTGTTTTCGAACTGTGATTTCAGGTCAACTTAATGGAACCTTGATGTGATAGGAGTTTTATTCTTGAAGATTAGTATTGTTATATTGCTTATGGTTTTCCTTCTTTTTAGGCTTTGTTGTTCTGTCAGAAAATAGCATTGGGTAAATTTTCATTTAGAGGAACTTTCCTGGACAGGAATTAACATGAGAAAAAGACAAGAGGGGTGAGGGTGGAGTATTGAAGAACTTCAACTCTATCAGTGCTCACGATTGTGCTCTAAAGTTACATTTCACAGCTTTTAAAAGTATTTGTATTTACTGTGAGTTCTAGAAAAGAAAAAGAAAATGAAAAAGGAAGAGAGAAAGAAAGATTACCTGTGACAGAGCAAGAAAGCAAGATAAAAAACAATACAAGCAAGTCCCTTTTAGTACAATTTCCTTAAAGTAGACTGCCAATTTAGATTATTTGCAGACATCTGCGCATTGAGGGTATCAACACAAATATCTTAATTACTTTCCAACAGCTCTTGCAAACCACTGCTTCTTCTTTATCTACTTTTTCTTAAAGACATCATGTTGAACCTCTTCTAAACAATTTAATTTCTTCCAGTTTGGAATTCTCATTTCTAAAAGAAACCTTTTTTCCTATAATTGCTCTATGCTAGTCCAGGAAGGTTGTATTCTTGCTTGAATTGTTACTGGAGTAAGAAAAACTCATATTTGCATGGCCCATCCACCAGTCTGAATAAATGAGAAGGAATTTTCTACCTGTGCTATGCTTGGAATTATTCCTTTTCTCTGCCTGAACTAGTGAACAAATCACAGAAAGAACCAGAACATTGCTCATGCAACCTTATTTCTCTTGTTCAACAGAGAAAGGATTTGTTAGTTTTAACAAACTTGTAATTTGTGCCAAAAGTCAGTTTTTATCAGGATTTTCTGCTTGCGTATTTGTCTGTTCTTCTTGGCATCTTTTCATTTCTTCTTATCTTTTATTTTCACTTGTAAAATGTCATAGCCAGCTGGGTGGGAAGGACTTTTTGGTGTACTGCACTGTGTTGGCCTTGACCTGGAGGTCGGTGCCTCAAACCTCCCTTACTTCCCATAGCATCTGGCTGGATGATGCACACCTGGAGTGTTGTGAGGACCTGATCAGGAGGAGTATCTACCTGAAAATGGGCTTTTGAAGCAGCAAATGATTACCCAGGTGAATGGAGAAAAACTGGCATTTCTATTTCACTGGGAATCAGGATCCTAGAAAATAATGTTTACTGTATGAAGAAAGTACCAGGCAATAAGACTGCTGGTAGAGGCAGATACCTAAATCCCTTGGTAATAATCTTGCAGACTTTCAACGTCAGTGGAGAATTTTTTCTCAAACCTCATCTGTGAGAAGTAGAAACAACTGTGCAGTTGAATATGTCCCACAAAAGTAAAAGGAAAGACTGCAGTTCTTTATGGAGTAATGTCTACAAGCAGGAACTAGATTGTGAAAGGAAGAAAAAAAATCATCTCACATCACCATTTGAATACCATTACTATGTTGCTGATTAGAAGTTTTAAGCAACTCTTGTGATTTTAGTATCAGTGGCAGCAATGCTGTTTTAAGCAGCTGAAACAGCCACAAAAGACTGCCTGGCTCCCAGTTCTCTGTGGAGATGGGAGGAGATCCTCAACAGCTTGTCCACAGTAGCTGATGATGCGGTCCCTTATGTTCATGTTTTGCCAAAGTGTAAGGCTGTGGGCAAACATAATTTCAGCTTTCATAATTTCTTTCAGCTTTGGCTGTGCTGTGTGAGCAGGGTGCTTCCTTGAGCAGCTCGTGTCTGAAGGGAGGCTCATACAAAGGAGTGGAGGTTTCTGCTGTTGGTAATTGAGAGAGAGATAGGAGCAGGCTGTTTATAATTGCCTCCTTGGCCAGCAATGCTGCATCAAAACTCAGCTGAAGGTTTAGCTAATGGCCAAAGCACGGGATAACCCTTCTCCTCAGACCAGAAATGCAGCAGTCACGTAACAAAATTCACTGATCCAGCATGAGCATGATTGTATTTGTTCCAATAGCTTGTACCCACAGGTGGAATGGCAGGTCAGGTCCCCTCAGATGATGAGGAGCACTGTGGTGCTCTGTCATGACCTACTGAGATCCTGTTTTGATGCTGATGACCATGTGATGGGAACAAGGCTCTGATTGTAAATCCATTGCATGTTGCATGATTCAGGAATATTTATTTAGGTGTAAAATAAACCCAGAAATCGCTATGCTCTGTTTTTCTGTGTGTGTTTTGTTGTTAATTTTTTTTTTTAATGTTCTTCTTTGTGGTCGGGTGGAGAATGTTTCTGCTCAGATTTATCCCATTCAGTTTTTTCTAGAACCAGTCAGAAGTAATTTTGGTCAGCCATGAAACTTCTGTTTTAGGTCAGCTACTCATTTTTACTTCCTTACCAGGCTGTAGAGTCTTGAGAGCACGGCCCTGTGAGTTACAGGGTGAGCAGCTAAATGGGAACGGTGAGCTCTTGCATACACTAGAAAGCTCAAGGCCAATTCCCAGGTTAAAAAACAAAAACAAAACTGTTGCTGACAATTACCTATTAATAATCTTTTTCACCACAGGGGTCTTGCGTGTATTTTCTATGACTTTGCGGTCGAGTAAAATTTGCAGTTGAAGCACTTGGTTAGAGTGACTGTCTCTTTGGTGCGTCAACAGATGAGTAAATTTTGCAGTGGCGGAAAGTTCACATGCCAGCTTTATACTCTCATTTATGAGAGTACATGTAATGTGCTTCTTAAGCGATTGCTGTTTAGTTGGAGTTGATGACCTCAAGATAAATTATAGCCTGCTGTGTCTTATCACTTTTCTCTACGTTTTATTTCAACAAAGTATGAAAAGGTAGCACTGTCAGAGTCTATTCAGAGTCCTACCTCAACTCCTATTGCTCTACACTATAGTCAGGTATTTTAACAAAGGCTGTAATCCAGAAAATAGAGGTGCTTTTCACTCTGCATCCTCTTATATTATCACATCTTCTTTATGGCTAATAAATGCTGACAGGACCTACAAGCTGTTAGATCCCAGCTATTTCTGTTCACTACTTTCATCTCCATGCCTCCTTTTAAACACGGCTGGGGCTGCCTGTAAACCCTTCCTTGAGAGATGATTTCACTCTTACAGCAATGTAAAAGCTGCACACAGGTAAGTTTCTCCAGGTTTTGCTCTTCATTGCATCTTTCTTCACTCTTTTTGTAAAACACACAGCAAAGTGAGTAACTGAAAGATAGCAAGATAAAGGGCAATATCTAGAGAATACTTTACAAATCAGTTGTATTCCTTAAAAGAAGAGCATGTTTAACTTTACTTTTTTTTTTTTTTTTGCTATAAAATCCAATAGGCCTGAAGCATTGCCATGTTTGACTCTTTGTAAGCCCCCTTTAACATTTGCCTGCTTCAGAGCCCTGTCAGGGACTTTCACTGAGACAGTTTCACAGAGTTGCACCTATTTAATTAGGCATCAAATATAACATATTTGGAAATGCCATTGATAAATACACTTACTGCAATAGCGCTAATATATCTCAATAGTGCTAGCAAAGTGCTGTCCTGTAAATTCTTCACCAAAGGGTGAAGGTGCAGAGTTTACCAAGAAGGCATCCTCATTTTTTTCCCCTCACTCTAAGTTTTTTTTTTCTTAACACCCTACCTTTTTACACTAACTCCTAACACTCTTTTATATCCTAAAAAGCATATATCCTAAAAAGGGTATAAAAGACTATTATCTGTTCATCCCCTGGGGTGACAGTTATCATGATTTGGGTGAAGAGTCAGGTACTATAGTCATGTATGTTTAGCATGTACTTCATTAAGTTCATTGTCATATTCAGGGGTGTTAACTTTAATATTAATTGAACAAATACTGAAGCAAAAGGTTTCACTCTGGGCACCACGTTCCTCAAGATTCTGTTCTGCTGCCAAAACGTGGATGTCACAGAATCATCTAGGTTGGAAGAGACCTCCCAGATCACCTCGTCTAACCTCTGACCTAACACTAACAAGTCCTCCACTAAACCATATCACTAAGCTCTAAATCTAGGGGCCATGCTAATCTCTATCATTCCAATCCATGGTAATGTACCCCTCCAGGAGGGGTACTTGTTTTTTTAATGTTTATTATTATTGTTATGATACTATATTTGAAGGTTTTATGGTTGTGTGCTGATTTTCTAAGGGCCTGTAAGAAAGTATATATATTTTAACTAATGTCAGCCTTTCTGAACAAAGCAAAAAAGATCTTTTACTACATGGAATGACTTCCAGATGTAGGATATCGAAGATGCAGAGATAAGCAGTAGTATGTGCTGGAAAAGACTGAATGAAAAAAGTGAGAGCAAGAACATGGAGGTGAGATTTTAAAAAAAACTTGGACTGAAGCATTTTTTGTATTGAAAATGAAAGATTCAGCAGTGTAGTACATGTGTATCTAGCAATCCTGCCAACTTGTCTTGAATACAAAAGGATGCAAAAATGTTGTATGTCAACTTTGTTCTAAGTGCAACTTCAGGTGATTTGTAACAGTTTTATTCTGATGATTCAGTAAAAACAGTAGCCGAATCAATTAAACCAGTGGTATGTAATCTTTCACATGAAAATGGAAACCTGATCACACTTAACCATTACTCTTTTTCTGGGAATTGGGGAAGGCCTGGGTGTAGTATAAATGAGCACAGGAGGGCGAGGCTCCAGAAAGAGCTTCGAGTTGAGAACCACGAAGCAAAGGAGCTTAAGAAGAACATGCCATCTTCTGAAAGCATTTGGTTCAGCTTAGGCTCATCTGCAAAGCATTTTTGACTCACTAGTGTTATGAGAAAGTGTAAGGGAAAAGGGGCTGTGTGATCCTGGGACCAAAAGTTCAGGGCATCATGAAGGGATGAATGTGAATGAATGCTAGAAGGAGGACTAGGGACAGTGATTGACTGTCTGTGGTGATTCTGGTAGGGGAAGAGTTAACTGGCATGTAGAAATGGTGCAAAATTGTAGAAATGATTGCACTGTGGCAAAAGCTGGTATGGCTGGCTTCATCCAAGTGCCACATACCAGCTGTTACCCTGCATGTCTGGCTGACTCATTTCCTCCAGACTGCATTAAACAGCCCTTGGCCTGTGCTTCCTTTGCTAAGCAGCAAGAGTATTTATGTGGCAGCTTTCAGACTCATCTCCTGCAGCAGGAGCAGCCTCTGGGCTGTGTCCCTGTTCTGAGGGAGTGCTTCCCATCCCAGCAGCAGCTCCTGCACCAGACAAAGAGCCAGCCACGGTCCCACGGGCTCCCCCAAGCTTAGGAATCTGCACTGAGGCAAGGCAAAATGTGAGTCTTTCCAAATTTGCCAGCTGTGGTAACCTCGCAGCATGTGCAGGCTTACTGATCTGCCTGTGCATCCCCACAGCAGTATTGTTACCAGGGAGACTATTATTAGGTCCAGTTAGAATTTAGGAGGATGTACTAATATGATAATGACTACGTAGAATTGTATAAAAATAACAGAGAAGGTACAGATTTGGGCCAGCTCTGTGGAAAACCACCTGGTACCTAGACTTGCATGGCTCTGAAATAAAAAACATATCTCAGCCTAGTGTGGCTTATTGCACACCGGGTAATGAATTCAAGCCTTTTACCAGACAACAGTATCTTCCCTGGTGCTGGGTGGCCAGATGTCTAAATGGGGATTTCAGGCAGGTGAGAACCTAGACAGTATGTATTTATAAGTGTGTTTTTCAGAAGTATCTTCTGTATAATCTTGTTTGATGGACTTTTATTACTGCAAATTGATTTTACAGTGTTTTGTTTCAGCTGTTCTGCCTCACCTAGAGGTTTTCTCACCTGGCTCAAGAGAGATGGAAACTCTGCTTGAAATAATCTGTGAGAACCATGCAAATATTCTGATCTAGACTTGAATGTGGATTTTCATTGCTCTGAGGAGCAAACCTCCTTTCAACCTGATGCTTTTGCTCTGTCCTTGAAAGAGGCAGGAGCTAGTTGCAGAATGCAGATCTGTAGGAAGGTTTTCAACATCATGCTGTGTGATGGTCTATACCTTGAATTTCATTTCAGGTCACTTTTCTATCATTGGGTATTTTGTTTTTCATCTGTCCTATGAGTCCTACTTTACTGTACAATTGTTTAATGCCTCTGAAAGCTCCTGCCAACAGTTTGCCATCTGTTTTAAAGTAAAACCATTTAGTTTCTCTTGATGTGAGACAAAACCATCTGATATGCAAATACGAACAGTAGGTGGCCAACTTATCTCTATTTAATGTAAATGAAAAAACTCACAAACTCTATGCAGGGGCTTTGGTAGTGTTCTCCATCCATAGACCCTTCCTGAGAGTCTCATTTAAGGCTAAGTGCAGCCAACTTTGAGATAAATGGGATTACATCTCCTCTGCAGCTCAAAAGACAGTTTTTTTGTCATCGCCATTGTTCATTTAAAGTGTGTGAAACTGGATAAAATGTCTTCCCCCATTTTAAAAGGGGGAAAAAATAGGGACACAATGAATTTGTGTTGTATATGAGAACTCTTTCCAGCTTTCACAAGGTTGTTGAGCTCTTTGTTGATCCGAGGGAGAAAGTTGGCCTTGCAGCTTGAGTGCCTGCCTGCTTGCACTGGCAAACGCAAGGAATTCCTTGCTTTTGGCCTTTTCTGTGACCTTGGAAAAATCTCTTATACCTAAGGACTTGTTATGTATGAAAAGTTTGGATACATTGGTTCAGCGATTAGGTTCTAAACGATCCTCAGATTCCTTAATTTGTATCTTTAAAATACTTGTCTGCTTGAATGTTCCTTAATGGTCCCTGATGTGAATGGAGAGGGAAATGACTGCTCACTGTGTCTGCTAAAGAAGAATAAGGGCTGTCAGAGGAAACTAGTATGAGGTAGATTGAAAGCCAGCAAACAGAGGCAGTTCTTCAGAGACCTGTGTGTGGCACTGCTGACCAAAACTGCTCTGGATGCTAGGAGTTTAGGGGGGTTCAGTCTGAGACAGAAGTTATTGAGAAGTACACTGTGAGGGTTTTTAAGACATAATAACCATGTCCAGATGAGGAAGCTAGAGGTAGGGGAATATATGAGGGAAACATCACTGCATGTTTGACTTATTCTTATATTCCTATCCAGAATATCTCTTTTGGCTTTTCTCAGTCAGGATCCAGAGGCATCTCTGGTCAGAGCTGGTGCAGGCTGCCAGGCTAGAATGGAGGCTGAGGCACAGGATCACTTGTGCTTGTGGGTGGACTGCGAATGTTTATGGTGGACACTGCACGGAGGGCAGGTGTTGATCCTACTGCTGCAGACATGGACTGTGCTGTGGCTGTGCTACCATCTGGAAAAAGAAAATTTTCCATCAGATAAACTGATAGTGACTGCCACAGGACAAAACTCCTCTCCAAACCTTCTTTGACTGTTAACAGCCTTGGCTTTCAGAAGTGCCTTTTATTACTCCAGGACATTTTCTCAAATTAGGGATCTGAAAGGGAGGCAACAGAGAATTACTTTATATCAAAAATACACATTTTGGTTGAGGTGAATCAACATGAAGCAACAGAGAAATCAATAATGATGCATCATAAAAGCTAGAATCTGTTAGGAACACTTTCCTGATGGTGCTGGATTTTAGCTGAAATAGTGACTCACCATTTCAAATGCTATAGCACTGGGGGAAGATACCCCTACAGCAGGTCCTAAATTAATAGATTTTTCTTGGCCTGTTAGTTTGGGGTCCTCACTGGTACAGCTGGAACAAGAGGCAGGATTAAAGAGGAAGGTGAGGAGGGCACAGAGACACTGTGGAGGGAGGAGGGTGAGTTAGAAGGCTGTGGCAGTAGCTGGGATGGAAGGTAGGGTCCCCCTGGAGAGGGGGACCTGGGTCTGCTGGTGGGCAGCAGGCTGACCACGGGTCAGTAGTGTGCCCTTGTGGCCAAGAAGGCCAACGGGATCCTGGGCTGCACTGGGAAGAGTGTTGCCAGCAGGTCAAGGGAGGTGATCCTGCCCCTCTGCTCAGCCCTGGTGAGGCCACATCTGTAGTACTGTGTCCAGTTCTGGGCACTGTTTCAGAGCAGTGGGACAGGCTGCCCAGAGAGGTTGTGCAGTCTCCCTCTCTGGAGATATTCAAAACCCACCTGGATGCCATCCTGTGCAATGTGCTCTGGGTGATCCTGTTTGGCAGTGGGGTTGGACTGGATGATCTTCAGAGGTCCCTTCTGTGAGTCTGTAAGGAGGTAAGGGGGAGTCATGAGGCTTAGTCCAAAAAACCTTGAAACAACTGCTCTACTAGTCTACAAAGAAACAGGAGAGTGTCCAGAATCTATGCCAGATTTAAAAAAAAAATAAAAAATAATAATAATTATGTCCTGGAAAAGTCACTGTATAAATGAGGAGGCAGACCATTCTGTAGTGGGTTGCAGTGTAATGAAATAAAAAGACCACACACAGTCTGCAAGCTCTGGTCCCTTAGTAACCAAGTCCAATTTACGGCTTTCCATAATACTGTCTTCTCTGTTTCTGTGATACTTTTTTAAGTGATCTAATGAGTTAGGGGGATATTTTTCAAAAGGTAACATTAGGGCATAGTGGAACATGCAGCTCAGTTCCTCTCAGAGACTCTTGTCTTTTTAAGAGCTCTCAAAATCTACCTAGTAAGCATTATATCTATAATCCGATCCAATTGTAATGGTTACATTTTAATTTTCCCCTTTCATTTATGAAATATTAGTAATCATTTTAGCTGCTTGAAAGATAAAGGAGAATGGTACAAATTGTATTTCTTCCAAGTTACATTTTTAATATTAGGTCCTAGCCTGCAGTTTTCATTGCTCCTGATTTATGGAATGTAATCTGGTGATACAGAGAAGGGAGCAAAAAAAGGGAAATCAAAGCCTTGTTTTATTGGTATTGGAATATGTATCAACTCCAAACCAAATACTTCTGGCAGCTTCCAAAAATAAAAATAAAAAAAAATAATGAAGAAAGAGAGTAAAGGGAGTGTCATTTGCACTTGCATTCAAAATCATTATTAACGATAATTAATAGCACAAAATAAGGGATTCTCAGGGGAGCATGCATCCTCCAAAGATTAGGTAATGGTGATGTATGTTAAGAATGATTACAGCACTTCAGAGAAGGCGCTAACAAATTGGCGCATTATGCTAGTATTTTGAAAAGTGTACTCTATTCACAAGTGCACACGTTTCTAGAGCAGAATTTTTCTCCCTGACTCCCTCCTACTGTTCATTCCTTTTCTTCTTAGTGTGCTTGTAGACACCTAGCAGGTAGAAGAGCGTTTGGTGCAGTTCCTAGGACCATTCCTGGTGTAGAGATCTTCATTAATCTGATGTCAGTATCGAGTTGCCAAATCCAACCCAAAATATGCTGGTAGAAAATGAAAGTGCCTATCTATGTCAGGGAATGTTCCCCCTTTTCTATGGACGTGCCTTTTTCATTAGAGGTGGAGCTGCTACTCATGAAAACAGAATTAGAGGACTAGTTTAGTGCTGTGGCTAGATCCATTGTTTTTTAGTTCCAGAACAGGATACAGACTGAAATAAGAGACAAGCACTTGCCAAAGGAGCCTAGGTGACTTTAGATCTTAGTTTTAAAAATGGATGAACTTAAAATTTTGAATACCATCCAGATCTGTTTAAAGCAAACGGGGAGCTTAATTTTAGTGGTTTGTGAAGTTCTTGTAGTTTAACAATAAATGAGATTTTAGTCAGGTTAGTGGACACATTTTAATTTGTTGTGTTTCCCTTTTGGGAAGAGGACATATATTTCCTAATCATTCTAACTAGAAAAGGATAGACTTTCAACCATCTGTAGATAGAGTTTTGTCCGTTGTCTGTTAGCTTAGTTCATTCCAGGTGAAAATCAGGTATAGTGACTCATTTATTTATGATCAACAGCAAAATTTGAAGCCAGTATCAAAGCCAGTCTGCCTGTTTGTGTTCTGGGGAGTGGGGAGTAAGGTGGTGTTTCTGGGTTGCTTTTCTGTTCGCCTGTCTGATAGCAGCTGAGTCAGCTATTTTAACGCTGTGCTGTCCCTAGGCTCTGTGCTATTCAGAACTGAGGATCCAGCTGAGGTGTTGAACAATACACATATACCAGAATGAAAGCTTCTGAAGTAGTATTGACACGCACTGCATTTGATATCTGTATAAAAACATGAAAGAAGTGTAATCTTATTCTTTTTATCTTCTTTGTGCTGACAGTATGATTTCCTGTTCCTATGTCAGTTAAAATTTCATAGAATCATAGAATCACTAAGGTTGGAAAAGCCCTCCAAGATCATCTGGTCCAACCACCCCCCTACCGCCACTGTCACCCACTAAACCATGTCCCCAAGCACCACGTCCAACCTTTCCTTGAACACCCCCAGGGACGGTGACTCCACCACCTCCCTGGGCAACCCGTCCCAGTGCCTGCCTGCTCTTTCTGAGAAGAAATGTCTCCTCATTTCCAATCTGAACCTCCTCTGGTGCAACTTGAGGCCATTCCCTCTGGTCCTATCACTAGTTACCTGTGAGAAGAGGCCGATCCCCAGCTCCCCACACCTTCCTTTCAAGTAGCTGTAGAGAGATTCTCCTTATGTTTCTGAAATTGTTTTTCATTGTATTTTGTCCCTGTGTTCTTTTTAAGAGGAGGACTGAGAGAGTAGTGTTGTGGAGTTTATCTGTTCATCAGTATGAAACCACCACATCCTCACACACCAGAATCCTCCACAGGTGGAAGAAGATGGCTTTTGTTTCATCTCCTGCTGCTCCCAGGTACCTTTTTGCACTTACAAATTGTTTAGCTTAAGTGATACCTATGTCTTCATAGTTGACTGGGGTAGGGGTCAGTGCAGACAGACAGTGCTGTGAGTTTGGGATAGCTGAGTTGAGAGCTTGAACTCATTAATCTCTGCAATAAGGATTTCCAGAATGCTCTTCGTTTGGGGAAAAAAAAAGAAAAAAGGAAAAGAGCAGTGCTTCACTGTGGTGGAATAAAATTTCATTTTAAATAGGTTGAATCCTACTGCAGGGTTTTTGCTCCATAAGAAGACTTTCATTTCACATCAGAAACTATGTGCTTACAGAGCTTTTTTCTCCAGTCTAACCTACTAGTTCATATTGGTGTGAATTAATGACATATATTCTGGCTTCCCACAGCTTCTGTACTATTTGAGACGTTTTCCAATGATACTGTCAATGCTGTCTATCTATGGTACAAACTTGGGGAAATTATTTTACTCAAGGGGAAAATTATTATACTCAATTATAACTTTTTATACACTCTCCTCTAGTCGATGTAAAAATAGCTTGTTTTACCGATTGCACTTTGAAGAGCTCTCCGTACAGTAGGCTTTATATGACACCTTTCCAGTTAGCCACACTGTGAGCAAGATGGGATGAAGGAGGAGCCCCCTCGAGATGTGAGATCTGGCTTTTTGTCAGCTGGAGTTTCAAACGCACAGGCTGGCCCCACGCTCAACCACCTTTGCCTTGATACAGCTCATGATACCCCTCTACAAGCTTGTCATTCATAGCTGTTATGTCTGATCCCACCGGGTATTCGTCATTGAAACAGCTTCCTGGAAAATGCAAGTACTAAAAAGCCCAATTTTCTCAGCACAAGCACTTTTCAAAGGAAGATTTTTTTCTGAGGGCACTTGGTGCAAACTTTGTTATAAAACTCACACAACCATTCAGCCTGCACCAACATTAAGATCATACTGAGGGCTACATGGTTCAAAACATGAAGTTAAAATTAAAAAAAAAAAAAAAGCATAAAATGTAAGGCTGTGAGCCTTATCTGTGCTTTCTTGTTCATATGCGTTCATGACATGAGCTGTGTTTTTCAGAAAAAGAGAGGGACCATGGGTGGTATGGGATATTCTACCCTTAGCAAAATCAGGTCACTTATAGATTCCAATTTGGTACCTAGGAAGAGAATTGCAAGTAGCCTTTCTAGTTATCAGAAAATAAGTAAGTAAGTATAATATAGATATATTTTAAAATCAAAATTTAGAAGGCTTCTTCTGATCAGGATAAAAATTAAGCACATCCTCAGATTTGACAGTATATGTTGAAAACCCACTTGTGTCAGCATGTATGCTTATTTTTATGCATATGCTTATGTTCAATCATATGTTTGTTGTGAAAAGGAAACCTCCAAATAGTACTTTTAATAACTCCCATTACGAAATAGAAGCTCTCCTTGTGATAAATGTGGTAAAAATATCAATGTTTACATTTGCTGTAAAGGGGAAAATTCTCTTCTTGAAGTGTTAATACTACATGGAATGTTAAAAATCACATGTAATCTGGCGCCGCCTTAACTTTCAAAATGTGTGTGGAAGCATCAGAGTGAAGACGTGGGAGGCAGCTATTCTGATCAGATGAACATACAGTTTTCTGATCACGCTGTTTTAATTAACCAGCTCTTATTGACTTCTATAAAGTTGATAAGCAGTTATCCAAAGTAGTTATCTGGTATCTGAACCAGATGCTGCATTTTCTTAGATGCACTGGTAGCTTTAATGTAACTTCAAAATACACTGTTCTTCTTCAAATAAGGGAATTTACAGCAGTTTCTGGGATCACTGTAAGAACTGCTGGTGTCTATGGAAACAAACCTGCACAGTGAATGCCAACAGGCCTGGCTGTTTCAATAGATGCACCCTGTCGGACAGAGGGTAATTGCTGTCTTTAACTACCCAGTGTGGGGAGCTACAGATAAGATGGAGCCAAACTCTTCTGGAGTAAGACACAATGCTTACATACTTTTGGTTGGAAATTATGGTTGCGAGTGAATGATTGCACATGGAAATGATGACTACATTTAAAAAAAAATGTCCATGCAGTGAAAGCAGCTGAGCACTGGAGCAGACTGTGAAATTTCAGTCCCTGTAGAGGAGTTTTGAAACTCAGATGAACAAGACCCTGAACAGCCTCATCTGGTGGAGCCCCACTCTGTGCAAGAGTTTGAACTTGAGGCCTCCCTTCCAACTTGAGTTATTGTATGACCATGATATTAACAAAGGGAAAACTAATTGCACAAAGCCTTTTGGACTCATATTGTAAGCCAAGCCCTTTGAAAAATTTTGGTATTTGGGCATCAATTCTGTCCTCTGTGCCAAAAAGTCAAATATATGGACATTTCTGTGTCTCTGTAAAAGATTTGGGCCTCTACAGATTTATTTTTTTTTCCCATAAAGGCTTTATTTTAGTTGCTTTCTTATTCATTATGATAGGATATAGATTCAGACAGATAGTGTAGGCATCTTAAATTTCGTAGGCCCTAGTCTGCTGAAGCCTAGGTTACAGTCAGGCTAATGTCCTCATAAAGACAAACTTACAGTATAGAAGTAAATTTTACTTCACAGCCTGCTGACTTTTGTTCTCTAAGATGAACTGTGAGCACACACAACTAAAAGTGGCCTTCAGGATGAGTCCAGAGCAAACTTTGACCTCTGTCTACAGTGTGTGGCTCTCAGAGTTGTCTTTTAGGATCATTCTGAAATGCTTTAAGTAATGGCCAAAATCTGATCGAAGTTGAGAAAGTATTATGACTAGCATTCAGAGGCTGAGTAATGGTAGGAAATCATTCTGTGAATCCCACTCACTTGTATTTTGGGACCAACTGTTACTGGTGGATCGAAGCAGAAAGCAATTAGGGATATTTTGAAAAGCTGAGAATAAATGCTTTCTTCAACCTTGTTCATGTGCCTTCTGATCTGCTCAGTCACAGATAAAATCTACACAGATGTCCACTGAAAGCAGACTTTCAAATAAATTCTTTTGGATTGGTAACTGTCCCAACATGTGGGTAATTAATGATTATTTCATCATCCGATTGGAGAAACAGAATATGAACTGTGTAGATAATCACACTGTTAGACTACACATTTGAGAACATACATTGGGAAAAAGACTCTTTACTTGTCGTTTGTGGCCCAAACAATCCTCTTCTTTCCTGTTTTAAAAAGGGAAAGCCCTTAATTTTAATGTAAATATGCCAACTTAAAAGCCAACATTACCCTTCTAAAGTGTACTCCACATCACATCTGGTAGGACTGAACATAATTAATTGCAAGAGGAATGTAAAGCAATGGCATGCCAAAAGCTTTAATGTAATTCCAAATCATGCCTTATGCCAGTCTCTCATTCTCTGCCAGTATGAACTGGCGTATCCTGTGCATGGCGTTTGATGTACTTTGGCACCTAGAAGAAACTGTCAGTACATTTTGGAGATAAAAATGGGAGAACAGTTGCACAGCTCCTAATGGAATTTACCAATTCCAGGATAGCACTTGCTAAGGGTTGTTTGACAACAAAAATCAGTGTGCACTCCAGGAGACAAAAAAAAAAAAAATAACTCCGAGACAGTTTCCTGGCTTTATTTGTCTGTGAGCAAACTTTCTTTTTCTTTTTTTTTTTTTTTTTTTTTTTTTCTTTTACTCATAACAGTCCTCCCTAACCACTTGTTCTGGCATCCAGAAATGGTGAGAAATATCACACTGAAGCCTGTAAAAATCCTACTGACTTTAAGAAGGGCCAGATTCTTACCAAGCCTGTATATCTAAAAGCTGTATCTGAGCCATGCAGATGAAGTACTGAGCCTGATAATCTGCCCAACTAAGCACAGAAGCCAGTTAGCAGTGAGCACTGGAGATGCTTAAAGTCAGGCTCAGAGCCAGGACCCCTCTGGAGCCCCAACTCCTGCACTGCACACTCCTGGGAGACAATTCAGGCTTCATGCCAAGCATGCTACCAATTCAAACACCAGTCCTAAAAATTGAAATGTTATTACTGGTGGGGGGAAACCATGTATGTATTCAAGAACACCCTAATATCCCCTTTTGGTTTGTATTGAAGCACCAGAAGCAATTAGTAATTCCAATCAATTGAACAGGAGTCCTACAGGAGTTGTTTTAATCTGTTTTCTGTCTCAGTCTCTGTCAGAAACAGACTGCCCCCACGTTGTGTGTGTGCACTGACATCTCAGCTTTATCTCCTTTTAGCTTTAGTGGTGCCAGCTCACCCTTTCAAAGACAATTTTTCCTTCAGTTTTATGTTTCATACCTGGCAGTGCGGGCAGGTGCACAAGACTTTAAGAGTGGGAATTTGTAAGCCCATGTGCTTTGCTTGGGAGCTGTCAAATCTCCAGCAGCTCGTTTCACCTCTCAGCTTTGAACGGGACCTACTGAGGGCAAGGATTTTCTTTCCCTGTGTGTTTTTTCAGTGCTTTAGGGAATGCAGCCTTGACCTTGAGTAAGATTTGGCTTTCACATCTAGACAGCGTGTAACTGCTGTTCTAATAGGAACAGTTGTCTGTTGTCTTTTTACATCAAGATGTCTTTCTCAAATTAATGCAGCACCTGTATTGGTTTCTCTAGAAATAGTGTAGGTTTCTGAGCAAAGAAGAAGAAAATGTGCTCCATAGATTTCAGTATGATGGTCAGCTCCCTGGAGCACTGCTTTTTAAGGTAAATAAAATAGAGTTTGGCTGTCTGAATTGAAGCATCTATGTTGGCAACACTGATCATTTTGTTTTACCTCTGTCATGAATGTAAGGGAGAATGAACTATGCTTAAATGATTGTTTTATGCCTGCTTCATGTATGTCTTTGACTGGAATTACTGAACAGTCTCTACGGGGGAAGTCATTCTGCTTTATATCTGAGTCCTTCAGAAAGTGATATACAGAGGCAATATAGGGAGGCTGGATACTCTAAAGGCAGTAAAGTCTTAGTTTAGGTTAGAACTGTGTAAATAATATCTCCTTGATAGCTAGCTGAAGGGCAGCTAATAAAACAATGAATTATTCTGCTAATTCTGAACAGTGAACTACAATGCAAAGACCTGTAACAAGGTATATATGATAAGGGCACCAACACATATCAGAAGAGACCAATCTTTCTACAGTGTACCATGACACTGTGCAGGTCATCTCTTTGAAAAGGCACTTGAGGCAATGTATTAGGAAAGTCCATGCACTTGGACATCCAGGATGTGTGCAGTTCCATACTCCTCTCCAGTACTAACCGTTTGTTTGTGACCTTCAGCAGATCATTTGACCTTGAGTCCAACACGGCAGAGCACTCAAACAAACATTATATCTTGACAAAATTTTTCACTTGAAGCTTATTTTCATTAGGAAAAAAAAGGCTATTTGGCAATACTGAAACGTTTCCAAAATTTGTTGCAAGTTTGAATTATTCCTGTTAAAAACAAAGAAGAAACAATTTTAAAACCAATGTTTATTTTGGATTTTTAAAGGATGTATTTATTTCTGTATTTAAAACAACTGTGTATGATAGCAGAGGAGAAAAAAGCCTGATGTAAGATATGATGTGGAGGACCGGGAGGTGAATGTGCTCCAGAAAAAGAAGGAGGCAAACGTGACTAACTCTGAGACTGTCTCAGAGAGTCATTTTTGGAAATGACATTTTTGGAGACTTTTTTTTTTTCTGTGATAATACAAACATGAAAGTATCTTACTCCATCATCTGGGTATTATGTTCAAAAATTATGAAACATATCACAGGTCACTTTTTTCCAAAGCTAAGCACATCTGCAAATGACTTTTTAATATCTGGCCATTTCCCAAAGTACCTGGAAATGTGTTCTTTTGAAAAACTCTTCTTCAGTCATATAAAAAAAAAAAAAAAGAACCACTCAGCCAGTAGCAGAGCTACCCACACATAACAAACAACACTAAATTAACAACTTGGTAATTTAAAATCATGAGTAATAAAGTATAACAGGCCTTCTTAGGTTTGATAAATGATTTATTTTCAATTTAAATGGCATCTCTGCTCATAATCTGCTCATAATCTAATTTCTTCCTACTGTGGAATAATTGCCTAAAGTGACTTCTAAATTAAGCTTATATACATATTTTTAAGAGAATGTACAATATTGAAGAAGCTTCCAGTGTGGAATGTAGCTGTATTCCACAGAAGTTTCCTAGTTCTCCAAGCTTAGATGTTGGCCGCACTGGGGGGACACGGTGTGCTGACTCTAAGAGGGACTGTACGGAGGGTGGAGTGGAGACAGCAGCCAGGCTCTGTGAAAAGATGGGAGCTCAAAGGTACATCAGAAGTGATAAGATGCACGTTTGCTACGCTGGGCCAATGGTCTGCCATGTTTTTGACAAAATGCTGTCCTTTTGGTGAAATTTGCTCATTATAATGTCATTATCATGAGTCTGTAATCACGATATCTCAATACCTTAGATGCGATCAGACTTGTAAAAGCTAATTGAGCAGCACTCCCAATTACTTTAATCTTTAATGCAACACCTGCACAACTGATACGTGGCCTATCGAGGCAAATCCAGATATTCCTGTTGCTGCTCATCTTTGCCTGCATTCACCACACTCTCAGTGACTCAGTGTTGATTTGCCCTGAATATAAAAAACATTGCTGTTGGTCACCTGATGATGGATGTAAGCACTTTAAGAGGCAGATGAGTATGCAAGGCAAGATAATACGTTGAGCACTTACAGAGATATTATTTGTATTTTTGAAATTAATTTTGCTACTATCTTCCAATTATTATTATATGTTTTTTCCCCAGGGTATGATTCTTGGGCATTTTTGTAGTTACAGCAAGTTTGCTGTGTGCTGTTTCAGGCAGTTAGGCTATACTGTGGGCTGGCAACTTACGTGCTCTGATGTGATTAGTTCTAATGCTGAGACTGAAGTTTTTAGGTTCTTTATCAGATTGCCTTCACAGATGGTAATGTGGAACAGGACAGTGATATTCTATGTTCTAACAGGCTGTGAAATCTAAATCCAGCATGAGAGCAACCACAAAGACTGAAAGCTTGGAAAACCATGGTTCCTTCAGATGTTTCATGACTTCACCTTTACAAAAATCTCTCCTATTTCAAAATGCATTATCTTCTGTACTAGATGTGGATCAGGTCTCTGATATCTGATTAATTTTCGCTGACTTCAGTCGTGGTACAGTGTGTTGCCCTGTTCCCAGTCCTCGATGCTTTCTTGTCTTTCCTCAGATCTGTAGGAGTGTGTTGAGACAAATGCATTCAGTTGGCTACTCCCAATCAGAGCATGAGAGTGTTTCTCTCTGCATTAGCACAGGGTGTCATGTTAATCTTCAAGGAATTTTTCCTCAGTTAGTGAACACTCCAAATCAGATTACTATATAAAATTTTTTGAATGTACTTTGAAATGCTTCTCTACATGTTTTACGTTAATTCTGTTATAATGGACCATAATCAGGCTATTGTGACAGGAATAATTTTAACTGCTTTTACAGAAATTGAAGGTATCTTGGGCATTTGCCCAGGAAATGTTTCTCCAAATACAAACAGACATCGGCTCTTATATTCTTGGTAACCATAAATTTTCTACAATCTTCCATAAAATTGTAATAGAATAAGCTTATTGAGACACTCACTAGAAATGACTGTAGATTTTTTGGGGTGAGGGGTGTGAGGTGTTGTGTGCTTTTTTACATATGCAACATTTTTTAAAGATATGTTGAATACAGGATTACTCTTGCATGGATCAAAAGGGAACAAGCTCAGTTAGTGAAAGAAAATTCTCTCTATGCTGATAGAGCATTAAAAGATAACATAAATACAAAGTAACTCACAGTGTAGCCATTAAGGCTGAAATAATGTCAGAGGTTCGTAAAAAGCCGTTAATACCACATGAGCAGGGGAGAGAATACAACCCATTTCATTGGTACAGAGCACTTCGGTGAGACAGTGAATTAATTTTACATACAGAAAATAACACAGGGTAGAGAATAATATTGAATGCCCAGGTTGTGACATTTCCTCATTTGAAATTCCCTCTGATTTCAGGCCGGTTAGCATCTTCAGTTGCAGCTCCCACAAGAGCAGTAGTGGGAAAGCACATTTGTGCTGACGTCCCTTTACATCTAGGGTTTGTGTGTCTAGCTACTGCATCCATCTGCCTGCCCAGCTGCACAGCCATGTGTGTAACATCTGCCTTATTTCAGAGCCAGCAGAGGGAGAGAGATCTATTTGGAGCTCACGTACAATGGCCTGGCATCCTTTAGTAAGGATGAGGACTTGAACTGCAGGTGAAGTATAAAAGCTTTGGAAGAAGTGCTGGTGTTGTATGAGCTTCACAGCTGCAGATGGTCCCTGTTTCACTGAAGGAGGAGATCCCAAGTGACCTTATTAGTAAGTCACCATGTTAGCAAGGCAGGCACAGGGCCAAAGAGCTACCAATGGTGATGGAGTAGCTGCAGCCCTGGAGGAGGAGAAAGAGGAGAAGGAGGAGAAGTGTCATTTGATTCAGGTGATGGCACAACATATATGTGGTTCTTTAGGTCAATGAACATGGGCTTTTCAGACTAATACATTATCAGTGGAATGGGGAGAAGGAATAATGAAAAAAAAACCCAAAAATTTCCTTGTTTGTAGTTTCATCATCTTCTGCCTGAAACATGGACTTTGTTGCTGCAGACAGGGGCAACAATTATATAGGCAACTTTCACCACTTGCTAGTGACATCCAGAGGAAAGCAGGAATGTGTTTTCAGGTCTTTTTCTTTATGTTCTTTATTCTGGTGATCAGAGGGTAAAACTCAACCAGTCTTTCTGCTTGGGCAGACTGGGAATACTTTCAGTATCCTGCAGATTAAAATAGCCACTGACATACCCATTGTTAGACATCATGTCTGCAGTCTGTAATTAAATGTGTTTATAACCCTAATAGCAACAGGGAATAGATGTCTGTGTATGAAAACATTAGTGGGATCCTGACTTGGTGCTTAGGCATGTGGTCAAGACAATTGAGCTGTTACATAGCAATGTCTTGCAAAATAAAAAGAACCTGGGGCTGCTTTCCCTCTTATGTCAATCTAAACACAGTGGAGAAATTTCTCCTTGTCGGAGAACCTGTCTGCTGAGAAAGACAGACAATCCCTCAGAATGGTCATGCTAGAAACAGTCGTTTCCTTTTTGATTCTTTCTCAAACCTTTACTTTCCTGTTCTTTGAGAACAAGCACCTTGTGAAGCCTTCAGGCAATGGAAACAGAAGAAAGGCTGGGTTCAGAGAGAAAATTGTAGGGAGACAATTAAATCAATGAAGTGAGAGTACAGAAGGCTGAAGATGAAAAGGTTTGCAGTGCTTGAGCAGACAGGCCCAGCCCAGGAACAGAAAGAGACTGTTTAGAGGGTGAAGGCCACAAAACCTCCCTTCCTGTCTACAAAATTTTGGGATTGAGGTTGCTTTTGGCTGTATTTTTTCCCAATGTTCTTAAGTTACTTGTCAGTTGGCAGACTGGTGCTTGTCCTACTGAGTTGTTCACTCAGGAGTGAAAATTCTCGCCAGTGTAAGTGAATAAAGCAGCCCTTTCCTTGAATTGTAACATCAGTTCACTCCCATATTGACATGGTACTTGCTCAAGTTTAACTTTTGCTGACAGTTTTCAGTTTAGGGATTACCTATACAGAAACAAAGACCATGCACTTACAGAACATCATACCATGAAAGGATTCCATGGAATAAAAGAAAAATGTTTTTGGTTTTATATATAAAACAAAATAATTTGTTTACTCTAGATTCAACAACACAACAGGCAGGAAATCTGGCTGTCTTTATCTGAGGAAAACAAGACTGTAAGAAAAAGTAGAAATGTGTAATTCAGTATATCAGTTATTTTCAAAGCCTGGGTGGGGTGTTTTTTGCTCAGGTGGGCAGCCATGCTCTACCACAACCACCCTCTCACTCCCCCTCCTCAAAGGGAAAGGGGGAGAAAATAAAATGCAAAGGGCTTAAGGGCTGACATAAGGATGGGGAGATCACTCAACAGTTCAATGGCAAAAACAGTTCAACTGGAATGGCTTAATGGGTGAAACACTCAGCATAGGGAGACAGTAAGATTTATTGCCTATTACTAAAAAGTTAGAGAAGTGAGAAACAAAGGAAAGAAACCAAAAACACCTTCCTCCCATCCACCCTCTCCTCTGTTCCCTAGCAGGTTTGTTTTTGTTTTTAAACTTTCTTAAATTTGCTCTCACAGAGGTGCAAACCACATCGCTTATTGGCCTGGCTCTGCCCAGCAGCAGGACCCTTATCTAACATGGGGCAGCTTCTGGATTCTTCTCACAGAAGCCGCCCCTATGGCCCCCTGCTACCAAAACCTTTCCACATAAACCTACTACACTTGGGAATGATTATGCTCTGATAATCTCAGGAGATCAAACATTTCTTCAAGTCATCTTAATTATGGGATTAAAATATACATACATAAAATGTAAATGATGAAAATTTAGAATTTCACAGATTCTGATGAGACAATTTGTGAATCCTTTCTATATAATTGTCTTCTCAGAATCCATCTCTTTCAAATACAATTTTTCAGTGAAATTCTGACGTTTATTTATTAACACAGAATGAATACAGAAATTAATCCAATTCAGACCTAACTTAAAAAAATCCTTCATTTGACCTCCCAATTGAAATAATAGTAATAATAACAATAACAATAATAGTAATAATAATAATAATAATCACGTGGTTCAAGGAGAACAACATCCCACCACTACCAAACCAGACCCCTATTGCCAAATTCTGCCACTGTGCTGTGGTTTATCCTTAGCAGGGTCACAGGTGCTTATTCACTCTCCCCAGGTGGGATGGGGAAGAGAATCAGAAAGGTAAAGGTGTGAGAACTCATGGGTTGAAATAAAGGCAGTTTACTAGTGGAAGCAAAGCAAAACGAGGAATTCATTCACTACTTGCCATCAGGAGGCAGGTGTTCAGCCACTTCTAGGAATGTTTTTTTTTGCACCTGGGTGGAAGGAACGTGTCTCCAGACTCTCCACCTGAATGAGCAGACCTGGCTTTGGTGTCACAGAGAACATGGTCAGTAAGGTTAAGAAAACCCAATTCATGCTGTTGCTGCAGCTCTGCAGCTTATAATGGTATGAGAGAAGGTGTATGGTAAGCCATCACTTACTTCTCCCTGGGGTTTCAGGACTGCTTCCCTTATGCTTCCCTCTTATGCCTTTAATAGAGAAGTAAAATTAGTTCAGAGATTCATGCTATGCTGGGCACTGACCTGAACATCAATGAACAGTAAACAGTTACTATCGTTATAGTAAGGGAATGCTTTCTAGTATATTTTCCTATTGCCTTGCAAACTCTAGACAACTCAAATCACAAAACACAGAAGAATTTACCAAAAGCATTGCAGCCTATGCTGTCATTGTAAAAAACAAACAACCCCCCCCCCCCCCCCCCAAACTCGTGTAGATGTTAGGAAATGGATTCATTCATTCGTAATTTGGGGGGAGAGGGGAGGGAATGAAATGTAGGGATTTTGTTAGATTAGACCTGTAAAATTCAATATAATTTTCCATGATTCCTGGAGTCTTTACAAACTCTAATGAGAAAGAAAAAGACAAATCCCCTCTGCTTACAACCCCCCTGTACCATTGCAGGTCAAAACTATAAAGCTATCAGTGATTTCCCTTTCCTCAACTTGGGAGATTTAATAGTGTCAGTAAATTGATTTTCAAATCACTGTCTGTTAAAAGCAGCTGGTTTTTATTTATTTGTTGGTTTTGTTTTTGTTTTTCTCTCTGCACTCTGTGTTTCCAAGGAGTTTTGTCTTGTGTTATAGGTTAAAAAGAAAATATAAAGAAAAGATGAATTTTCTCTCAAAAATGAGTGAATCTGAATACTTTACTTGTTTGTATTTATGAGTTTAGTAGTGTTCTATGATTGTTCAAGCACTTGTCATTGTCCATTCTGTTGCAAGGGAACAGGTTGTAGCTATGTCAGAATGTTTTATTGAAACATGAAAAATAAAGAAGTGAGTTATAGACACCTATAAAATGGCACTCCATGTCCCAAAGCTAGCAAGCAACATGAATTTAATTAAAACTGATATATAATACAGAAAATAAATAAACCCTTAACAGATGCAGTTTATTAAGTTAAACAGGTGCAGAATACTCCATGCAGATTAGCATCCCCTTCACCCCAGAAGATCTAAAAATAAATATGAGAGGCATTTTAAATCACTGGTACCTGTTAGCAGAACATTGTTCTGTGGAGTTTCACTATACAAAGGCTTGTGCATTAGCAATCATTTACTCATTGCCTTAAATGACATCCCCAATTTGCCTTTTTTTAGTCCTCTGATGTTGTATCTGTTCAACAGTGTGTGAGCAAGCTGAGGCCATCACCTAGAGCCACTCCACCTGAACCTCCTATTTCTGACTTTCTTGATAGCGGTGCTTTCACCATTAGCTTCCCAAACACACATTTGCCCAGAAATTAGTGAGTAGGTACGCTAGGAAATATATAAGGTAACAAGGAATTTTACCCCTTGTTACAGGTCACAGAGTGTTTTTCTGACACAAAATATACACACACACACAGGTAGAAAATGGAGAGCTCTAGACTATCAAGGACAGAGCAGCAGGCTTGGGCTCCTCAAGAGAAGCTCAGATACCTGCTACTTTCTGCTGAGGACAAGTTCTAGCTCCTTATACTGTTCTCAGTTACTCCTAATTACGGTTTTCAGGGAATAATGTATCGAACATGGAGAAGCATTAAATGAAAATTAAGTTATGTGCTGAAGCAGGAGGCAGGTTGCCATAGCCTGATCCATTGATATTGATAATGTGTTACAGATTACTTCTTTGAGACCATTCCTAATAAATTATTGGAGAATGCAGCAATGTTGAGTGATCATATTACCATTTTGTGTGTGTTTTTTTTTCCCCTCCCAGTAAATTTTCATTTTTGTTCAAAAGGAATATAGTCTTCTGTTGCAACTTAATTTAAATAATAGCTTCCCTAGTAGGTTAAATATTTGTGGATCAGATTCTAAATCTTTGGATTCTGTTATACTTGTATGTGTGTTTATATATGTATCTATATTCATAATTGCTGAATCTGCTTGTGTTTAGTAATGTTGCAGAGGAAATTACTGCTACAGAATGATGTACTATAAAACAACATGGAAACACATAAAGATGTAAATATATTTCAGGGAAAAAATACTCAAAACACTTTCATTTGTATTTAAGGTTTAAGAATATAAGCTGGGAAACTCCTCCCTTAATGCTTCCAGTTATCACATCTAGTTTTACTGGAGCTCAGGCTTTTATTCACATCATGTTTCAATCTCTATTAGTGGCACAGACAAGTGGTATTGCTACATTGCTCACACTGCTAAAAACGAGTCATTTTATTTCAGTAGTATTATTCTAAACAAGCACTTTTTTCTGGACAAGAAGCAAATAAGCCTACCTCCACAATCAGTTGCACTGAGCTCCTCAAAATGTATGTAAGTATGTATGGCCAGGCCTACAGATTTTTTCAAAAGCTCACATCAGGCTCTCAGCTTCCTGTGAGTTGAAAGGTGCTTTAGAAAAGCACTTCCCACCCTTTGGGACTGACATTGAATCAAAAGGTCAGAGAGCTGGAACGCAGCTTGAAAGGTATTAGACAGGATGCACTATGGAGCAGAGAGTCATAGTGAATAATTCACCTTCACCGAAAGGAAAATCCCCCTACAAACTCATCCTCTTCTGTACTCTTTGGGGGATTCACTTACTACCTGGAAAATCACCAAACCGATCCAGAGCCCTGAGGTCTCAGCTGCCTTCCTGTGGCTGGAGGTTCATTATGTGGCTAAAAGGATCAGGCCATTTGTCATCACTTTTGCCTAGCTGCATTATGGCATGTAAGGAGTGGAGAAAATGGGGGTTCTTCTTCCTGGTGCATGGGAGCATCTTGACTACTGCACATGTATATTCATGTCAGCTTTCTAACATAATCAGGTATATTCATGTCAGCTTTCTAACATAATCAGGTGTTAGAGGGACTCTTGGGACTTTGAGCACCACACACAGCCAAAAAACAGTGGTCCAAGGGCTCACGTAAAGGAGCATGTCAGGCTGAAGTGGGGAGAGAGGCTGAGAATGGATTTCTTTCCACGTGTTCCAACAGGGAAACAACTGTGACATGAAGCCAAGGCCTGATTTTTTGCCACTTTGTATTTGGTGTACGGGGGCATGAGCTGTAGGTAGTATTTAGGTCTAAAAAAGGACAGAAATATTCTTCTAAGGTTGTCGTGCCTGTGTTGTAGAGGATGGTATGTGGAAACACCAAGGTATCTTTGCTAAACTTCTTTCTGATTTTTTCTTTTTTAATGCTTCAAATTACATTCATAACAGCATGTCAAGGTAGATTCCTTGGAGATGAGTTCCTGAATAGGAAATGCTCTTTTAGAAGGAAACTGCATCTAAAAGAGAGCCGGAGGGAATCATTCCAAGCGAGTGGGAGTTTCTTAAGGATCTCTTCTGTTCTGCCATCTCTGTTATGGTTTTGCATGGTTGCCTCTTGCTATTGAGTGTGAGTCCATGAAGACTTCATTATGCTGTTGAGTCCAGGTTGAGTTAAATTACCCCTGTGATCAGTGTTGACCACCATTATGAAAATGTTTTAAAACATGTCTTCCTTTCAACTTCCTTTCTACTTTGTCACCCCCTGCTCCCTTCACACCCCATAATTTTCTGCTATTACTAGCCAATACAGGGAGGGCAAATTTGACATCACCAACCTGCTCACTCACCCAGCCTGTTTTGCTCAGTAGTCATTCTTGTGCCTTAGCTAACACTCATTAGCAGATAATTGCTTCCAGAACAAAGGTGGGTATACTGGAATTAGAATCTTTCTGTAAATGAAGGTTTCATATACTCTAATGAGTACGTAGGTATGTACACTGTTCTCCTCTTTGCACAAATATGAGTATTCCTATCCTGCCACAAAGTAGGCCAATTAGTTTTGCAGTTATTTTGTTTATGTTTCTGTTTTAATAGTGAAGCATCCCTCCATGAAATCCTTATTTTTTTCTGCTAATTTTATTTATTGCAAGTATTTAGCTGTAAAACACTCAAACCCTTATCCTTTAGTCTGATGTGGGTGTGTTATTGTTATATAATAATAGTGGCTACCAGAGCCACAGATAAATATTGTGTAATAAGTGCTACCTCAGCAAGTGACCAATATTT
The DNA here is from genome assembly GCF_047663525.1 of Anas platyrhynchos. NCBI lineage: Eukaryota > Metazoa > Chordata > Aves > Anseriformes > Anatidae > Anas > Anas platyrhynchos. The sequence goes on from NC_092590.1 coordinate 15,772,379, forward strand.
TGTCCCACAGTGGGGCAAGTGAGAAGTCACAACAGCTGGTCTTCCACAGGTCTGTACAATCCGGGCTGGGATTTTCTGTTTGTAAGGCAAATAAATGTGGTGTGCTTTACAACACATCTCTCTAGCAACAACAGAAGAGCAATATAGCAGTGTGCTGCAAGCTATCACAAGTTCCTTTTCTCTGTAGGGTCAGCAAGAGTAAGGAAGACAGAATGGCATTACTGAATGACATTTTTCTTACCATCCTGGGCTCTGGTACCTCAGGTGCCCTGAGTTGGAGGACTGTGACTTCAGTAATGATAAATTCCCAGATAACCCCAAATTTGTGTGGGATTCACTGTTCCACCTGGATGAATATAAGTCTATGGCATATCCCAAGATACTTGGAGCGCTAGCTAATGCCATCATGAGACCTCTCTCAGCTATTTTTCAATGGTTTTAGGAACCTGGAGAGGTCTGAGTTGACTAGAAGCTGGTAAATGTTCTATTTTTCAGGAAAGACAAGAAAGGAGACCCTGGTAATTACAAGCCTGTTAGTCTCACTTCAGTGCCTGCTCAAATTACGAAGATTATTCTGGGAGTAACTGAAACAAACTTGAAAAACAACACAGTCATTGGTCATAGCCAGCATGGTTTCACAAGGGAAAAGTCCTGTTTAATTAACTTTATTTCCCTTTATGACAAGGTCACCCACCTAGTTGACCAAGGGAAACCAGTGTCCAAAATAAACCCAGGGCACTTGATGGGAGGTGGAGGGTAGTCCCTGTGGCCAAGGGGCAGTCTTTCTCTCTGGCAACCACATCTGGCTTTGCACAACACAACAAGCAAGCAACCAACCAAAAGTAGATGACCTTTAATGAAAAGAAAGAGGAAATGCCCTGGACAGCTGACGCCAGGCCTGTATCTTCCTTACAACTTGCAAGTCTTACAACTCAGTCGTGTCTATGATTTAAAATACTTTTGCTTCATGGCTCTACCCAAACTTTTGTTGACTTAGTTAATATTCCTTCCATGTCCTCACCAGAAGTGCTTCTGGCTCTTTGCAGGATTTACTGACCTGTTTTACTTACATTGCTCTTCTTTGCTAATCTGTGTTCTTTCTGAGTGGCCAAACACTTGTCTGGGAACTCAACTAGACTGTTAGGAATCATGCTCCATTTCTGCACAGAGGTATACAAAGCTAGGCTTGGCCAGTGAGAAGTCTGGTTTTGCCTGAGACTCTTAATAATGAAACTTCATCTTTTTCAGTCCGGTGTGGTTTCCACAGAATCATGTGCACTGATCGTTTGTGTCACATAAGAGACCAGGCTAATATATAAATGTGTCCCCATCTTACCCTGCAGCTATGGCAAGCCACAAACCCTTTTAAAAAGTTCAAAAACATGTCAGTAAAACAGGTAGAAAACTGTGTTGCTTATTTGTTTGAGAATTTTGATTAAAAAAATAATAAATAAACCTGTAGCAATGTTATTTCTTTCTGTTACTTTTTGTAAAAGAACTAAAACTCCTTTTAATGCTAATTCTTTGCAACAATATTCAAAATACAATAATTTCACAGACTTTTTTTTTTTTTTTGCAACTTCTGAATGGTTTTTGCTCCAAAATAAATGGAAATAGCTCATTTTATCTCAGCTTTTTTTTTTTTTTTTTTTTTTCTCTTGCCTTTTTTTCATGGAGAAAGACATTTAAAAAGCAAGAAGTGCATCTTGCTAATCAAAATAAAGTGAATCATATTAAAAAGAATTCTTTATAAATTAAAACATGATGTGGAAAGATTCCAGCATTGCAAATCATCTTTGAACCAGCTGAGTTAAATACTTAATACAATAAATTCTTGAAATTCTTAAATATAATTCTTGAAGATCTATTCTATGAATTTACATGAAATTTTATGAACTGTTAATTTTCTTCATAAAACTTTATTGTACTTTTTGACTAGCTTGTTTCTAAAGTTGGTGAACACACTGATATCTCTAAGTCAGGTAAATTTATGTTCTCAGTATTTACCTGACTTAGAGATAGACCTTCAAGAATTCATACTCTCCTACAGTTTTAAATATGTAGCTGTCACCAAATGAAACAGCATGAATTTTTTCTGGGATTGCAGACCCAAATTTACTAAATGGAACATTTAATTTGTTTATTTTACTTTTAACTTCATATACTTCATATACCGCATAACAAATAGAAGATAAATCCAGGAGAGAACTTTACTTAATGTCAGTATAAATTACTGTTGATAAGCAATGTCCTATCCCCTCTAATATCCCAGTTTCTAGAACAAGTGGCAAAATTAGCCCGTATTTAACTCAGCTGGGCAGTCTCTTGCATATTCTTTGATTTTGTATTGTATTCCTCATCAAATGCCTTCAAAAGGTTCAACAACAAAAATGAATAATCTTATGTTGACAAGTCTAATGGTGACACTCAGTTATTATGTGTTCCCTAAAAAAATAAAGCTCAAAACATACCTCTAATAGAAAAGATTTATCTTCCATGTATTTATGTACTTATTTACAAATTTCTTCTTTTATATTTATGTCTATATAGATACATATGTATATATATATATATATATATATATATATATATATATATAAATGTTTTCTGCATGTTTCATGGGCATCCTGTGCATTTTTTGCTCCACATCAGAATCCCTAAATGTATGTTTGCAAGTAGCTGAGCAGTACTTTCCAGGGATGTAAGCATCAAGCAAAGCTTCTGTGACTGACTTAAGAGGTAAATTGTGTCTCCCTCCTGTGCAGATCAGCAAAATTGCAGTGAAGTGAATTCCTCTGTAATGTAAATTGCCCTTTCCTGTCTACTTTAGGAAGGAAAGGCAAAATGCTAGTTCCATTTGCTATAGTCTGTATACACTAGAAACGTCCACTTTTAACATATCTGTGCCTCTTTAATGGCTGCCTGTGCAAGGAGCTGAAACAACTGATTCAGTATATTTTCAGCAATTTGCTTTGAAAAAAGATTGTTGATATGGACTTTCAATAAAGTAAATAAGCTTGCCTTTTAAAAGACAACCATCTTCCTTTTTTCAGGTCAAATATTTCCTACTGATGAATTTTTATGAGATTATCATAGCTCTCCAGTGGGATTTATTCTTAATCTACCTGTGCTCCCTACTGACCATGTAGGAAATAAAGAAGGGAGCCAGAAGGAGCCCCATTTCTACCCAGTTATGGCCTCCCCCTAGGTTTTAAATGCCACCTCCAGTGTGGTGTAACTGCATGTTCAAGATAAATTTCACAGGCTTTCGTGATAATGTGTGTACCTCAGTCACTCTGTCTGTTATTTGTACCGGTGTGCTTTGCTGGGCAGGAACTGCAATCATGTCATAACACAAACCAAGTTTTGGCCCCTTGCTAGCTCAGAAGGGGGGTGCAAAACTAATCCACTTTATCTCACAGCCCTGTTTCCTGGGAGTGTGCAGTTTGTAAGTGCTAATTGCAAAGATGGCAATGCTTGATTTATTGAGGGATATAAGAGGCAGATGGCATGTTCTTTTATTAAAAACCAACCCACTCTTTCTATTTGCCACAGCTCTTTGTATCTTTGTTAGGATTTACATTTTAAATGATCAGAGGTCTAATAAGCCAGCATGGCACCTCATTATCAAGGATATATCTTCAGGTCTCTATCTAAAGGGAGAGTTGTAGATTTTTTTCCACTTCATACCTCTTCGTCTAAGAACCTGCTGGTTTGCTTCACAGTTTCCAATTGTGTGAATATAGCCTTCAACCTGGCAAAATGCAAACTCAAAACTTTCAACTGATTCCAAACAAATGTGCAGCTAGGAAGATGTGGATTTACAGAGCTCTGGCTTGCTCATTGGAAGTGTTTAATTAGCTGTTAACCAAATATCTCCTTTTGATGCCTGGGAACAGGAAGGAAGGGAAGGCAAACAAAGCTTTGTAGACTTACAGCTTATTCTGAAACACATTTGGTCCTGTTCTTAAACAGATGCAATAATGTTGGTTATGGCTAAAGTGTGAGTTTCTGAGAACAACAAGGAAGGGTAGGACCATGCATCTTCTCTGTGAAGATCAGGTGAAGGGCAATAATTAAGGCACAATTGGAGCATCTTTCTTCTGCTTTAACAATCACCATTCAGCTAGTAGTGGCTCTATAGATTAAATATCAAATTGGAAGTAACTTAGGCAGCTGCAACATAAAAACAATGCTGTTTTTTTTTTGTAGAAATTAGGTAAACTCAGTCAATGAAGCATAACATCTCATTCATATTAATCTCCAGCAGAGAACTGGTTGTTCCAGTCATTGATTCAATCATTTTCTTGCTTAAGTATTTTTCTTCCCTCTGTGCAATCTCTGTTACATCCTTCCCTTCAGTATTCACCTCCTTCCTTGCAGGGGTTCCCAAGGTTATCCACCAAGGGGTTAAAAAGGAAAAAAAAAAAAAAAAAAAAGCAGTAGATGGAAAACTGTTAGAGAATATATATATATACACATGAATATGCGTGTTTGTATATATACATACAAATTTATATTCAAAAATAACTGCAGTGTACTGCTGATGTCCATTATGTCTATATAACAGAGCTACACCCACCAGTAAAGGCTGGCAGCTTACAATAATGTTTCTATGTTTAAAGACCGGCCATTGTGCTCTCTGCATAGCCACAGAGCAGATGGGCTGCCCTGATGGGAAAGGAGCTGGAAAACCAAGCATGGTCAAAGCTGGGCACCAGAAAGACTGGTGCTCCCACCACTATCCAGCATGCCCATGCATTGCCTCTGTAGCTTGATGGTGAGCAACTAAGAGTGAAGGACAAGTCTATGTTTCTTTTGTAGCTGTTGTTCCTATGTACAAACCCTTTGCTTAATGGTGCCTACATCCTACATGAAAATAGGCAACAACCAAGGTTGGGTTGGTGATTGGCTTGTTCCATTGCTTCTACTGTAAATGTCTTTGCTTGTGTCTTTAGTGTCTTGAGTTAATGCATTCAGGAGCTTTGGGCAGGATGTCTTCTTGTTGTCAGATTGTAAGACTGGGAGCAATAACACAAACCTTTTAAAAGGATTGCATTACTTTGAGCAATTAGCAGGGACCAAACTGCTTGATATGGCTATAAAGGCTCAGTTCCAATTAAACACTTGTGAATCATTATCAGTCAGTTTGCACTGCCAACAAGGCTCTGTAATTGGAACTCCATGCCTTGGCAGAACAGTGAAAGCATAAGAAACATTATCTGGTGCTAGCTGTGAATCCTTTCCCTTGCTGCCTGAGATACTTGGTGCAAGCCTTTGAACTCTTGGCCATATGAAGAACCTTAACTGCAGACACAGGGTGAGGAAGACTGGTAATGCTGGGAATAGATACTATTAGGATGTGAGTGGTTTGAGAAAAATAAAGAATCCCAAGAGAACTTTTTCTGTTGTTCTCCTTTTCAACCTTCCTGTATGTAACTTGCACAATGAAGGATTTTTTTTCTCTAGGTGGAAATAAATTACATATAAGGAGAGGAAAGAATGGCATTAAATTAGCTAAAATAAAATATTAATTATGATAAAATGCAAAGAAAGGAGAAAAATCAACTGTGAGGAAACAGAATGAGAAAAGAACTCCTTAGCCTCATCAGATGCTTTGTGGGAGAAAGCCTTCAATCAGAAATGTGCTGATACTAAATTATCCCTGGATCTGATCTAGTTCTAATAACTGAAACTCCCACTGCTGGAACAGAACCAGGTTGCTGAATGACCACTAATTTCTCAGACTGGATATTAAGTAGACGAAGCTGTTGCATGTACCTAATCAGATTTTTATTTTTATTCCATGACACACTACATCCTACGCGGTGTTATGATTTAAAATTGTGACAGCATGTTTTGTGACATGCATAGATAAGACGTGCATTTTCTTTAACACTGGTCTTTTCTTTTATGCTTTCACAGCTGTGACTGTAAGTTCTGGAAGTAGATTTTTGGAAAGATATATCAGAAGAGATGTCCAGATAAAGCTATCTGATTTTTTATTTAACATAACTTTAACAGCCTTGTCTTCAGATTTTGTAGTGTTGTATCTGTCAGAGTTCAAAACAATTCTTCAGGTAAGGTTTGCATGTGAAGAGAAACATTACTTAGTCTTTTTCTCTCCCATTTATGTATATTTATTTTCCTGAAGAAAGATTGCATTCTAGTAGCTGTGGCCTCAAACCATCTGAACTCTTTGTTTCTTTCTTCCCCCCCAAAAGGAGAAAAATAGTCAATTTGAAAGACAGCCTGGTTTTTGTTTTTGGTTTTTAGTTGTGAAATTATATATAGGAAAAGGGAGCAGAAATAAGGACTACAGATAAAATAAAAATCTTGCTCAGTGTTATATGTTTTAAATTCTTTGAATAAAAAGACCAGTCATCTGTTGTGACTCCAAAAAAAAAATACAGTAAATAGTTATTAATGCAGGGGGACTTGGTGTTTATCCTTTGTCTCCTGACTAAACTAAATTGTTTCCAACTTTTCTATGATCTTATCAGTTTCCAACTGACAGAAGTTTCCAATTTTTCTATGATCTTATCACTTATTCTTTCTGAGGGCTTGCTAACACCTCTTATAACATAGTGCTCACTGTGGTTAGTGGAAAATGCCCAGTGTCAACGAGAGTTGGATTTGGCCTTTTGGTCATGATTCTGGGTGATATATGCACCCACACCAGCACAGATCAGATTTAAGTTAAGTGCTTAAATGTAAACATGCAGTTATATGCAAGTCAGATACTGGGATACTTTGCTGGTTTAGGACTTGAGGGGCATAGATTTAATAACTTTCTCTGTTCAACCAAACAGTAATCTATACTGGAAAGCAGTCAGGAAAAGGTGGCACCAAGAGCTACTGAAGCTGAGCAGAAGTTTAGTTCTTTATCACACTCTAATGAGTTGTACAGCGTCACTTCCCCTCTATCAGGAAAAAATCCTGAGTCCTGTCTTACTGATTATTGGTTCTCTGGTTATACGATTGCTTTCTTGGTTGAAAATGGGTCTTTATCTCTGGTAAAGCTTTTAATGGAAATGTCTTTTTTTTTTTTTTTTAAAAACAGACAAACAAAAGTGTGATTCAGTGCCAAGCACTGTGGCATAAACAAGCAGAGCAAAGCAGAACAACTAGTGAAGTAGTTGTAGTGAGCCTGACCAGGAGACCATTGTACTTGGAGGAATTAGTTATCCAGATTAATGGTCAACCTGAGTAGGTGAAGCCCTGTGGTGCTCTGTGCTGCGTGTCCCATGTGGCCATCAGGCCATGCTGTGTTGCACAGGTGCCTTGGCCACAGGATAAGATCAGCAGCTCCTTGTAACAGAGGAGCCTGAGGGTAGTACCCACTGGGTACCATCAATTGCACCATCTGTGTGGCCTGGCCTCTATGTAGCTGCGTAGCAAGAAGCTCTCATGCGAGCAGGCATTAGAAATAGAGTTGTTTTCTTGTAAGAAATTACATACAATATCTTCAATGTCCGAAAAGGAGGAATGTCTCTCTTTCTCCATGAATCACGGGATCACATAATATTAGGGATTGGAAGGGACCTTGAAAGATCACCTAGTCCAATCCCCCTGCCGGAGCAGGGACACCCAAATCAGGTCACACAGGAATGCGTCCAGGTGGGTTTTGAAAGTGTCCAGAGAAGGAGACTCCACAACCTCCCTGGGCAGCCTGTCCCAGTGCTCGGTCACCCTCACCATGAAAAAGTTTCTTCTTGTATTTAAGCGGAACCTCCTATGTTCCAGCTTGCACCCATTGCCCCTTGTCCTGTCATTGGGTGTCACCAAGAAGAGCCTGGCTCCATCCTCCTGACACTCACCCTTTACATATTTATAAACATTAATGAGGTCACCCCTCAGTCTCCTCTTAGAGACCCAGCTCCCTCAGCCTTTCCTCGTTAAGGGAGATGCTCCACTCCCTTAATCATCCTCTTGGCCCTGTGCTGGGCTCTCTCAAGCAGCTCCCTGTGAACAGGACACACTCCGTGCAACACATCAGAAAATCCATGCAGGTTCCTTTTAGTGCTGCACAAAAGCAGAGTTTCCAGCATCTGAAAGGGACGTAAGATTTACTCACTACCTGTATGCCCCTTTATTCTATCTTATTAAAATGACCATTTTATTACACCGGTTGTTTTCAGGCCTCTCTTATTGAGATCCAGAAAGAGCCCTGCATCACTTCTGTATCTTTTCTCTCCTGCCCTCTTTTCCTCTGGTAGAGAACCACAGACCACAAGGAAGTTCTGCTGGGAGCATAACACATACTCCTTTGTGCTTTTTGGCACAAAAGAGAGCCAAAATAGAATTTTCTAGCAAACTCTCATTCCAACTTTGATGAGCACAACTTCCAATATGCTCTCAAAAGAATTATTTATGACTCCACGGAGAGCTTTCTGAGCTGCTGTTTTTCCACGTGCACTGCAGAAGGAGGTAGGCTAAAGTAAATAACAAGCATATAAATGGCACAAGCCCCTGTCTTTTCTGCTCACAAAGCATGATCCTGTGCTTTCCACCAGGATGGGCTCTATTTAATGTTGAGAGAACAGCATAGATACATGAGAGGTAAGTTCATGGAAGAAAGCACTGTGGGCATCTTTTTGGCCCATGGCTGTTGCCATAAAGACTCTGGCTATAATATTTGTCTATAATGTGACAAACACCGTCCCTGTCCTCTTCAGGTGCTCCCAGCCTGGCAGTCCCTCTGGGCACAACTAATACCAAACTAAGTTCCCAAATAGGTTTCTAAGATCACCTTTCACCTGCACCCTCAGGATCACAGTTTACACAGAGAATAATATGATCTCCATCACAGGCTTAAAACTGTCCTCCACTTTTAATGCTCTTGTGCTTGAATGCCAGCAGTTCGTGCAGCTGGAAGCCTTTCCCACTGGATGGTGATGCGTAAAGAAGGCAAAGCACAAGAGACAGCATAGGAACCATCTTGTATAGACCTGGTCTCAACTATTTATTTTTCTCCTTTCTCTTTGTTCTGTGCAGCAATACTCCTTCTTGCTTTGGACAACAACTCAGCTTTAGTACAGGGAGATTTTGCAGATTTGTGTGATACTGAAGAGGAAAACATGAAAATGGGAGTGGTAAACCTGAGTCCAAAATGTGTAGATTCAATTTATACCTTTGTTGTAGTCCTGAGTGCAATGGGGATTATGTTAAAAGGGGTGAGCACTTGTGAATTTACATAATGACCATTAGGCCATGCCCCACATCGGCTGTGGGAGTTTACAGTAACATTGCAGTGTATTCGACCCAGCTGAGCTGGCAGGACAGCAATATCACATAGGTTTTGTACATTGCTTCCATCTTCCTGGGTCTTAAGTTAGCTGACGGAGACATTAGAAAGGGTGAGGAAGGAAAGGTCTCATACTCTTTTGCGCTAGTTTACTAACTACACCAGTAAGGGTTTATTTCACCGCAAAAGCCACAAAGGTATTTTTGGTGGGATACTGAACTTTGAATTGAACTGAGATGGAGGAACAGCAGCAGGGTAACACACAGAAGTGAGCTGTGAGATTTCTTCCCTTTCCCTTTTCTGCTCAATATATAAAATCCACTCAATTTTCTAATTCTGATATGGCCTCATTACTAGATGATATGCAGATAATTTCCTCTGCTATGAAAGAAACATCCCTTTTATTCCATACATTGGGTGAGATGTTGGGGAAAGAGATGGTGCTGTGTATGTGTAATTGTGGTGCCAGGGGAAAAGAAAGGTTGAGAGCTTGAGATGGTTCTGGATGGCTCAGGATGAAAACAGGTGCATGCCTCCAAGGCTTGCCAAGCTGGAAACTCTCCTCCCCCTTTATCATGGTTCAATCTTCCCCATATGTAACATGCCAAGGTTGCTCAGTTTTATGTATGCCAGTTGGGAGAGGTGAGGACACAATTCTCTTTCAGCTTGTGAAGCCTGATCCAAGGTGTTTTACTCTGACAGACAGGATGCTAATAGCACAATCTCCCAGGACAGCTGCCATCACAATTTGGTCCATCACAAATACAGTTTTTCTTGTAACAAGCAATGTCCTGTTTACTGCTCTGTTATGTGCATAATTTCATGTGTCCAGACAGTAGAAATATTTGATCAAGCCTGGCTACTGTAGGGGTATCCAGACCAAGGAATTAGAGAAATGGGTCAATCCAGGCTACTAATTTTGAGATATGCTCAACTCCCAATGTTATGCTATGTCTTAAGACACACATGGCCACTGCATCAGCTTTGCCCTGACTTAAATCAAACCACTGCCTGCTCTGTAAAGAAATCCAGAGAAAAAGTGGTGGGTGGAAATTGGTTTAACATTAGGTTTTTATGAATGTGACCCAGTAGTTCTTATTCAGGTTAATTCAGGCTGAACTTGCTGGAGATCATTGTGTAACAGCTTTTTCTGTGGCAACGTGTAGATGGAAGTCATGATATTCCATGGTCTGGCTGTCTTGGCTGAGCTGCAGCAGCCAACAAAGCAAAGATACTGTTATGCTTCTAGGTCTTTCTGCAATAAATGGTGCAAGTTGGGTAGGAGTGGTGTAGGCACATTGGGTGACATGAGCAGAACAAAATCTTTCTTGAAAACAGACCCCAAAGCCACTGATAAGAAATCCCTGCACACCAGGAGATTGATGAGTCAGCTCTCTCTTGTACCATTATTCCATCTCAATGGGTAGCTAAGCAGGTGGCTCAGTGGCCCAATGCCCAACAAGCTCCACGTGCCCCTCAGCTGTCTAAATCTCTCACTGCAGAGATCTCCATGGTCTCAGGGCCTGCAGAGACAATGCTTCTGTGACACTGCTCTAAGGCAAATACCACTACCATTGCTACCAACCAGCAAAATGCTGTTCCTCGTCACAAAAGGTATCATCTGGGCCACAAGGGTTGATGGTTTCAGCTAAAAATAAACTATTTTGAAAATAGAAAGCCTTTCTCTTTCTTCATCCAGCGTCTGGATAGATTTAAAGAGAAAAAGGTTTAGTTATTTTTCTCTCCTATTAGATGGAATTTGGGCAGTTAACTATAGAAATGTTTGAAAAGCACATTCTTTGGCCTTGATTCTTGCCAAGGCAAGGCTCTAACACTCATTGGCAGCCTTTGTGTTTCCTCTGAAAAATCTGAATCATTATTACCTATCAACATAGATACTATTCTTCTAATGTGACTTTTGTTGTCATGAAACGAATCCATGCCCAGAGTTTCAAAAACAATTTTATTTTGGAGCCATCTTCCACACTGTAATAATGCCTCACTAACAAATTAATTTTAATGGATCTGGGAGATCCCAAACTTAAGGAAAGGACTGCTAATTTTTAAGACTGACATAGGACAGTAAAATGTATTAAGATTTGACGTGCCTGCCTCTTCATTGCGTCAACAGTCTGAAGAGCATGCCTGGGTAAGAACAGTGTTTAAAAGCCAGGTACCCTCTGTGGACAGGCCGTACAAATTCTGCAGTACTTGCTTTTGAGAAAAGAAGCCAGTGAACCCCCTGCACACCTTGTTAGAAGGGTAATCTTGAGTGACCTGCATCTAAAACGTGACATTGTTTACAGTCCCTGGAAATTACTACAGACACCGAGGTCTCAGAGCCTCTGACCCTGAGGTGAGCTGCCTAGAAACCCAGAGGAGTACTCTGGAAGTTAAATTAAACCAAAGTAGCTAGGCTCAGCAAACAATTTTTCAAGTAAATCTTGTCTCATTGAAAAAGTAATGCAGAACAGCCAGCTCTGTACGTATTTTCCTGTGTGCCCCCATTTTCGCTTGGTCTGCTTGCAACTTGCTCAGGCAACAAGCTCTCCAACAGACCTATGGGAACTAAGGTAGTTGTATATTGGGATACTCATCTGTTCCTTATGAGATGTGTTCTAGCATTTTTCCTTTGCAAGAACAATTTCCCAGCTAGGAGATGAATACTGTAATCATCATCATAATTAGTGAAAAATCACTTGCTTTGAAAATAACAAAAATGTTATTGAAAATGTCAAAATGATGGCTCAGTAATTTAGGGATACTTGTTATCATTCTGGCAGTGAGTTGTGTGCCACATCCAAAGCCCAGGAGACTCAGGAAGAAGCTTTCCATTGGTGTTAGTAGGTCTTGTATCTAGGCCCTCCTAGACAAGAGATACAAGAAGATGGACATTTGTGTAGTGATGAGACAGAATGTGTAAATAAAATGTGAGTGCTGCAGATAGCAGTGGCTACAGAAGTGGATACAGTAGTGACTCCTGGACATAACATGAACAGGAATAGCACACAAAATGGCACATTAATGCAAGACAATTATTATTCCAGCTATTAGCAACTGGGATTCATAAGCACCTCTACTGCTTTGGGATGTGCATTGTGCATTCTGGCAGCATTTTAAAACTCATTAAATAGAATATTAAGTTAATCATGATAAATAATAAGCCACATTTCATTACATTCTGGTTAATTACAAAATCATATCTACCTAGTCTTATAAAAACAAATTCGTTGAAATGCAGTGTCCTCAAAGAATAGCTGTGTAAGAAAAGAGCTAAAGCAGGAAGCCAGCAGGTAAATCACCTTGTCAACACAAGACAATTTAGGTATACCCTTCTTGCTGCGTCTCATACTAAAAATGTACACTTGCCAAATACTGTGTGAATGCACAGCTCAGTATCGTATAAGTCTGAATTGTCTACTTATTTTTCTATTAAGATGTGTTTTTATGACTGTATCTTAATCCAAGAAATTCCTGCACTACTGCTTTTCTGATTTATGACTGGACTGCTATTTATTTAGTGGAAAGGCATCCTATTAGGAAATGATCATACCCTGCTTTTAAAGAAACAGACAAATTACACCAGAACTATTTTTTGGAAATAACTCAGTACTACTAATTAGTGTCATTAAAATTCAGGAGAAAAGATTCTGATAACTGCTGAAGTGGTGGCTCACATTTCCTGTTGGTTTACAGGAAAGTGACACTCTACAACCACTGAAATAATATGATTCATTGGCAAGTGAATGTGGGCAACTTTTTGATTTAATTGATAAAAGATTGCACATCATTCAGTAATTAAGCCTGTGCTCCCAGCTGCACTGCAAGTCTCATATGCCAGAAGTAGGAATTATAGAGGTTTTAGTCCCTCCTGTCAAAACCTGAGCTCTTCAAAACACTCATCAATCTCCCCACTAGATTCCGTAGTTTTCAACAGAAGGCACAGGAGCAAAAAGCAAAAAAAGCTGTGTTTTCATTTGTGTATGTTTTGTTTGTTTGTTTGTTTGTTATTTGTTTTGTTTTTGTAAGGACCTAGACAATTAAATGCAGTTTTGTGTTAAGCACTGACGGACCTGAAATAGCCAGATACACATAGAAGTTCTTTGAGGAAAATCTCCTAAGCTTGTTATCAATTTCCCTCTCACCTTCTTTCTCTACTAGACCAGATATTATCAAGTACTAAAACCTTGCAAAGAAAATACCCTGGACCTAAAATCCTTTGAAGTTAGTGGGAGTCCTTTCATTGGCTTCAAAGGGTTTAGATTAGGCTCTACTACAGCAGTTAAGAGAACACAGTATGTGCATAGTGATTGTGCACATGGATGTTAAGAAATCTGAAGTACCGTGTGTTTCTGGTTAAGATTGGCCACAATAACAATGGTCTGGAAGAACAAACCTTACGTCCAATTAATTTAGATAAATTATTAAAAAATTAACCTTAGATTTAATAATTTTGATTGGGCTGTTAACTTTGATAGTAGGAGTTTAGTAGGCAAAGAAAAGATTTTATTTTTTGAATAGCCATACTTTCCATACTGCATATTCTCAGATAAGGATAGGTTTAGAAAAAAAGTTGAGCAGTTTGGACCAGCATTTTATGTACTTGTCACATTCATTCTACTTGCAATTCATTTTAGCCCTGACTCAGATTAATCAGTAGTTTCATGGGATATTCATGGAAGGAGCTGATCCTCAACATAAATAAGAATAGAAATGTCATATCGTAGAAATAAGCACTTCTGTCTTATGGTGTTGCATTGATCTTTTTGTAAAGACATCCAAATGTCTGTATTTAACTTTAAATCATTTCTTCATATTTCTCCTCTGCACTTCTTACATTTTAAATATTAACTTAGTTTATTTTTGGCTTTGTTTTCACTATTACATTTCAGAAAGTGCCATGCTATTTTCCCTTTGTATCAAGTCAACACAAATTCCATCAGCTCATAAAGGAGCTGTGATTAAACCATAACTGAGAGTTTCATGAAATATTCATTTGTTCCTTGTGTGTCAGTGCTACAGTATGGTATTCCCACAAATGATAACAGAAGGGAAGTAACCTGCATAACACTGCCAAATTTAGTAAGTGCAGAGAGAGCAGAACCACAGTTTCTTGTCACCTAACCCATGCCCTGATTCAGCAAAGCATTTGAACACGTTTAATCTTGTACATGTATGTCTACTGTGGTTCCACTAAATCCACATGTAGCACAGAATTAAGTTATCTGATGACTATGGAGTTATGTCCTGGATAAGCGTTTCTCTGCTTTTCTATTTGGAAGTTCTTTATTTTTATTTATTTATTTTTTCCTTTTTCCAACCTTCTTACTTTTACTATCATAATAGAAACAATAGTAGAGATAAAAGTCTGTCTAGTTGATTTGTACTTGTTTCAAGAGTTTGGTGAGAAAGCCTGACTTTTATTTTAAGTTGTGTAGGGAGATTCTCTCAGCTTAAATTGTAATAACATTTTCAACCCCTCCTGACTCTTTGTGTTAACTTTCATGCTTTTCTGGGAGTCAAGTCCACGTGCTTTGGAAGCTCTACTGCACTCTAGATACCTCACTGGAAATCATACAATTTGACTCAGTTTGACTCTCTCCTGAAAGTGTTTTTGATCACTGTCTCCTGATGTATTCCACCTTAGATGGATGGACATTGATTTCCCTCAAGTTTACCCATTTCCCGCTCTTTTTTCCTTCTATATTTTATCCTTGTTCCATTCAAATTTTTTAACACAGGCCTCCTCTTTTGTCTTCTTTATTTCTAGCAGTAGACCATTAATTTTTAATAGAGATGGTGTAAGTCACCCTAGCTATTTTTAATGACCAAAGAAACATATATTTCACAGTTCATGCTGCTTTGTCAAATAAGTAACTGAATCCACATTTATCAATGGGCAATTGAGTTTCATTTTGCATATTACAACCTGAAATGTTAGAGTTGTGTTGTTCTTTGAGTGATAGAAGCATCTGGGAGGATAGATTCTTGATTTAGAGCCCCATTACACACTCACACATGAATTTATCCTGGATTTGACTATTTGACTTGACCATTCATAATTCACAATAGCTGATGTATCTTTACTTCTCTCTCTCTCTCTCTCTCTCTCTCTCTCTCTCTCTTTTTTTTTTTTTTTTTTTTTTTTTTTTTTTTTTATTTCCCCTGGATAAAAACAGGGATATTTTCATTAAGGAGTTGTGTTGATACAACTTGTATACTCCTACTGTAGAAATTTATCCCATGCCTCCTCTTACTCTCTCAGGGGAGAAAAAAGAAACCATCCACACCCCTTAAAAGAAAGAAAGAAACAAAAAGAGAAAAACCTGAATTCTGAGACATAAAATGATTTTCTTTTGGACCATGACTTTTATCTAGGTCCAATAATATGTTCCTTTTGCAGGTTCATTCACCTGTTACATGAAGTAATAGGAAGCATCTTCTTCATGCCACCCAAGACCTCAATTTCCAACTGTAAATAACCGATAATTTCAGTCAACTCTGTAATTGAAAGAATAATACTTGTCTCATGTAAATTCCTTTTCTATCTTTGCTTTTTATTTAATCTGTTCCTTATTCCCTCTCTTTTTGTTGTTTCAATTTGTTGTCCCCCTCCCCCCCCTTTTTTCCCACCCTTTTTATTATATCCTCTTGTGCTAAGCATTGTCTGTCTTTTCTCTTCTGCCACCCATCTGCCCTTCCCCTGCCTGTTTTTAAAATTTTCCCCTGATTTAATTGCTTTTTCCTTCCACCTCATCTCCTCGAACTCCGCAGTCTCATTTCGGTAATGGTTAGCATGATGCTTTCACTCTCTGCTCATGTATCACAGTGGAATCAATTCATCATGTTTCCTAATCAAAGACTGTTTCATCTCTACAAAAAAACTTTGGCCTGAAATTGGTACTTTGCTATATAAACTTCAGTAGCTAGATCATGGCCCTGTAACAATTGGTGGCATATTGATCTTATTCAGAATTTACATCCGAGGAGAGTAATCTTCATTGCAAGTACTTTGCCTACATATCAGAAACTGCCTGGACATCAACTGAAACTTGACTTAGAGCAGTATTTCTTATTTCAGAGTATTTCTTTAACATCTTTGTGACGTGAGCCTGTTTGGAGTAGACAACCAGAAACTACAAAGTCCATGAACAATTCTAGCTTGGTATCTTCCAGAGACACCTGACCCTGGACCAATTGATATCAATATTCTAGCAGCAAAGGGTTGTGTACCTTATTATTATTTTTCTCTCTCGTTCTTTCCAACAAGCCTATCTGTAGAGCATAAATTCTTGTCAGGTCACAGACACCATTCTGCAGACCAAAGTCCGGAAAAGAGATTTTACTTTGTCTGTTGGTTACTACAAGAATTTACACCGATCTGTGCCACAATCATTCTAATTTATACCTCTTACAGGTTCCTGATTCCTCCAGTCTTATTATTCACCTATTTTAAATAACTTTAATTTCGGCCTGCAGACATAAAGATGGCATTTCTGCAATAGAGGTTCCAGATTTTTAATGATAATCTGGCGACGTGATTTTAGATAAATAACAACATGATTTTATATAAATAACAGGCATAAAAAGATCAGAAGTGTTGGGGTAGACTCAGATATGTACAGTACATGTATGCATATTGTCATTTCTCCTTACTTAGAACGTAATCAGATAATTTAGTTACTAACTCCCTTGAGGATGGAACAACTTTAGACTTTGATCTGTCCTTGGTTGAAAGATGCAATCACAATTTGTTGCCAAGATGAAATTCATTATATGATAGAAGAAATTGAAAGAACTAAAGCCCTAAAACTAAAAAAATTGATACAAAAATGTAGTTTGTTTCCTCTTATTAGTAGGAAGTAGAAATGCTGCTTTTAAAGCAAGGTGCTAATAGCAATAAAAATGCATGCAGAATCAAGTATAATTGCTTATACAGTGCTAATTCCTTTTTTATTACAATTCCTTGGGGTTTTCTAGGGGCAAGAAAGTTAGAACTTTCTTTAGCTTTATAGTCCTATTAGGAGTATTTATTAATCTATATAACTTCAGTGATGGTTCGCCAAAGTACAATTAGCCAGTGGTAGGAATAAATAATTTTTCTGTACTTATAGGAGTGAACTTGACATGAATGCAGAATTTGGTCTGAGGGGCCAGACAGTAAAATTTAAATGGGTGGGAAGCAAGAGTATGTTGCACAGTTGTGCAAGGGAGCAGGCTGGGCTGACTCCAGATCTGGGGGGTTTGACCCGATGATCTCTTGAGGTCCTTTCCAACCCCTACAATTCTGTGATCTAATGACAGGCTCTTAGCTGTCATGCTCTGTCAGCCGCTGTTACAATATACGTTCCACATGGATGCAGTCCAGTGCTGCTTCTCCCTCACAGCATATGGCGATGTACAAGCCTGGAGTCACTGGTCTTGGTGAGGGTGCCAGCAGGATGTTTTTTTTTTTTTTTTTTTCTGTACTGTGGCTGTCATGGGGATGAGGAGAGTTCTTCTAATGAGGGAAATGATACAGGTATGGCAGTTTCCTCTGTCCAGATTTCTCGGGCACATGCTGGGCAAGAAGAATTATTTTAGTGACATTATGTGAAACAGCAATACATGAACACAAATCAAGAAATGCTGACCAGATACTTCTAGTCTCATAGCTCATAACAATAATACAGAAAAACAAGGACTGGGCTTGTTTGTGTTATTAAACAAGGCCTGCTGAGCACCAGCACAAGGCACACTGATTCATGGAAGAGGGCAATGTCATTGTTCATAAAGAGCTTTCTCCTCATGT